>NW_022196911.1:80104721-80112099 GCF_008632895.1 Mastomys coucha
CCCCCCCCCCCCCCCATCCCACCTCTTACACGTCTCAGGTCATGTCGTTGCAGCTCCGGTGGAAATAATAAGATATAAACCATGAGGTTGTTATTTGCATAGAAATAGCATGGAGCCCCAGGCAGCAAGAGAGAAGGACACAGGGATCATTTGTCTAAAATTTTAATGAAAACTTTTGCTGAGGTGGAGATTTTTTCAAACTTACTTTCTCTTGGATTTCCCCCCGACCCTTCCCACCCCTTTCAGCCCCATCACTGATTTAACTTAACATGGGATATTGGAAGAAGAAGGGTTGACATGCCACATACTCTACTCACATAACACAGCAAACGTAAACCGTTCATTCCTTTAACAGATAAGAAGCTCTAGCACAGTTTCCAACTTATTACATTGCATGCGTACATCGGGCTTTTATGGCTGCATTCAGTGTCTTCACACATAGTGTTGGTGACTTGGCTTTGGTGTGCACCTTCCCACCTTACACTTCCAAAGTGTCTTGCTTTAGAGATTTCCTCCCTCCCCTCCTTCTGTAGTAACCTGCATAGTAAATACATGTATTGCTGCTGTTTCCTCCTCCTTTCATTGCTGCTGAGTTTTCTGTACGTTTTATTCTCCAGAACTGATCCCTGCTACTATATAGTTTGTTTCAAAACAAGAAGATACTTTTCACATTAGTATTTTTATCCTTTTCCTCTTGTGATCAGAGTATTTATATTCTTTCCATACCTGCCATGTTTCATTCCCTGCAGTTAATTGTAAAGTATTTAGAATATTGCCAAATTAAGGAGCAAGATGATTTCTTGACTTGACCTTTGTGATCCAGATTTGATACTTTAAGCCAGTGAACTGGTGATTGGAATTAGCCCAGATGACATCTGAAACTCAAAGTCAAGAGCTTCTTCCCAGTTCTTTGTTGTCAGGGTTAGAGTGGTATCAGGGCCCAGACAAGACTGAAACAATCAACAGACTGGATCAATTAGAATGGGAACTTGAGTCTTATTACAGAGGAGCTAAGGCCTCTGCCCTCTGTCCACAGAGAGTCCCGAGAGTAATGGCATAAATAGAAGTCCATGAGGATTTGCTTTTTCATGTCTTTCAAGGCTACAGCAGCCATGACTTCAGGAACTATAGGCTGCACATTGCTAAGTCCCCAAAATGATAGGGTTAGCCTTATGGGTCTGAGTGACTACCTGGGGTGAAAGGACTCATGCTAGTGTAGCAGAAGTAGCAGTTGTCTACTTGAACTGCTGGTCGGACAGACCCTTGGTGAGCTGAGATGATTTGTAGTTATAAACTCCTATGTTAGGGTGGCTTTTGGACATCTGCAGTAACATAAATATTTCCCCTCCCAGCACCTCTCAGTTTCGGTTCTCATGTTTAGCATAGTATCCAGTGGCAGCCAGGCTAGAGGGGGACCCCTGCTTCAAGGCAGCACTGACATAGGTCAGAGCCTTCTATCTCTCAGCCCCAGACTTGATGAAAGCCTGATCTTTGGGCAGTGATCAGAATTTGTGGTTTGTGAGTGTGCTCTGGACAGCAGTTGCCTGTGGAGGTAAGACCTCTCCTTACTAATGTCTGTGATATATGAGGGTAGATTACTCTGAAGGTTCTGTGTGACTTCCTTGTGGTAAACATTTTTTTTTTAGAGCCTCTACTTCTCTTTTAGGAAAAAAAGAAACCCCATAAACCCTTCCCCTTTAGTAAAGTTAGGCCACTCTATGCACTGAATCTACTAGAAAAAGAGCTCATATAGAACATGTGGCTGAGAGCTCTAAGTCTTCCAGGACCTAATTCTGTTCATCTTGCTATTTCTTTAGGATTTGTTTTTATTTTTTAATTAAGTGTATGTGTATGGTGGGGATGTGCTCATTAAGTACAAGTGCTTATGGAGGTCAGAGGCATCAGGTGCCCCTATAGCTGGAGTTACTTTTGGTGATTGCCTGGTATGAGCTGCGTGGTGGGGACACTGGGAATTGAGCTCATGTCCTCTGGAAGAGCAGTATCACTATGCCATCACTTTAGTGTTAACCTTGCTTTTGAGACTTAGTCCAAAAAAAAAAAAAAATCACACTCTTCTCCAATTTATCTTCATTACCATGCACAAAGTTATATGTGACTATGCAGTGTGCAGTGTGTGATGTCATTCACATCTGACTCTTGAACATAGTACTGGAGATCATATGAAGGAGATTTGTTTGTGGAACCAGAGACCTGCACTGTACGCTTTCCATGCCCATTCGTGATGCTGTCACACACAATGTGAGAGTTAGATTCAAGGAGGGAAACACTCCTTAGCTACCCCTGTGTGAGGGCAGCGTTATCACTTTGACAGGAAGAGGTTAACCACATAGACTGCAGAGCCAGGCTGCTCGCTCGGGGTTAGTTTCTGGCTCTACCACATACAAATTATCACCCTGAGCAATTCCTTAACACCTCCATCCCCACCCCCCCTCCGTGTTTCAGTTTTATTAATTGTTCAATGGGAGGCCATGGTAATACTTATGTGCCAAGGCTGTTGTGGGGATTAGATGAGTTAACTTAGGGAACTCCTGGTGCTGTGTGGTCTTTTCAAAATACATTCCAGATTTGTACTTATCACAGTTCAGTATCCAGACCCTGGAGTAGGAATATAAACAGGATTCTTTATACTTTCTGGCTCTCTGGAGGCAAAAGTTCTTTTAAAAAAAAATGTTACATGGCTTTCCTCACTTTTGTAGTACATTCACATATTGATGTTCCCAATAGATGTTATGTAAAGACCATTTACACACTTTAGAACACCATTAATTTAAGAGGCATCATGTTCGGCCTTGATAGGGTAGTATATATGTCAGTCATCTGTCTCTAAGAGTCCCCAGGGACTTGTTGATACAGTACCCTAGTCACTTTAAGCATCAGCCCATCAATTAGCATTGTTAAAAGCCCCTCGTTCCCTATTTTTACAATAGATAGTTCCTATATACCATAGCTCTCTCCTTTGTAAAGAGATTGTTTTAATATCTTATCTAAATGAGTTTTACATTGACACTATGAGTGAATTCTCAGAGAATATTGTAGTAGACATCTGGTCTCCTTAATTTTCAAGCCCATCTTCTACCTATAGATAAAATGTTTGTAAATCTGATCCCATTTTAGAAAGCTGTTTTGGTTTTCCTTTGTTGCTCCCATTGTAGAAAACTGTACCAAGTATTTCTGACTCTGTTAGCAAGCCTTAGTGATTGATGTACGAGCAACCTAGTCCTGAATACTGGCTTGGAGATGCTGCATAGTGGAACTGCCATTCAGATGTCCATTACAAAAGTTGCCTCTGACTATCTCAGAGACCCGCATGTATCTATAATGGCTTCAGTACTGTGGACTTGGGAGAACTGACAGGTTCTAGTGCAGAGCTTCTAGTGAAAGGACACGCCTGAGGCTCTGCTCTGCGGCATTGAATACAGACACAGGAATGATCACACTGACCAACATAGTGAAAGTGGGCTCAAAGTCTTCCGAGTTCTAGAATGTTCTAGTTTGTTTTCTGTTTCTGTAGTAAATACCGTGACCAAAGCTACTTGGGGAGAAATGCGTTTATTTGGCTTACAGTACAGGAGGTCAGGGAGGATCTCAAGCAGGAGGAGAGATAGAACCATGGAAGGAAAGCTATTAACTGACTTGTTCCCCGTGGCTTGTTCAGTCTGCTCTCTTATGCAACATAGTACAGCTGTCCAGGGGTGGCACTGTCCAAGGTTGGCTGGGTCCTCCCACATCAATCATTAATCGAGAAAATTTGTTCATGTGCACACACATACACACACACACACACACACACACACACCAATTTGATCTAGGCAGTTCTTCAATTGAAATTATCTCTTCCCAGGAGACTCTAGTTTGTGACACAAACTAACCAACACACAAAACCTTTAGATGAATTTTTTTTTTTTTTTTTTTGCTCAGTCTCCCTTTTGCAAGTAACTTTGGACTTTAGTTCTTTATGTAAAATGGGAAGCATATAATATGTGTTGCTTGCCTTAAAATGTCCAAAAATGTTTTGGAAGACCAGAAGAGCTCTTAAATTTCCTTTTAATTGCTACCATTCTGTACTACAAAGGTATGTGTTGATCTGGAAGTAGAGAACTATGTTAGGCTAAAACAAAAAGAGAACAGGTTAGGACAGTGGAATTTTTAAAAAGTACTACATATTATGGTATGTAATATTAAAATTACATATAATAAAATGTAAAATTCTTATATACTAGTGGAAGTAACATTGTGATTTAAATTTTATCTTGATAGACATAGTGGTTCATGCTTTTAATCCCAGCAGAGACCGGTTTAAGACCAGCTTGGTCTATACATTGAGTTCCAGGACAGCCAGGAACACACAGTGAGACCCTGGAGAGAGCGAGACAGAGACAGAAGACTGAGAAACACAGAAAGAGAACAGTTACAAGTTAATCGTGCTACAGAGACCTAGGGTTCTCCTGCAGTGTTGTGAGGAAGTTTTGGGACCCAGTTATCTTATCTTCTGCTTTGCCATCAACTGCCTTGTCAGAAGTTACAGTTTGGGCATGTGGCTAGAGAGTAGACATTAGGGGTAATAGCTCAAACTCTCTGAGTCCAGTGTCTGGTAGACTCAGTAAAGGTGACATAGTTTGGGGTACTTACTCAAAGCCTTGAGGGCATACATACAAAAGCTACCCCGCTAGAATTTGTCATCCTCACTTCAGTATGCAGGCTCCACATCACTTTATATATGTGGAACTCTGATGTATCTCTGTCCTATCTCCCAGATAACCATTTCAAACCGCCAAGATTCTAGTGTGTCTTTTGAGTGTTAAATGAAGAAGTGTCTTTATTTCACATATTCTGAGATTCACAAGGGCCTCTTCACTTCCTGTTACTAGTAAAGCATTTTCCTTGAACCCAAGCTAAATACTCTCTTACATCCATGGGCATGCCCCTTATGAAGAGCTGCGTCCTCAGCACCTTCATTTTTAGTCATGCATTCCTTACATCATTGTTTGGTGTGTTTTCTTCACTTTCCTCTTTCTATACATCTTCATAGCTCCTTTTCAGATTGTTCATCACTTGAAGCTTACTACCTTGTCAGCCCTCTCCTCTCTCTTCAGCCTTTCTTCTCCCACAACCCCAGCCTGAAAATCAAGTAAATTAGCTTCTCACCCTTGCCTCCCAGTTAAAATCCTGTACTCCTCCAATAGTGTCTCCTCTTGGATTTGCAGTCCGCAGCCATCTCCAATAACCATCAGGCTGTCAGCTTTGCAGCTCCCTGCTACCTCCCACCTCCCCCATCACTCACTAGAGGAAAAAGAGAGCTGGAGCCAGAGCTTGAAATATATCATGCAATAGTGTATCATGAATTTGTTGTGAATCACAGCGGTGAAGCAGGTTTATTTATTTCTGAGACCTTAAATCAATACAAAGTAGGTCTCTTAGTTCTGAAGCTGGGATGGAGTGTGAAAAAATGAGCCCATTGTACTCTTAAAACTTTGGGGAAAGGAGATGACAGCTATATAATTCCATTTACCAGGCACTAGGGGCTTTAATGTGAAGGTGACAGGGAGCTCTTTGTGCATTTAGAGCACCATATCTTCTAAATAAAAGATCTGTACACCTGATAGTGGAGCACAGCTCCAAGTTTAATAATCTCCAAGCATTAGACCAAGCCAATATGTTCCCAAGTCAGAGGGGCCCCCTAACACCCATAAATTAAAAGTACAACAACTGCACATGTTGGTAGATTAGAAATTCGAGGACTCCAGTCTTTCCTGAGGAAGATAGACCTAAGCCCTTGCTGTGCAGACTGCTGTATGACTGTGATAAAGACTTGGGACTCTAGACTCTTTAGAGACCTGACTCCTGGCTGGTCATCCTAGGAGTGTCCCCTGTGCATGGGTCCAAATCTCCCTCTCCTTCAGGATGGCCGTCATCACACGGTCAAATCAGCTAATGTGCACCGGCAGGAATGTTGAATCACAAGAAACTTGAGGGACATTTTAGATTGAACTCCAGATTACCATGCTGAGCTTCATGTTATTGTGCTTGAGTCTTGACCAATTTCTAATTTTAATAATGTTTCAGTGCCTAGGGTTTTTTTTTGTTTTTTTGTTTTTTTTTTTTTTTCTGGTTTTTTGAGACAGGGTTTCTCTGTGTAGCTCTGGCTGTGTCCTGGATCTCACTCTTTAGACCAGGCTGGCCTTGAACTCAGAAATTCGCCTGCCTCTGCCTCCCAGGTGCTGGCCCCGGCCCAGTGCCTAGGATTTAAATCCTGTAAAATAGCACACATATCTGAAAATTTGAGAAACCAGTTGGGTTTTTTTGTTTTTTTGGTTTTTTGGTTTTTTTGTTTTTTCGAGACAGGGTTTCTCTGTGTAGCCCTGGCTGTCCTGGAACTCACTCTGTAGACCAGGCTGGCCTCGAACTCAGAAATTCACCTGCCTCTGCCTCCCAAGTGCTGGGATCAAAGGCGTGCGCCACCACCGCCCGGCGAGAAACCAGTTGTTAAGGAAAAGAATTCACTCTGGTTTGACCAATAGCATAAGATGCAAATATGATGAGTTAAGGCCATCTTAACAGCTAACCAGCTCTACTTGACTCATCGATAAAGTATCTTTCTCAATCAATAAAGCAGGTTTATACAATTCAGTAGAGCAACACTGATAATATATGACTAGAGTTACTGGTTTACGAGTAGCCCATGTAGAGAATTTTTTAAAGAGGGCTGGAGGTGTGGCTCAGCAGGTAAGGGCCCCTGCCACCACGTGTAAGGAACTGATTCCATCCCTTGATCCCACATGAGAAAAGGAGAGCACCGACTCTCACAGATTGCTCTCTGATGTACACACATATCATGGTGCACAAGTGCTCATACGCTCATATACATACACACACAAAATAAATGTTAAGGGTTGTGGTTGGAACCAATAACAACTCAAAAACATCACCCATCATCTGCACCAAAGACAGTTAAAAGGAATGAGTCACTTGCTTCCCTTTTATACTTCACATTATAGCACTAATATGAGACTCATTTTTAGTGGCTCGACTTGCTTAAATATGTCAATGTTGAGTTTCTGTAGTGTATATGGAACTGTGGCATTCTTTCATTGCATTTGTTATTTGTAAAGTTGCTTTTATGTTGAGATACATTATGATCCCTGATTTCATGGTATTTAAAACAAACTTCATTTTCAGAAATATCCAGTCTTTTGACTTTGCAACGTAATATTGTAAACGTGTGGGACCTATTCATGCCTATCCATCATGATACATGCAGCCTGTGGACTAATGTTTGGACATGCCTGATACTAAGGGATTAAAAAAGTATGCTACTCACCAGACATAAACAAGGAAATGCAAAAAAAAAAAAAAAAGC
>NW_022196911.1:80112109-80170449 GCF_008632895.1 Mastomys coucha
AAAAAAAAAAAAAAGCTGCAGAAAAAGAATAAATTTTCCTGTCGAGGAAGTCAGACTCTAGCGAGTATATCTTTCTAGATATATCAGATATCGGGCTGCTGTGAGCTCTGGCATTTGGTCATTTTACCATTTGCCTCAAGTACCAGTCTATTTAGAAAAGCCAGAAGGTAACTAAAAACATTTAAAAAATATTTATGGGAAACATGTATTTGATAAAAGGCAATCTAGAATATACAAAGAATTCTCAAAACTCAGTAAGAGAACAGCCCGATAGTTAAATACATGGGCAAGAAATTTGAGTAGACTCTCCGTGAAAGAAGATGTTTAAGGATGGAAGATAAGTGTATGCAATTATGTCTGTCACTACTCATTAGGGAAATTAAAACCACAATTTCACAGCATTACATTCTTTCCCTAAATGATTACAGCTTTTTTGTTGTTTATGGTGATGGCAATCAAATCCACAGTCTGATACATGCTAGGTAAGTGCTCTAAATCTTAGCTACATCTCCAGCTCTAGGAAAAACAAACCCAGTATTTTTTAATGTTTAATTTACAAAATTCCAAATGCTGATATGGATTGTATTAGCTAGAACTCTGTCCACTATTAAAAGAAATGCAGAAGTGGTATTGCTACTTTGAAATCTGTGGTTTGGTTTCTGTTTCTTTTATAAAGTTAGCTATACACTTACCATACAATCCAGAAGTTACCTGTATCCAAATGTTTGTGGCTGCTTTCTTCCTAGTCTCTCCCCAAACTGACAACCTAGATGTCTACCAACTGACAAACACTATGGCACCCAACTATGAAAAGGAAGTACCTACACTTGGACTGTATGAATGAATGTGATGCATTCCATATGATAACTAAAAGAAGCTAGGCCCCAAATGCTGTATACTCTGCAAATCTCTTTGTATGCCATCTTACAAAAGGCCAAGCAGTCAGGGCAGAAATGAGATCACTGGCAGTTAGGAAAAGGCAGAGGGGACAGAGGAGTGTGATGATGATGTTCCCATGTTGTTACTGTGTAGTGGGTGTGTTTGTCAATGTCATAGAATTTTAACTATAAACTGGATACTTTTGTTACATGTGGATAATCTCTCAATAAGCCAGACTCTTGTCTGTCCTCTTGATTTTGAGTTAGGGTCTCACATAGTGGAAACTGATCATAAACTCCTGACTCTCCCAGTGCTGGGATCACAGGCATGAGTCACCACACCTGGCTCTAAACCAGACTTTATTTAAAATGCTAAGTATTTCCATTTGGAATTGATTTATTGTCAGTACTTTCATGTCTTTAGCTAAATGAGTAGTTAGCTGATGGATCTCTGAGATGAGTGATTTCTTTTGGCAGGCAGCTCTCTATTCAGAAGCCTATGCCTTTTCTCTCACATTTGACAGGCAAACAATCTATGGTCTTCTTTATTTCTTTACATTAAGAGTCTCTACCCCTTATCCACTGTACCTCTAAGTCCTTATTGTTCCTCTGCTGGTGAGTTTGTGCTTGTGTTCTCAATGAGCAGAGCTCTTGCTGTGCTTTTTCAGTGTCTTTGTGGCTAAATACTTTCCTATCAGAGAATGATAGCACACACCTGCCCTAGGAGGCCAGGAACCTGAGCTACATACATAGCATGACACTTATTTTAAAATACATTTAAAACAAAACTAGTCTTTTCCTGCCACTGGTAGCAACAGTCTCTTGCCCAAGATTACTCTTCAGCAAACTTGGTCACATCAGACTTTGACTCGAGACATTTTTTTGAATCTTGCCAAGGGGATTATCTTGACTCAAGCTATGACTCAAATCCACTGTGCTTGCCAGTGTGTATCACTGAGCTTCCTCTCTGCCCCCAAACCTAATCCACCAGCTGCTGGCTAGCTCTCTAGGTTGCCAGTGCCAGCCGTGACAATGGTATAGAAAGGAGTGTAACCCTTTAGCTGTGTATTTGGTAACATCCAAATATTCTTGGTCACAGAAGCATTGTCCCCGACTCCCAAGAAATTTCATTCCACTCACCCTTGGATATATTCCTGGTGAAACATTTACACAGTAATATGTGTAGCAGCACTTAGAATTGTTAATTGGAGGTTGAATTAATGTGTCAGCCTCTAAAAATGTAATTCTCTCAGGTCAAGGAGGATGCTAGGAGGAGAAGAGCTGTTACTGGTTTTTCTACTTCCCTCTCTCCCCTCAGCCCTTTCTTCTCCATTCTCTTCCTTGTCCCTTTGTACCACTCTTCCCCTACTGCCATCTGCTCTCACTTGTCTGTCTGTCAGTCTGCCCTCCCCATCCTTTATGAATAAAATCCCAGAGTGATGTTAATACCTAGAATCATGCATGAGATCCAGTGATGATGATTGCTCAGTAAATTTACCCTCTGGAGAATGGAAATACCATGAGAGGATTGCAGTGAGAACTCTGTTTCTATAGCTAACTATAGCTAACTACTCGTTTAGCTAAAGACATGAAAGTACTGACAATAAATCAGTTCCAAATGGAAATACTTCTCAGAGACAGAGGAATCTTGTGCTCCCTGCTTCCTAAAATAGTAGATGCCCTGACTCTCCAAGGATTGTTCTAAAGGGAAGAAAAGTCCAGATTTCCTTTTAGCCATGATCGATATTCACCATTATTATTTTCCATCTTATTACATGATTGGCAGATACTTATGTATAACTAAAAGTTCCAAAACTAATATACATTCCAATATAATATTCCAAAAATATGTATGTTAGGATAAAAGCAATATTTTAGAAACTGATCCAGGTTGCATCTGTGATATTTGGAAATCTCAATGCTTTGCTGACAAATACCCTTACAAGAAAATACTGCATGCATTCAGTATTACACAGTGATTTCATTTGCACAAACACTCGAAGTGCTCTGCCACTTCAGTCAAACATTTGAAGCACTGGGGAAAGGAAGAATGTGTTTATCTTGATCTCCAAAAAGGGATTTAAGGGTGAGAACAGGCGGTATATTAGACTGTTTTCATTGCCTGTCAGCTGTGGTAAACCTGAGCTGTCTGCAGTGTCTCTGGATAAGCAGCAGCAGCAACAGTGGCCTTAGTATGTTTGACTGCATTCATTTATACCCTTAGGCATCTCAGCATTTCTGCAGGCTCTATAGCATCTTTGGTGAAACCTTTAACAATTGCATCTGTACTAACTGGCTTTCATGAGATACTTTAATTCTTAGGTCTACTAGCTACAATATGTGGAGGGTTCAATGAAGCTTAAGTATATAGCCAGACTGGGTGAAGATCTTGCCTCTCTGATTTGGCCCTTTAATTCTGTGGTCTGGGCACTTCTAAGTAGAGAACCCTGCCTGGGATCGTGCTTTTCTTGTTATTCCATGGATCTGCTTTGACCACTTAGGGCTAGACTGCCAAGGGGACCTCAGGAATGCCCTTTTGGACGTCTCTTGTGTGTCAATGGTGGTAAATTCTTGTTAGGAATAAATTAGAATTGTATCATATAGTAGAAAATTTGAGGAGAATGATTCAGGAACCAGAACATTGCAAGGAACTTGACAATACCGAAATGCCTGTCCAAGTTTCAGTGGGTGACAAATGAAGCACACCTGCTTAATGAAAATATGATGATGGTAAGGGCTATTGACCCACAGCTTTCCCTCAAGGGTTGGTAGGCCAACATACCTGAGAAAAACAGTGATTATTTGTGGATGCTTCTTATCTTTCTAGTTGCCAGGTAGGACTTGTGTAGCTATCCCTGTGTAATCATTACAGAGTTGGGCAGAATAGTCTGTTCTAGCCCAGATTCTGCTGCCTTGGTTGGAGCTTTGTCAAGAAGTATCCTAAAATCATTAAGACCACTTGAGTCAACAGTGACCCCCTATAAATCAGGAGCTACAATGTGAGCCTTCATCTCACTAGTAGGAACTCCAAACCTACAGGCAGCTGAGGAAAGGTCCAAACTGCTGGTTTCTCATGATTGTTGAGTGACTGTGATTATTGCTGTCTCTTTATAGTTAAGGAAATGGGCTTCATTTCTGTTTCCATCGCTACCCTACCCCCATCTCCCAAGCTAATACCAGTCAGACGGGGCTCTTTGGGTGCTCTGTAACTCTATCCTGTGATTTCTCTTTTATTAACAAATTAAAGGAGTCTTCTCAGGTGATGAGCATTTGTTAACAGAAGTAATGTTGTCAGTTGTGGGGACCCCCAGGGCTTCTTTGGAACCCAGAGGAAAAGACATGCACAGATGCTGCTGCTCTCACCAATATTTCCAGAGCATCAGTACATGAGGGGGTGGACATGCAGTGTCACTGAATCCTGCCTCCTACCTGAACATGCAGAATCGGGGTTCAAAGAAATGTGCACTGGGGTTCAAAATAACCATCAGTATAATAGAATGGGTACATGTTAGAGTCTCTCTGGGAGTGGCATTGTTCTGGATGCCCTTCTCAATTCATTGAAAAGGGGGTGAAGACATTTAAGATAGTGCACTTAAATAACAAGCTGTTCTTGGTCATCTTAGGTCCCTTTGGCTGAGCTTGGTCCTTCCTTGGCATTGCTAGTTTTGTAATTGTTCAGTCTTCTCGTGGTTAGACATCATCAAGTATCAAAAGTGGGACCAAAAATAATGTTTCTGAACAGAAACTATCCCTTTCCTATTCAACAGGGAGTATCTGGCTCCTGACATAAATTATGAATATCAGATATTCAGGGTCAACACAGTGTCTCCTTTTTATTTCATTTCTCCTTTCCAATTTTATTTTAATAATTAAAAATACTGCTGATCACACTGAATGACTTCTAGCAGAGAAGCAGTCTGTCCCAGAAGGACCAGTTGTGGGCCATCAGGTTTATGACAGCCATAAAACCAGAGTCAGATCAGAGCATGGCCTCCCTGAATGAGGGCCTTCTGCCTCCACCAGACTCCCCATCAGCCGACTGCTTTGGAAATTTCTATTTGTTTGGGGTTTTTTTTTTTTGTTGTTGTTGTTCTGTTTTGTTTCCTGGTGCATGTGCAAGAGTGTGTATGCACGCACGCTTAAAGATATAAATGAAACAGGTATGTAATGCCCTCTGCCTGTTAGAAAGACTAAAGCCATAAAAATAACAAACGGCATGTATTTGCTAGAATGTCAAAGTTATGAGTTTATTTTGTAATGATGTGCTCCTGCCTTCATGAGGTAAACTGGCCGTGGCGGAGGTGTTATTAGTAATATGGACTCAGTGGAGCAGAAAGCCGAGTGACCGAGAGATCAGTGTATCAGTCAGAGAGAGGGCAAATGGAAAGAGACAGCAGGAGAATGAGAAAAGAGCCGCAGAGCCTGGGCTGAGATTAAAGACAGACTGAGAGGAGGATGGCAGCCCACTGGTCAGATATGGTCTCCCTGCTCACCGGCTCCTTCAAAGCAGCTGCCAGCATGGTGCTTGGCTTAGGGCTGCCTGGAAAGGCTTGTCCTCTGTGCTTCCTTATCAAGGAAGGAGTAATCGTAGAGCAATTTTGCTCTCCATATTCTTTTCTGAACACTCGCTTGCGCCTTTCCTAGCTAAAGTTAAATGGAACCAAGGCCAGCAGGATCACAGCAAGGTTATTACTTTGGTCACCAACTTGCTCAGCCTTTGGAAGGTCTTGATGCAGGGGGCTGACCCAGCAGGCAGGGGAACCTCTCCAAGCACCTAATAAGAAAGGGCCAATTGAAAATATACAGGCATAGTTTGTTGGCCTTAATTTGTTTAGGTTCTCCCAAGAGGCTGAAAATGAATAAAAGTTAGAAAAAATTTTTTTTCTGGTGTTGTTGTTTCTTAGAAGAGAGGAGAGTGAACAGAAAAGAGCGTGTACAGTGAGCCCTCCACAACTGTATAGTGCTCTCCAGGGCTACCCTAGATGACTGGCAATTACTACACACTCAGCAGTTTGCAATAGTCGGTGATCAGGCTGCCTGACTTCCATCTGCTGGGTCAGAAAACCTCCCTCCCTGGAAGAAATTATTAACCAATCTTGGGAAGAAACAAAACCCTACAATTTCCAAGTCCGAGAATATTTTTTTCTTTCTTTTTTTCATCTTTAGGGGAAACTTTGTAGTTTCCATTTGCAAGTGCCCCCACCTGCCAAGGGTTAAAGTCCTCCAGAGACAATAGGGTGAGGCCTTAATCCTTTCCAGTCCTCAGAGGACAACAGGCTTGGGAAGTACATCAGAGCCTCACCCCCAGCAAACAAAGAAGACTGGAGTCTAGGGGGTTTAGGGGTGTCATGAGCTGCTTCAGGATTCTACCTGGTTTAGGAGTGGGGGAGGGAGACAGTGGGCCAGGTTTAAAAATCAAATGTCAGGAGAAAGTTAATCCTTTAGAAAAATAAGGCACCCAGCCTCATAGCCTTTCTTTAACATAGACTCAGCCTGTGTGTGTGTGTGTGTGTGTGTGTGTGTGTGTGTGTGTGTGTGTGTGTGTGTGTGTGTGTACACACATAACTGCTAGCCAGTACCCTCCAGAGTCCCAGCCTACCTACCACAATGTTTTTTCTTGGAGTTAAAGTCCTCTGCACTTTATGGTCTGTGGTGGCTTCCAGAGAGAGGGAGTTTGATGGTTTTAAAATTACAACAATGTATGTAACTGTTAAAGGTCTTTTTTGTTTTCTAAATTTTCTTTTATGAAAGAAAGACCTGTCAGCCCCTCTGAACAACCCACAAAAAATGGGTTTGTCTTTATTTGGTAGAGGGGGAAAAAACTGATTTAGTAAGAATTGGGAAATAATGTCCATTGTTCTATCTCTAGAGACCAATGTCTTTTCATCTGCTCCTTTGTCTAGGTCCTTGGTCGGGAAGTATACACCTCCAACAATCAGCTTGGGGGCATCCAGATCATGCACAACAATGGGGTTACCCACTCCACTGTCTGTGATGACTTTGAGGGAGTATTCACAGTCTTATACTGGCTGTCGTACATGCCTAAGGTGAGTCTTTCCCACCCACCATCTCTGCCTCAGCTTATTGTGTTTCAAGAATTTCTCATTTATTTCTCTGAAACCTGTAGATTTCTTTCTCTTGAAGCTGTCTTCTACCTCCTACCTTCAGAATACCTTTGGATCTCATTAACTTCCATTCTTTTCCAGCCACAGATATTTCATGGCCCATATATATGTTCAGGTCCCAAAATATTAAGACTTCCTTGTCTTCCTCCCTGTAGTAGCCGTTTGTCCTCTAGGAGCTTGCTTCTCTGAGAGCAAGGGCAAGATGGATCAGGTCAGAACGCACCAGTGTGTGTTAGGCTCCTAAATGAGAATTGGGAACTGTGCATGTTCCTTGGAGCTTGACCCATAACTGGAATGCTTCTGCTTGATGCCTGGGACCAATGGTGTAATTCTGAAAGCAGGCCCTGCTGTCTTTGTGTGGAGCTGTTGCTGCTGAGTTGAGGCCCAAGACTGACATCTGCTGATTGGTACCCATTCTCTCCCACTCTTTGTCTAGAGCGTACACAGTTCAGTTCCTCTCCTGAATTCCAAGGATCCTATAGATAGAATCATCGAGTTTGTTCCCACAAAGGCCCCATATGATCCTCGGTGGATGCTGGCAGGCCGTCCTCACCCAAGTACGTATATGTTTAAAGACCAAATAGTATCCTGGCTGTTTAGCAACTATCTAACTCTGGCACAAAAGTGTATTTGTATGAAACTGGAGCTAAATACCCAGAAATAAGGAAGAAATAAGAAAAAAAAAGCCCTCTGAAGAAAAAGGTAAAAAAAAAAAATCTTGGTGAACAAACAAGAAGAAAGTGAGCTTTATCAATCAGTTGCTCAGTCTCAACTGTGTAGTCGCTGACTCATTCCTTCTGTTTCTAAGGAACTTAGTAGGTCTTTAAACCATTTAGTATAAGACATAAAATCCTGGTCTTACAGAACCAGAATCCTTTTTGTTGGGGTGGGAGTGGGGATCCTGGGGATCAAACTTAGAGAGCTTCATCTATGCTAGGTAAACACTTTATCACTGAGCTACTACATCCTGGGCCACGGACCAGGCTCTCTGGCCAACCAGTGTCTATGAAAAAGAGCATTCAGCCAACTATAGGGGTGCATGCCTACGCGTGGGAGGCTGAAGCATACAAATCACCAGTAGTAGCATGAGGCCAGCTTGGGCTACACGGTGATTCAAGTCCAGCCTGAAATGCATAGCTAAACCATGTCTCTAAAACAAAAGGTGGGGAAGACAGATTAATGGAGTTACCTTGAGAAAATATCTCTAAACTTTAAATGTAGAATTTAACTATATGCTTATTAGCAAACTATTGCTGAATATCACACCATCCCCACATTCTTCCTATATACTGGGAATAGTATTAATAGTAAAATGCTTTTAAGAAGTCCTGAGTTCTATCCCTAGAGCCCTCACTTTTAAAAGTTAGGCATGGTGGCATATGCTTGTAATCTTAGCAGTGGCGAGGTGAAGACAGATGAATCCCTGGGGGCTTGCTGGACATCTAGCCTAATGTACTGTAGTTCCAGGCCAGTAGATGGCACCTGGGAGATGACGACACCTAAGGCTGTCCTCTTTCTTCACATACCTCACATACTATACACAGAGACACACACTCACACACTGCAGAAAAAAAGTGGGTGAGTAAAGAAACTAAATTTACATTGTCAATCCACTTGGCAGTTGCTTTTGTAAAGCTCCAGGTAGCCTGTTGTTTTGTTTTGTTTTGATTTTCGTTGATATAAGGTTTGTCTTTGTAGCCCAAGCTGGCCTGGAACTAGTGATGTAGCTCAGGCTAGCCTTTAACTCTCAAATCCCTTTGCTCCAGTGCTGAGATTCACAGCATGAGCTCCCCACCACACCTAACCCTACTTTCTCTGAATGGTGGAGGAAGTGCTGGTTCTTTCTTGCATGTCTATTGTCACTAATCATTTTTAAAATACTGTATATCAAGAATGGGTCACGGGCTGAAGAGACAGCTCAGTGGTTAAACCACTGGCTGCTCTTCCAGATACAGACTCAGTTTCCAGAAACTATACGGCAGCCCACAACCATCTGTAACTACAGATCCAAGGAAGTCAACATCCTCCTCTGGCCTCCCTAGGTGCCAGGTACACACCTGGTATACAAACACACATGTGGGCAAAATACTATACACATTATAATAAAAAATGAGTTGCTGAAGATATTTTGTTAAATTTAAGGACCATTGTGATTCTGCTGAAGTAAAAAGATTTGTTCATAATTAATACTTAATAGAAATCACTCAAAGCAGAGTCTGGTGTAGGAGCACCTTCATATACATGTCTTATTTTTGCCAGATCCCACAGCTGTTGTCTTGATGCAGTTAGACATGATATCTAACTGTAGATGTTCTAGAAAATTCAAGAGAACTCTGTTAGTTTTAATTTAGTTATAATCATAACTCTTTTTTTTTCCAGGCTTTTTCTTATTACTCTTAATAAAATTACTTTTTCTTACATAGACAAAAAAAAAATCACCATAGTAATCTTTCTCTTCCTTGTTTTTTTACATGATTATGGTGAGAACCATAAGTCTGACACAGTGATGGCCTTAAAAATCTAGGACTTTTCTGGGAATTAAGTGTTTCTCCTCTAAATTCAGAACAGAGCTCAGTAGTGTTCTCCTGGGAAACATAGGGAAGCATCTTACTGCTTAACTTAAGAAGTTAAGCATCTTAACTCAGTCCTACATCTGAGTTAGAGTGACTTCCTTGTGGGACCATCAAGTCCAGCTAGCATGGCCAATGGCTCCTTCCTCCCTAGTCAGCATATGAGGCAGGATGGTTTTGCTGTGGTGGTACTAGAGCCTGAACCCAGGCAAGAATCCTACCACCTAGCATACTTCTGGCCAGCTCCCAAGGGGTTTGAAACAAGTAAACCTTTTGGTTTTGAAATTAGTTCTATAGTTCAAATCACTTATGATCAGAGTAAAAATCATAAAATGACCCAAGCATATAAAGTTAAAATTTCAGTATCCTGGTGAAACTACAAATTTGGTTTAGAACCTTCATCAGAATTTGAGCCCTTTGCAAAGCATAATAGTATATGCATTTAATCCAGTGCTTTAAGAGGACGAGGCAGGAGGATTGCAATTCAAGTCTACCCTGGGTAAGAGTGTCTTAAAAAGCAAAGCACCTTTGTTTTATAGGGTGAACAGAAGCATATATTTAGGTAGGCATTATCCAGGTCATTATTAATAAGAACCACAGACTAAATGAAATGTGTGATAAACTAAGTTTTCTGGTGTTTTGGATAATATTTTTTCATCAACTCTCTAGTAATTCATCCTGCTGTCTATGTGCAGCTAACACTAGCTCCCAAATCGAGTGACTTGAGATTTTAATTTAGTGGAAGCGTTAAAGAAAGCAGATGATTCTCTATGATAAGTTAAAGCAGATATCTTCTAGGTGAAAAGTTAAAGTCATTTATTAGAGGAGATAGTGCCGTGATATTCTTCAAACTGACGCCCAACACGAGACCAGAATCTAAACGATCAGCTTTGGGCTCACGATAGAGAGATAATTTTGAAATGGATGATCACATTTTACACTGGGGCCATAGAGGCAAGGAATGTAGAACACAGTAATTACAAGTTTAGTCTTGATAAAACACTGTCCGTCCTGTTTAAGTCAGCAGAGGTTAGCTTGCTCAGATCTCTACTTTTAATTGGTTTTGGACTTGAGGTTTAGGGGGTGGAGGGCCTCGTTCAAATTAGAAGAATCACTGAGAAACTGTGAGCTGAGAGGGCAAACGGGGAAACAGGTATTTGCAGAAGCCTTTACGGGGACTTGGTCAAACATGTATGCCTGTGGATTAAAAGTTTTGTCTTAAACTAAGGTGCTGGAAGTTACATGCCTTGCCAGTATAAGAAAATGGATAAAGGGAAGAGGTGATGTTATTAAGTGTGTGTATAGTTTTAAGTGTATATAGCTTAACCATTATGTTTTTGTTCTGTCAAGGGCATGTGTCATGGCCCTTCATGTAGGAAGATTATACTATGTCAGCCATAGTGACATAGTGAGTCTGTATTGTTGCATTTTGACAGAGAGACTGAATCTCTTATTTACCTCCAAGTTTGAGTCTTCATCTGATCACTAATACTTAGTGTTTTCATTTTCCCATTAAAAGAAAATCAGTGGAATCAAACAAAATTGTAAGGCAAGTTTTAAAATAGAAATAAACATTTAAAAAACATCTTTAATGACTTGGCTGCCTCTTGACAAATGTTTGTGGTGTCTTGAAAAAAGGCAAGCTATTTATATAAAGGCACGCAAACTCTCTGCTAGCTGAACCCCATCGTTTAACAATAAATGATGCTTTTGCTGATAAATGATTCTTTCCATACAGACTAGCAAATGCAATAGGGGATGATTTCTGAAGGCAGATGAACATTCAGTTGCTTAATGCTTCCATCTATTATAATATGGTTAGAAACAACGAACTCCTCAAAACAAATCCCCAGATCCCACCTTAAATCCATCAGCCCAGTGCACTGCCAGTAGGTCACCTGGCTTTATGCTTTTTATGTCTTTCTCACCCCCACCCCTTTTCCTTCACAGCCCAGAAAGGCCAATGGTTGAGTGGATTTTTTGACTATGGATCTTTCTCAGAAATCATGCAGCCCTGGGCACAGACTGTGGTAGTTGGCAGAGCCAGGTAAGACCTCTTTCGTTTTGAAAACCCTTTTTCTTCCCAAGTAAACACAGTAAAGGAAAGGGCCATAGCTTTTACCAATAAAGCTCTTTGTGTCTTCTAAGAAGATTAGATGAGAGCCAGAGCCAAGGTAATCTACTGATTCCTCTAGTCATTTAGTGTGTCCTAATGAGGTGTTTAGCCTGAAGGCTGATTTTAACTATTTCCTTTTTATACTTCTACAAGAGAAACTTTTGGGAATCTCAAAGCCAGACTACAGTCGCCATCACCGGTCAGTTTCCTCCCCAGAAGACCACTTCCTCTCAGAAGCAGGCACTATATGGTTCTCTGTGTACCCTGAGAGGGGTTTTCTGACATCATGACTACTGAAATGACTTATAATACTGTACTATATTGGAATAGAATCAGATTTGAATTGAAAAAAAAAATTTTAATCTGAAGCAGGAGTGAGTAAAATAAGCTGGTATAGGTTACTGTGATACACATATTTTTCAAGTGGGAAATGGAAGTTTCTATTAAATTTTAATACCCACTCTAAGAAGTGCTTCACTCAACAGCAAGCTCTGTGCAGAATAATCTGTCGTGCTTGCTATAACGAGCACCTGCCAAGGCCGATCTTAATCTAGGTCTGTGTGCAGACATGCTGCCTTCGAGATCTGCATTGGGGGCTCACCTTCCTCCAGGGGGCAATCAGTTTTTCTTATCTTGGTGAAAAGAGGCACCTGCTCAAGATTCTCCAGCACGCCACATTGGCTTGAGATTTAGATGCTAGCCTTGAAAATAATTCTAGGCTTTGTGGTTCTCTCCGTACATCAGGTCAGCACGCCTTGTGCAGCCAGTGACAAGGAGCCATCAGATGGCGAATCCCACAGACAGGGCCTTCCCCTGTGACACTGAATAGGAGTCACCTGAGACAGGAACTCAGAAACTAGCTGCTCATTCTCTTTCAAGTGTCAGGTCTTTCCCTCACCCAAAACTACAGCATCCATGTGAGAATTATTTTATGTTGGTAACATTCCTGCCAAAAAAGTGGATGTAGGGCATAGAATTAGTCATGGGGTCTCATGTTGTATTGAATTTGGTTTTGTTTATTCTGCTTTACTTTTCCTATATATCTGATATGCAAAAGTATTTAAACCTTCCAAGCCCAGAATTCTGCTAAGCCTTTACACCTCCTGTGGGATGTGAGACAACGGTGCTTTACCCTTAAGATCAGATGAATAGCAGTTGCCCTGCAGCCATCAGTCAGGCTGGCCTTGAGTAGCTCAGCTCTTGTTTATTCCAACACTTGCTCTGCCTTCTTCCTTTCTTTCCATCTGATGAGTTCTGGGTTTCTTACTCCAAACACATCCACATGCTCAGAAGTATATAAAACAAATGGAGCTAGCTTCTTTCAAAGGCAGTGGCATTTCAAGAAATAAATATAAATGTATTCTTCTGGGATTGTTACTGTAAGTGCTGCCAAAACTCATCTTTGGTATGTATGTTTGGAATATGTGTGCTATTGGCTGTAAATTGTCTTTTATTATTCCATGGCACCTTGTCCAGGGACACACTATAAAACAAGATGTAGCATCTTCATGTGCTAGCCTGATAAAATTTATATGAAGTATAATAGAAAACAGAAGTTGTTCTGAGCTGTTTTCAACTTCAATAAATAACTGTAATACTCGGATAAAGATGTTCTTTATTAGGTCACATGGGCCCTAATATATAAGTTATAAGTTACCGATTTAGGGTGGCTTTTGCAATTACAAGTTTCCAGTTGGAGTGTTAATCATTGTGAACAGAAATATTTCTGAACTCTCCTGTGTACCTCCTGCTCGTTGTCTGGTTGTCTAGAGGGCTTTTGATTCTGATTCAGTGCAGGCAAGTGACAAGGGGGTGGTGGGTGGTCTCCACTCAGTTCCAGTTAGGTCTCTTGTGAAGAAAAGAATCCATTTCCAGTAGTTGATATACCAGCTAAAGACCATCCTTCATGGAAAAGTTTGTTATGGACATGTTATAGGGAATGAATATAACCCAGCCCAGTCCTAGCCCAGGGGAAAGCCACTGGCAGAGCACAGATGGAATCATTTTCTGGAGTCAGGACTCACCCTGCATCTGATGTCTCCCTCTTGGTTTTTCTTCCTTCTTCCCTTCATCTCTGATTCATTCTGGGAAACGAAGGGCCAGTATAAGAGGTTATTATAGAATATACATGCCAAAGCTTCAAGCTTCTGAATCCTAGCTTAACCAAGCTTTGAAATTAAGTATCTGCTTCTGCTACAGATTCTACCAAGATTATGACTGAAAAATATTCCTGTCCCCTTGTTTTCCACTAAGCAAAGTCAAGGGCTTGTTTAACTACCAAGGCTTTATCCCATAAGACCAGCAGTTTCACACTGTGCCCCACTATCAGGAACTGATTGACAGCAAACTGAGACGTTTTACTTGGCAACCACAGAAGTAGATGTGTGCACTAAGCTGTTGAGTTTCCTAATTCAGCACTCAGTTTGAATTTATCCTGTTGGGCGTCTTAAAATATAAGTAAGTATGCGGGTACTTTCCATTGTGTTTACAAAGTGAGTGAAACCCAAAGGTCTCACATTTAACCCCCAGAAGCATTAGAGTCTCCTCTGTTTTCTGTTTGCATCTAGCTTTTCTTTCAATGTTTGTGTGCAACTGAAAAATAAAAGCCTAATTGTAATAAGAACATACACTATGTTCCTGTGTGGCTCTCCCTTTCCCCAGGTTAGGGGGAATACCCGTGGGAGTAGTTGCTGTAGAGACCCGAATGGTGGAACTCAGTATCCCAGCTGATCCTGCGAACCTGGATTCTGAAGCCAAGGTTGGTCATCTCAAGTATTCCTTGTGCTCATGCTTTTGGAGTACCTTTGTGCCTGGAGTTTGTTTCCCTTCTACAGTGCCTACAGATGTATTGGGCATGTTGCAAGCCATCAAATTTTAGAGGGAAGGGTGGCAGCTGCCTGAGATGATTGCAGAACACTGATCAATTTCAAGATGCCTGTAGATAACTGCAAGCAAAGTTTTATGTGAAAAGTTAATGAGGCCCCGACAGTCATCTGAGTGAATCAGCTGGAAAGCAGTCAGCTTTTGTTGGGCAGGTAGTCTTACAGAGAAGCCACTGGTGTTGATGCTCATCTGTTCCAGATCCCTTGAGTGATAATATAGTCTTACAGAGGGCCAGTTGTGGAAACTACTACCCTTTTCTTTTTAAAGGTGGATTGTGCTTTCATTCTTTGTCACTAACTTGAATGAGGGGGGCGGGGGTGAAGGAGAGCAATAACAAGAACCAAGAGTCAGTGACTGACTCCTCACAGTGCCAAAGAGGTGAAAGGACTTGGAGGCTGTAGTTTGCGTACTTTGAGAGTAGAGTAGGGCTGGGAAGATAGCTCCATCAGGAAAGTGATTGCCATACAAGCATGAGGACCAGAGCTGGATTCCCAGAACCCACATTTAAAAAACAAACAAATTAGAGATGATGCCCCCATGCTTGTAATCCTAGCACTAGGGATGCAAAGACAGGTGGATTCCCTGGGCTTGCTGACCAGCCAGCCTCACCTACTTGAGTGAACTCTAGGCCACTGAGAGACCCTGTCTCAAAAAAGCAAAGTAGATGGGACCTGAGAATGATATCCAGTGTCGATCCCTGGCCTCATGCATATACACATAGGTACACATATGTTCACCCACATGCACATGCATACACAAAGAAAAGAAAGAAAAGTTAGTAATGTAATTGAGTTGCCTTTAAAAGGGATTCCTATGACTGCTTGAGAGGAGCATTTCAGTTCTTTGTCTAAGGGGTGATACATGTTCAGGCTCCCCCCAAAAAAGTGTTCAACAAGGTCAAAGATCCAGGATCTTTTCTTTCTCACTTCAGGGGTCATCCTCTTGATGAACAACTGTTCTAACTTATCTGGTTTGATCTTGAGCTTACTATTCATAATAAGTAACACCTTGATCAGTTAAAGGAGGCTCTCCTTCAAACTGTGTGGATAACAGGCTCCTCCTTTACTTCCCCCAACAGATAATCCAGCAGGCCGGCCAGGTTTGGTTCCCAGACTCTGCATTTAAGACCTATCAAGCTATCAAGGACTTTAACCGGGAAGGGCTACCTCTAATGGTCTTTGCCAACTGGAGAGGCTTCTCTGGTGGGATGAAAGGTGACTGATGGGCTGGGGAGATGGTGACAGGCCTGCTGTGGGCTAAGAAGGGAACCATTGATTGCTAGGCAGGGGCTGGGAGGCAGGGGAAAGAGGTTGGTGGTGGAGTTTCAGTAATAGTGGTCCTGTGGGCCTGATGGTACATGCCTTTAGTCCCAGGTAGAGCTCTCTGAGTTCCATGACAGCCAGAGCTGCACAGAGAAACCCTATCACCTCCCCAACCCATCCCTCAAAATTACTAAATAATCTAGTATTGTGTATGCCGGCTGCTGTTGAAGAGTCAGCATGTTAGACCATGGCTCTGGCGGTCTGGTGGGAAGTATGGTTTTACTGGTTTCCACCCCTCTTTTCTGGACATGTTCTTCACTCACATTACTCATGACCAAGATGTATTCTGAAATTAGCAGTAACTGCAAGAAAATGAAAAAACTCTACTAGAGACTGGCCATTCTTTGGCAATTTGTGATATCTTTTTATTATCCACCAACAGCTCTAGGCCTCTGGCTCCAGCAGATTAGACCATTAGTATAAAGGCTGTAGTCCATGCCATGGGAATTTCCTAGTGAGTAGGCAGCCAGTGTCACTATTAACTAAAAATTCTCCATGAACAGAGCCACTGTGGGCAGTCCAGGGAGAGCCAAACATGATTACCTCATCTAAGGCTAGACACCCACAGCTGTGCAAAGGCCAGCATCTGCACCTACAGGCTATGAGAGTATGCCGATGGCTCCATTCCTCATTCACCTCAGAATTCTGAAGGAATAGATGGGGAAATGAAAGGAACTGACACACGGAAGTGATTGAGATTGCTGAGATTGTAGAAATGATGAGCCCTCCATAGAGAGCCTATGCAAATCTTAGAACAGGATCTCCTCTGCTTTCTGAGGGAGGGACAGCCTGGGAGAGCTCCCCTTTGTAGGTCACTGTCCGTGTGTGAGATGCATTCACAGTGTTTGCCAATGCCAGGCCTCACTGAGAAAATGAAAAGCTGTTACTGTTCTGTTTTGTTTTGTTCTTGCTGTTACTGTTTTTGCAATCATCAAAAAGACCATTTTTATTAGAGACATACCACTTTTCCTGGAGAAGGCTTTGACTGTACATTACAGCTTAATGCTTATGTACTTTTTAAAAACTATTTTTTCTATGTATCTGGGTGTTTTGCCTCCATGTATTTATGTGCATCATATGTATGCCTGGTGCCTGCTGAAGCCAGTAGAGAACACCAGATTCCCTGGGACTGGAGTTACACATGTTTGTGAGCCACCATGGTTCAGGTCAGTTGTATACAGTTTTACTGAGTTCCTACACGCACCTTTATTAAGTGTCTCTGAAGAAACAAAGATGTCAGAGACAGACAGTGCCTCAAGGAGTCAAGAAAAATGTTCTTTGGGAAATGTGATAAAACTGTAATATATAAGCAAAATACCAGGGGGTTCAAGAGAAGATACCACATGGAAGCTAGGCTGGAGAGGGCTATTAACACTCTTGTTCATACCATGGGGTTCATTCATATTGGCTCTCGTTTTGCTCCCACTCCCTTCTATTCATTTTATGCTGAGACCTGAGGGCTCAATGATGCTCCTTATGACTGCAGGGCACTAAGAATGCCGTCTGTTTGACACACCCACAGGGAATCACCCTGCCTAGCCTGTCTTCCTAAAGGTCAGAGTTGCCACTTCTTCTAAAAGATGGCTAAGCAATTAGAGCATTTATTTCTCTTGCATTGAACCTGGGTTTAGTTCCCAGTACCCACATAGTGGCTCACAAACATTTGTAACTCCAGTTCCAGGTAACCTGATATTCTCTGCTGGCTTCAATTCTGCTGCCTGTTTTTTCATCAATCCCTTTTATTGATTGCTAAACCCTGAAATATTAAGTACAGAATTAATATTCATTGAAGGCAAGACTAGTATAACATTTTGTAATTCTAGCACTTGGGAGGCTGAGGCAGTAGGATTGATGTGAGTTTGAGGCCAACCTGGACTACATAGTCATACCTGTTCTCAGTGTAATGTGGACGGGTTATTGAATCTGTGCACTAGAAACTAAACTACCTGCGATCATGCTGTCTTCTGTAATCACAAGCCTCTCTAAGAGACACGTCAAATTTCTGTGTGCAGTGTACATGCATTAAGGTTTGGCCTAAGGAAATCTCCTTAGTGAGTAGCTTAAAAAAGTGACCGAGTTCAAAGAAGAGTGTAGATCCCTCTTTCTTATTTAAAGTGTGTGTGTCTGTGAATGTGTGTGTGTGTGTGTGTGTGTGTATGTGTGTGTGTGTGTGTGTGTGTGTGTGTGTGTGTGTGTGTGTGTGTGTGTGTCTGTCTGTCTGTCTGTCTGTGTGTGTAGGGGTGCATGCATACCACAATGCATTTGAGGGGTCAGTTCTATCCTCTAAGTGAGTTTGAGATCTAACATTCTCAGATTTGCTCGCTGAGGGCATTAACACTCTGAATCCTCCTACCTGGCCATCTCTATCTAGAGCACTAACCAAGTCCAGGACCAGAACCAACACCCTTGGATATCCTGAAAAGATGTATCGTTTGTCTGCTTTCCCTTCTGTCCAAAATGCCTGTGGTTATTGTAGGAACAAATAGCTAGAGCTCAGAAATGAGTTTTGTTTTATTTTTTTCCTGAACATTAGAGCAAATTCAAAATTAGCCTGATGTATATAATAATTCCTTGTCTCAAAAAAAGTTATTTTTTAATTGTGATAAAAGATACATAGCCCTCATTTTAACCATTTCTACTTGTACAATATATTGGTTAACTATCTTGATAGAGCGGCTTACCAATTATTAGTATTACTTCTATCTCAAACTTTATCATTCAACTTAATCTCTGCTCACTAAAATAATTCCTGTCCCAGATTGGAAATGAGTCATTGGCCAAATATAGTCCAGAGCACAGTTCTTTCTCCTCAGCTTAGGTGTGATGGCATTCATTTACATATCACTCAAGACACAGAGGCTTAGACGAGACGGAGGTCTGTGTGAGCACAGGAGGGGAGAACACTCTCATGTGTACATACAGGTCAGGATGCTTCCTTCCCACATATTATCTCATGGAAGAGGACCTAAACTGAGAGCCTCTTGTCATTCTCCACATCCCTTGGGGAGATGTTTGCAGTTTTGGTTTCAATACTGGCTGGGGATTATGCAGGGAGGGAAAATAAACAATTATGCCATCCCTCAGTGCACACAAACACACAGCCAGGAGCCGACTGCACTGTGGGTAAAATGACTCCAAAATTGTGTGTAATGAGTAGGAAAAGATTAGAGACAGCTCTTGCTATGCTGAAAATTGACATTAGTGGAGGGAGAAAAAAAACTCTTTACTAGTCGGCCTAGGAGGTCTAATTCGAGCAGTAAAAAATATAAATAAATAAATAAAAGCTTGTCAAGATGGTATTGGTGCTTTTTTTCCAATGAGCTCTATCTGGCCGGAAGGCTATTCAGCATAATGCAAAATTAAATTATAAAAACTGGCTGAATATTTAGATGGAAGAGCCATTTGGAAGCAGTTTATTTAGACGAACCGGCAATGACCCACAACAGGGAGACATCAAGCGTGAAATTTACTAGAAATTAGCACCAGGGTCCCAGGCTCAGCGTGAATAGTGTGATAGGATGCAAATCCCAGTGATATTAAGCCGCCTCACTGCTGGGGCTACAGGGTCACTCTCAGTTGGCTTTTCATGTTAGACTTATTATTTTTCCTAGGACAGGTTATAAATAACAATAAAAAACCACATTTATTGAAAACTTTAACTGGAATGAAAGTCTATTTTAAAGTCTCTGATTACTTGGATGTTGAAATAGAATGTCCACCGGCTGTAATGAACTCATGAGAGATATTACATGTATGCAGCTTGTGTACGCCTAATGTTTACCTCAGTGCCTAACATAATCTTGCTAAGCCAATAAGATCTGTCCCAGTTTACTTGTGTGGGGCGGTGCGGAAATACTTCCACACCCTACTCCCTTGTTGGTACATGTGGTTGCCACAGCTTATCCATGTTGTATAACAATAAAGGCCCCAGGCAGAGTTGATACTGGCTGCTGGGTGAAATTCCTGCTCTTCATGCAGATGTACTTTCCCAGGATGCTGGAAAGCCCCTTCCTCTCCAGTGAAGAGCGGATCAATATTTCCGTTTCCAGTCCAGTTGCATTTCTCAGGCACCAGAACAGCAAGCAAATATGTGGCTTTAAATTTCCCTAGACTGATTTACCATAAACCCTTAGAGACCCCTCTACTAATGTCCTTAGCTAAGTCTTTATTTCTTAAAATGTGGAAGGGTTTCAGACATTTGTATGTCAGATCATTGTTTCAAAATACTTGATTTGGCGAAACTTGTGATTCAGTATTAGTATAGTAATTGTAGAATTTGCTATGTGTTTATATTTGAATAGCCTGTTTGGGGGTGTTTTGACAGTTACAGTATATGTCTGTTGGTGTTCCAGGGGAGATAGAAGTGTGATTTTAGCTCCAAGCATGGCAGCTTTAAAGAAGCCTAAAGTCCCTTTCCTTTGTCAGATTTAGAGCTTGAAGATATTTGTTTGGCAGCTAGATCCAAGTCCCTCACATAACTGCTAGTGCCATCAATACAGTTCCTGACATCTCTGAACATAAAGGAAATCCAGGCCACATTTAGATAGGTTCAATCACTCAAGTCTCTTCTGGTTTTAGTGTAGTCAGCCATTAGATGTTAGAGATTCCTCTCAAGCCTCACGCTCTTTCCAAACAGTTAAGGATGAGTCAAGTAAGATAGTAAACTAGTAACTCTAAAGTCATAAGTTTCAAGCTGGGCACGCTAATACATGCTCGTAATCTCAGCAATCAGGAGGCAGACAGGAGGATTGTAAGTTCAAGGCCAGTCTGGGCTACATAGTGAAACCCTATCTCAGAAGTAAAACTTCATTTGAATATCATTTCTGCCATTTACTCTTACTTAACTACGCATCCTACTGCTTAGCTTTAACATGGATAAAGGAAAAATATAAATATTCTGATTATTAATATTGTGTGTTTTTACCTGGGCATACAAGTGTATGTATGTATGTGCAATCATGATTCCTTCTGTGCAGTAATGTACCCAGGACACGTGTGTGTGTGTGTGTGTGTGTGTGTGTGTGTGTGTGTGTGTGTGTGCAGTCGTGATTGAAAAGGAAGAATCAAAGTCCTTTTCACTAAAATGAAATTTTTCACTGTTTCATTCTAACTTCCATATAGTGTGAAGTTAAGCTGTGCTTTGTTTTGTTTTGTTTTGTTTTGTTTTGTTTTGTTTTGTTTCTGAGATACTGTTTCTTTGCGCAGCCCTGGCTATTCTGGAACTTACAGAGATCTGCCTGCCTTTACCTAGAGAGTGCTGGAATTTGCTCAGCTGATTTTTTTATTTAGTGAATGAAAATATAAGAAAAGTCTTGCCCTTTGGAGACTTGGCTGTTAATCAGATGGATAGCACAGGGATAGATTTTGATAGAAATACACTTTAACAAATAAAAATGAGCAAAAACAGCTGTAACCCTTGTCTTTGTTTACCGGTAACTTCATTTGTTTTCAAGGCATATGACTTTTGTTCTGTCTTTTGGTTTATTTTCATCTTTTAATCTACTCTTCCATTTCTCCTCTGTGCACATAGCAAGAGGTCACTCCTTCCTGCTACTTGTTCTGAAATTGTACTCTTGGCAGTACTGAAAAATGTACCGCTAATTACACAATTATTTTATTATGTAGCACTAGTTGAAATATCCACTAAAGAATTAATTTAGTTAAAATAATTTGAACTGAGCAATTATTTTCATAAGCACAGAATTAGCGTAAAGCGCTTAAAGTCCTTTATTCCTGCTCTTCATACAGCAGTTGTGCAATTAGCAGTAAATTTTTTTTTGGTCTTTGCTTTCCACCCAAAGAAATAAATGTCTTCACTCTGATCATATATACAGAGTATATGACCACATATATTCCACATAGAACAGAAAATGTATCCTGGGGCAACTTGGAATTTCTGAAGTCCTCACAGATAAGCCAGGTCAGAGCAGTGGTCAAAGGCAGGTGCCTCACAGTAAACTATGCTCACTGATGCTCTGAATATAGAGCCGTATTTACTCTGGAGACCATGGCAGATGAATTTGCCCGTAACTACAATGAAAGCAGTTTCTATTTGGTTTGCTCTTAACTTCCTGAAAAATGCTTCTTTGCCTTGGATTTCCAGAATTGATTTATTCCAAATTGAGATCTTCTCTGGATAGGAGACTTTGAACCCAGTTGAATCGTTACTTGCTGTTTAGGAAGGATCCTTTGTGTCTGCAGTGAAGTGCTCACTAAATGTCTGGACTCAGAACCCTAAACTAGCAGTGTTCAAACCTTATGGAGCTGGGAAATGGGAAGCAGCCCATAAAGCATTGGGATGTGAACGACTGTCCCAGGACTCTCTCATCTGCGGACCAAGATGTCTGTCTGCAAGCTGCTCCTGGCATAGGGAACTACAGAGTATTCTTTGACAGAATGAAAAGAGTATGGCTGTGTGAGATTTCATATATGAGTGTGCATAAATATTTTTTTCACTGATATCTTATTAAAAATTCAATTATTAAATAATTTTTCTTATATTCTTCCAAAAGTATGTATGCTTATTCACTCATTACCTGCTGACCTTGAGCACTGAGTGTGTTTCAGTACTGGGCAAGCCTTTGTGTGTACAGGGATGAATAGTCTACAGTTTTTATCTTATTTTGAAATAAGGTCTCACTAAGTTGCTCAGGTTGATCTGGAACTCACCCTGTGGTCCAGGCTGGCTTCATAATTTACCACCATTCTCCTGCCTCAACCTCCCAAGTATAGGGAATTATGGGATTATAGGTTTGTCTTACCACTCCTGGCTCCAGTTTTTAAGGAAGCTTTCTTTTTTCAAGATCCATTGCCATTAGCTGCATATTTTAAGAGCTCATTGTATGCTAAGAATCGTGAAAGGAATTGAAAGAAGCTGGAATAGTCCCATCCTTCAGAAAACTTAATGTAGTGAGAGAGATTACATATTGACATGAAAAATACTTAACGTTTGTAGAGCAAGTATGAATTAATGTGGTGAAACCTGAATACCGAAATGCAGGGATGATATAAAATGGATATTTAATCGTGGGTTTTGCATACTGTGTGTTGTGAAAGATTGCATTTCTGTCCTGTGCTTTTGAAGCTCCTCTGAAATCTTGAGTGGGACACAGGTGGAGGTTTCAGTCACTATAGCCTTTGGGATGGCCATAGGACCTATGGTGGCTGGACCCCTAAGACCTGTCACTTCTCCCATGAGCAGCCTCCTCATGGAGACAAAAAGTCTGTTTTCTGCATGTCCCATAACATGAAAGCTCTGCTTTGAGGAGAAGTTTGATTGTATCTAATTTGTTTCATTCTCCTTAGATATGTATGACCAAGTGCTCAAGTTTGGCGCTTACATTGTGGATGGCTTGCGAGAATGTTCGCAGCCTGTTATGGTTTACATTCCCCCCCAGGCTGAGCTTCGGGGTGGTTCTTGGGTTGTGATCGACCCTACCATCAACCCTCGACACATGGAGATGTACGCTGACCGAGAAAGCAGGTATCATGCCTTCTTTATTGCATTCCATGCCTTCAGGGACCCTTTAGCTGTTGCTGCCCCTACCTTCCAGAACATTATAGTCATGACAACTTCGTTTTAATTTGTCTATTCCTAAAAGACTCCAGGGTGAGGAAAATAGGCTTTCTAAGTAGTGTCTGCTGGCACAAGAAAGAAACCAGGCTAGAGTCAGGTTTTCTCAGTCTAGTTCCCATCCTAGATTACTTTACTGCAAAATCTTCTTCCAAACTCAGAAAGATTCTCCCTTCCCATTCTCTATTTGGATAAGGCTCTTAACAATCTCTTTTGGGGGCAAAAAAGAGCTTAAAGGAAGACTCAAATGTAACCAGAACTTTTAAGGGTATGTGTGTATGTGTGCATGCATGCGTGTGTCTTTATTAAGATTTGTTTTTATCTATATGTATATGCATGTGTCTATGAGCGTGTATGCCATGTGTGGGGGTTATCTGTAGAGGTCAGAAGAGGGTGTCAGATCCCCAAAACTAGAGTTAGGCAATTGTAAGCCACTATGGATGCTGGGAATCAAATACAGGTTCTCTGGAAGAGCAGCAAGCATTCTTAACCACTGAGCCATCTCTCTAGCCTAGTTATGGAGTTTAATCTACTAATGGTAGATAAATTTGGAGCAGTCTTTGCTCTTCTGGGATTGTCTCTCCTGTTAATGAGCTCACCCACACTCTGTGACTCTAGACCAAAGCTGTCCCCTTCTGTTGGAGTGCAGGGGCTTTACTCTGACATTCTAAGAGGCTAAAGAACTACATATGTAAACTACCCCACTCCCACCACCCCACCGCCAAAAAAAGAAAAAAACTGCAGAGAAGCACAGATCTGTAAGAAAGTAGCTCTTGAAAGTAAACAAATTAAGCCAAACATTCTCACGTGGGTTTGCCCTGCTTTCCTGAAACCATCAGCATCATTGGCCATCTGCATTACTACATCTCACCATTTTATTGGAACGCCCACCTCTATCTCCCCAAATTTTAGCTTTCTACTCCAAGAGCTATTTAGGACAGAAAGTACAGTAGTTTTACTTTTGAAAAGCTGACGTTCTACACCAACAAGTCTCTTATTTTTAAGCCTTGAGCTGTGCCCTGATACTAGATCAGAGAGGCAGCTACAGCATCCTGCCTAGTGCTATGGAAGTTAGCAAAGTGAAGGCCTTGGGATTTCTTGCAGTGAATGTTAACAATATTCTGACACCAGAAACCCTTCCGTAAATACTTTTTTAAAGTCCATTAAGAAATATCTATCTTCAGTGGCACATGCCTTTAATCCCAGCAGTTGGGAGGCAGAGCCAGGCAGATTTCTGAGTTCAAGGCCAACCTGGTCTACAGAGTGAGTTCCAGGACAGCCAGAGCTATACAGAGAAACCCTGTCTCAAAAAACCAAAAAAAAAAAAAAAAAAAAAAAAAAGGAAGGAAGAAAGAAAGAAGAGAAATATCTATCTAATGCCTCTCAGCCTGGCCTAGTATGTGTGGTTCCAGAAGTATGTTAACAGGTGTGGCACAGGACAGTTATTACCAACACTACTCCCTACCCTATACACACACACCCACTTGTACAACCCAAGTACTGGAAGTGGTTTCTCTACCAGGGTGCCTACCTTTTGGGATTTTTTGTTTTTGTTGTGTTTTTCTGGAAAACAAAAATGTGCTGCCTGTCACCTTTAGCAGCGGTCAGCAGTGGAATCTGTATCCTCTCTTTGAGATGGAAGTCTACTGGTGTGGTAATGAGAATTACTTTAGCTGCTTTATGCCAGCCCTCTCTTATCCCTCACTTTGATACATCTTAGGTGCCTGCTTTTTTCCCAGGAGTAACTTCTGGGAACCACGGGTGACCAAAACAGTAATGAACCTATTTCCTGTTCTACAAATTGTAGCTGGCCTAATTCTGTGTCTTCTTTCCTCAAAAGTTCACTGTTTTGTTTTTCTTTCTTGCATCCAGGGGATCCGTTCTGGAACCAGAAGGGACAGTAGAAATCAAATTCCGCAAAAAGGATCTGGTGAAAACCATGCGTCGGGTAGACCCAGTCTACATCCGCTTGGCTGAGCGATTGGGTACGTCTGCTTGTCCTGGCAAATCAATGAGCCATTCAGCTGATTTGTAATGAGTGCATTCGTAGGTCAGGGGAGGAGGCACTGAAGCATGTGATCAAATTCACGATGATCTTTATTTACCGTCCTCTGTATGGTAAGAACCCTGGTAGAATGAAATAGTGTGATAGGATAGAAGGTGGGCACTGAAAAGAAAAGTCACATGATTTTCCTTAAAGGGCAAATAGCCCACTTACTGGGATGATGTTCTCGTAGACTATCATTAGCTAGAAGTTGCTTTGGAAGGCAGGCTAATCAGGTAGAGAATGTCTGTGACTTAAATGTTTTTTATTTCTGCTGTCTCTTTGGACAGCCTGTCTCATGTCTAGGGGGGTGTGAATCAGTGTCACTTTATAGAAAAGCTGGTCTCTACCCAGGGTTCTTGGGATTAGTATGCTACAGAAAATGGCAGTAAAGATTGTGCACTCTATGCCTCCAAACAGCGGCTGCAGCAGCTGTACCGAGAGCATGTGCATGCCATGCGTCCAGCCAGTGCCCTGTTGCTTGTTGGGCTCAGAGCTCTTGGAAGGCACTTGTGATTAGAGCATGAGGCTAAACTTCAAGAGCCCTGTGATGGCTCTGATTTCTTTAAAACACTGAGCAGTCTTCTCCCATTGAGCCACTGGCTATGCAGTAAAGATTGTTTAGGATTTGTTTTGTTTTGTTTTGTTTTACTGTGGTTTTGTTTTTCTAAAGGAATAGATTAAGCTTAAAAGGCAGTACAACCTAGTGAATGGGGAGAGCAGAAAGATGCTAGCTCATTTATGCTCTAAGGAACGGTTTAATAAAGTACTGATTTTTGGGTTCTATTATCTTCAGCTTGTAGGATCAGAAAAGCTCTCCTGAGCATGTGTAGCATGGAGTCTGAGCAGGTGAAGTCTGGCCTAGGTTGCTTGCCAAGTGGTGACTTGAGCCACAATAATCCCTGTTTGTGCCCCATTGTTAGCTGTCAGCTAACAGCAACCAAAAACTAACCCAGCTGCAGCCTGACCCTTTCTGGGGAAAATGCACATACAAAGGGAAGCTGGCAGGAGTTGTTCTGAAATCTACTACACCAGATTTGTTGAGGTGATTTTTCCTTTCTTTTCCAAACAGGATAATTACCTCTGACCAACCTCATACACTTTAATTAAAGTGACTGCAGCCCAAGAGCAAGTTACTTACAACTGTACACAGGAAGCTCTAAAAGCTTCAGTTGCTGATAAGCATCTCACTTAGGTGGTTCATAATTGCTCCAGCATCCAGTGACGGTCACTGCTGTTTTTACCAATAATTCTGTACAAAGGCAGCAATGCCACAACTGTAGGACACAAACAATTGCCTAATTTTCTTTCATTTATTTTTTTCCTCTTTTTTTTTTCTTTTTTTTTTTCTTCTGGTTTTCTTTCTGGCCAATTTAAAATTTGTCAAAGTCGGTCTTCTTCTGGATCACTGCCCTTTGATATTTCGCGCACTCCATTTGCCACAAACAAGCCGCAGGGCCGCAGTTCATGCTGACTCTAGCAGAAGCAGAGAGAGCCCCATTTATCTTGCACTGCCTGCTGAATTCCTACTCATTAACTGGGGGTTCACTGCCTCTTTTTAACCCCCCAATGGCTGTTATCATCCTTGTGAGTAACAGGATGGTAGAAGGAGAGATCCTCTCCACATCTGTTTGCAGAATCAAACAAATCTGGGTGGTGAGGGGTGTGGGGCCAGAGCATCCTTCTCTTCACAGGAGTGGTATTACCCCCAGCCCTACCTAGCACCTTCAACTGTAGGAACATGTACGGTGGGAAGGGAAAGATCTCCAAGTGATGGCCACTTAATCATTTGTTATGAGCTATCTCATTATCAATTTCCTATTCATGCTAAGGAAAATCATATTTATTTAGCCTTGACCAAATAATGGCACTCAAAAAAGAATCTATACCCAGCACTCAGGAGGCAGAGGCAAGCAGATCCCCAAATTCAAGGGCAGCCTGGTCTACAGAGTAGGTTCCAGGATCACCAGAGCTACCCAGAGAAACCCTGTCTCAATGAATGAATGAATGAATGAATGAATGAATAGGTGGATGGATGAATCCATGGTCTGCTAAATCTGAAGCAATCTCTGACTCCAGGCATCTTGGAAACATGAGTAGACGTGGATTAGAAATAACTGTAAGGTATATTACTTACAGGTATTTGCAGTCTCTCAGAGACTACTCAAATATAGTTATGATGCAGCAGATTGGCTTGGATGAGCTACAGCATCATATAAACCCAGTCTGGGGAGAGGTACAGTGTCCTCTGGCTTCTTTCACAATGCCCACAACCAAACACTACCAAATGCCTTTTACAAAGTAGGTTAAAAAATTACCTCATTGTCTAGATTGAAAAATTGAAGCAAGAATGAAGATTAAACAAGGCTTCCAAGACAAACAGTAAATGTACATGAGAGCACAGAGTAGAATTCTCAGTCCCTACGCTGAATACTGAGCCTGGTCTAACAGGGATTCTTTCGCATTGTGAGCTAAAACCAGCTACACAGAGAAAATTTGATTTAGGCAAAAGCCTATAAGAGTGGTGTTATCTTGTGTTTCTGATCTCTTTCCACGGCAGCCTCTGTACTGGGGAACACCCACAGAGCACCTAAACAGACCTGTGCAAACTGATTGGCTGCACAAAATTACAATTTACTCGCTAAGGATATAAATAATAATTTCTGAATGGTTTACTTCATCTCTTCCGAACTGTATTTGATAGGTACATCAAGGGAAAGAGCTAAGGACTGAAACCAGGAACTTACATTCTTAAGTGAGTGTTTGCCATTTTCTATGGCTGGTTTGGAAGAGAAGGTTTGCAGATCTACAGTAATAACAGTATATGCTGATTTCTGTTTGAAATGAAATAATTGCCCTTAATAGTAAGTTCAGATGGCAGGATGTTCCATCACTGAGCCAGTTCTGACTCTGTGTTCTCAGATGCAGCAAGCCTCGGTAGTCATTGAAGGGAGGATTACATTTTCCATTTGGGGCTTAAGGAAATCAAAATCCTTCTCTGGAAACAGAGTCCGGGTCCTCCAAGGCCCGTCTGTGTCTCAGTGTCATCCTAGTACTGCCTCTCAGAAGACAGCAGGAGAGTAGCGGGGGAGAGGAGTGCTGGGCTAGCCCCACCTCTCCTGTGTTGTGAGCTGAGGTCTTCCTATGGATCTTTACCTGAGAGAAATGTCAAATCACTTTAGATGGAGAAGGAACTATTGAGCCCAAATACAAAGCAATTATTAGTACCCAGGTGTCCCTCTCCCTCAGTACAGTGAGCACCTGGGCAAAGGAGCCATATGGGGATCCTCATTCCCAGGCTGCTGGGCAGCCTGCCATATAGCTCCATAGCTCTTCCCAAATGAAACTGCCATGATGGCTGACAGGTTCAGTCCTTGCTGGCCCTCGCCCAGTCTTCAGGCCTAACTAGGATCCAATATGCCTAATAAGCTGGGGTACCTGGTGCATTTGGAGTATTGTGGCAGTTGAGGATATGCATGTAAAACTTCCAGATGCCTCTCCCCAAAGCTACCTCTTTATCAGCAAGAATGACCTGAAAAGGATTTTCTTGGGTGATGGAGATTGAGGGGTTACTATCGGAAGGGTGTGTTTTCCCATCTCTTCAAGCTGTTACGAACTTTAAAAGAGCCAGTGCTGCTTGTCTGAAGCAGAAAGAGGTGGTTTTGCGTAGGAGGTTGAGACTAGGAAAGATGTCCCAGTATTTATGCCTTAAAAGTGATGTCTCACCTGTAATGCTTGGAATGTTCTTTTTGGTAAGGAAGCTGAGAAGACGTGGTGGTAGCTAAAGACACACCTCCTCACTTGAACTCTCAGCCCACTTAGCTTGATGTATTGTAATCTAGTGAGACTATGGCATTTATGGAGGAGCCATTTTACTTTGAGTTCAGACCAATCCAGTGTGTGTGTGTGTGTGTGTGTATGTGTGTGTTTGTGTGTGTATGCATGTGTGTATGCATGTGTGCATATATATGCACCAGCCTTTCTGCCTCCCAGAAAGCTGTGATTTACAATTAGGACTTAGCAGGGATTTTGTTCAAGTAAACCCAGGCTTCTCCCCACCTGAAAGCTGATGTCAGAATATGTCCAAGGCCCTCCTCCCCTCTTGTTATAACTGGCCCAGATCCATGTATCCTGACCTGTCAGATTTAGGGAGAGAACAGCAAAGGCCAGAGAGGAATCTCTCTACTAGCATTCAGGAGATTCTGTGTTGTTCCTTCACTTTCTCATGTGGATATGTCTGTGTGAGGGTAGGGGACAGGACTGAAGGGAGAACTATTCATTTTTATTCAGTTTACTGTAAGGATTGTTTAAAATATGAATAAGATATTTTTCACACTATTGCAAGGGATTTCTGGATTAGACATCCCTTGGGAAAATTACACTTGGAGTCAATATGCAGTGCAGTTGTGTTTAAGTAGGTGTGGCCCTTTTTGAAAAAAAAAAAGCAGACCTATGAAAATAGGATTCGGGAGGTGGAGGTGAGGGAGAGAAACAGATACATTGGGAAAAATTATTCCCATTACAAAAGGATTATGTACTTTACCAAGAGATCCGCTGCAGGGGTCCTTCTAAATAGCTCCCTTGGGGCATTTAAAACAGGATCTAATTTACAGTTTCTCAAGAATGCTTTTGTGGCTTTTTTTTTTTTTTTTTTAAGCATAACTGTTAGGTCTGGAGAGATGGCTCAGCAGTTAAGAGCACTGGCTGCTCTTCCCGAGGTCCTGCCTTCAATTCCCAGCACCCACATGGGACCATACAACTGTCTGTAACTCCTGTTCTAGGGGCTCCAACACCCTTACACAGATATGCATGCAAGCAAAACACCAATGCACATAAAAAAATCTTTTTTTATAAAAAGCACATGTTGGGGCTGGTGAGATGGCTCAGTGGTTAAGAACACTGACTACTCTTCCGAAGGTCCTGAGTTCAGATCCCAGCAACCACATAGTGGCTCACAACCATCTATAATGAGATCTGATGCCCTCTTCTGGTGTGTCTAAAGACAGCTACAGTGTACTTCCATATAATAATAATTTTAAAAAAAAACATGTTATGTATATAGAAATACAGAAATACTTTTGTGATTTTTTTTTCTTACTATCCTCATAGGGGAAATTTTCTAACAAAACATGATTGCATAGTTCTAACAGCTGCTTCTGGTGCTCCATTTGAATCAGAAGAATAGTTCAGTCTTTGTGATTTTTTTCAATAACAGGCTTAATATCTGTGGCATTCAGGAGCCTTGTGGGAAGGTAATCCAGCTCTTAGCTCTTGTATATTTTATGTTTAACCAATCAAAGCAAACTGCTTTTTTTAAGAGAAAGAAGAGTCTATAAAAGTTAAAGTTAGGTTTAGATCTACATAGGCCTCTTAAAAGGCCAGTTAAGAGTGTTTTTGTTTTTTAAAACTTTAATATTATGTTTTGTTTCGTTTTGTTTTTTAAAGATTTATTTCTTATTTTATGTGTATGAGTACACTGTAGCTGTACAGATGGCCGTGAGCTATCGTGTGTGGCTGCTGGGAATTGAACTCAGGACCTTTGCCGACCCTGCTCGCTCCAGTGTAATTTACTGTAGCTGTCTTCAGACGCACCAGAAGAGGGCATCTGATCTCATTACAGGTGGTTGTGAGCCACCATGTAGTTGCTGGGATCCGAACTCAGGACCTTTGGAAGAGCAGTCAGTGCTCTTAACCCCTGAGCCATCTCACCAGCCCCCAATATTATGTTTTTATATATATAAAACTTTATCCCCACTTCCCAGATTAAGATTATAAATGAGAAGCCAAGTTTAGTTGAGGGGTATACTTTCTGGGGTCATTGTTCTAGGCTTCAAAACCCTACTCCCAGCCGGGCAGTGGTGGCACATGCCTGTAATCCCAGCACTTGGGAGGCAGAGGCAGGCGGATTTCTGAGTTCGAGGCCAGCCTGGTCTACAGAGTGAGTTCCAGGACAGCCAGAGCTACACAGAGAAACCCTGTCTCGAAAAACAAAACAAAACAAACAAAAAACAAAAAGCGAAAACCTCTACTCCCTCCTAGCCCCCAGACCTGCTCCCTGGGTTGTATCTGCTTGACCTGGGGAGGGCTGGCTCTCGTCCATGTTAAACAGCTGCTGCAGAAGCCAGCTACTCCAGGGCTGTTTGTCCTGGCTTCAGCCTGACAGGCAGTGGGCCTGGGATACGGTAGATCAGTTTAAGATATTTTAAAGACCTAGAGTTTGGTTCCCAGCATCCACATGACAGCTCACACCATCTGTAACTCCGGTTCCAGAGATTCCAATGTAGTCACAGGCACATGTGTCATACATATACAAACACTAATATACATAAAACAAATGAATATAGAAAAATTTAAATTCCTAGGACTCTGGCTGGACTCCGTAGGCCACCAGTGCCAGTTCTGATCTCCTGGTTCTGCAGCATTTGGCAAGTTACTTGTTGACTCTTAGTCTCCTCCTCTTTGAGGTCATGACCTTTAAGGGATGACATATTAGAGGAAATGGAAGCATCATGGCACTCGGTGACATCAGCTCTTGACACTTGACTAGGCTAGTGATGGCTTACCTGTGCTTTATTCTTTATGTTAATTCTTGAACCATAGGTTTGGCTTTTAGGATTTCATGGGAACTTTTGATTTTGTGAAGGCATCAGAGTAGCCTACCTTTCTCCCACTTTAGCTTTTGCCTAAGGCAGGATTCTAAAGAATGGCTTTACTATGTAGAGCATATTCTTAAACACACACACACACACACACACACACACACACACACACACACACACACGCTTTCCTAAAAACCCTGAGGCCCTGCAATCTGGCTAGAAAAGAAAGAAAACCATTCCAAGATATTTAATTGTACAGGGAGCTTACAGGATTGATCGAGAGCTTAGCTTTTTACAATAGTCCAGTGAATAAGAAATGCTCCTGACAAACGATCAATGATAGGATAATCACTCTTTATCCCTCCTCATTCTTACCTTCTTTCTTTCAGGAGAACAGGGTTCAGAAGTCAAAAATCTTTATAGACGCCGCTTTTAAATTAAGCAGAAAATAGACATTGACATATTTGTTAATCTCTCCTAAATCATTACCGGAGCTGGCTGCTCTGCTGTACTGGGAGCGGAGCCCTTAGTGCACGGCACAGGGCGGCACCCACTTGAGAGCAGCCTTCACTCCTAGGACATAAAAGATTTAGAGACACTTTCCTCGAAACAAAGCAAAGACCTTGGGCCCTCTTACACGCTTAAGACTCGTCAGCACCTCTCCTTGCCCCGTTCCTCTTCTCTTCTGAGGTGGCCTTTGGGGAATACAGCTTCATTGTCTGACTCCTGGGAAGACAAGAGGACCATCGTATTATTCATTATTCCTTCAAAATTCTAGACTAGTGCAGTTGGCCCAACCTCCCCTTTCCCTCCAGTGTGGCTTATTTCCAGAAGCCCTCCTCAGCCTGTCGTTCCTTCTCCTGCTACATCCAAACGCTGAGACTGCTCCTAACTTTGTGAAACACAAGGAACCAACTCTCCAGCTACTGCCAGGAGATCAGCTTAGCCACTTTCATGACCATTACTGAAAACAAGCACAGGCTTTGGGTGTGGCCAGACCCACAATTGTAAATCCAGAGTGTAAATCCAGACTGAATTGCTTAACAGCCAGGTGCCACTTTACACTTCAGAGCCTCTTTTTTCTGGCTTCTAAGGTGGAAAGGTGGGTATAAGGATCAGAGATAATATATATGAAGCGACCTGGAAAGTAATCAAAGCACTGAGGATTTATCTTAGCAGCAGCTGTACAGCTGTACAGCCCTATATCTGAAGTGAGAGTGTGTGTGTGTGTGTGTGTGTGTGTGTGTGTGTGTGTGTGTGTGTGTATTGATTTACAACATATATGATCTTGAGAAACTCAAGTGCAGTGCCTGGCACAAAATAAATGCTCAATAAACTATGTATGGCCCATATAGACACACATGTGCATTCAAGTACAATGTTGGCTGTTTACCCAGAGGAATCTTAAAGAGTTTGAAGTTCCCTGTTGAGCTGTCTTCTCAGTCCCACCATCCCAGAAAACTGCATTTTTACATCTTTTGCTAAAACAGTAGGAGAAGCACTGTCCTGGTCTCCGCTACACAGTAAGACTAAGGTGACTTGTGCCTCCTCATTCAGGAGTCTTCCACTGTGCCTTAGCCTTCTGAAATGTAAAGGTCCTCTACTATTGAGGTCTGGTCTTCTCCAAGTAAGAACAGCAGTGTGATACTGTCCAAAAGCCTCAGAGAAGTCCTGGCTGTCACTCTTTTGCTCTGTGGCCTTGTTAAGTCACAAAAGTTCTCAGTGTCTCAATGTCCTTACCTGTAAGGTGCTAAGAAAAATACAGCCTTAGGTAGTTGTAAAGATTAAATGGGGCCTGAGGCAGAAGGTCAGTGATTGCCTTCAGTGTGAGCACCCAAGACCCATGGGACTGGACCTGCTTCTCACAGCTGTAAAACATGTGGAGCTGGGCATCTAAAACGTCCCATAAAATGAAGCTAGGTGCTAGAGTTCCATCCCTGTCCTTCTGTGTGATACTTACGGTTCACTTGGCAGCCCAGGGCCGTTCATAAGCTTGTGATTCATAATGGCTTAAGAAACAAGGCCTGTTTCCAGACAGGCATATGCTTGACACAGAGCTTTCTCTTCTGCATCCCATCACCTGCGCTGATATATTTGTCAGTGCTAGTGACAGAACACATAAGATTGTCCCCAGCACCAGGCTGTCACCTGTTGTTTCTTCAGCTAGATGTACTAGCTGAACATCTGGCAGGCAGATAGATCTTCAGTATTGATTACAGACCCCATTCCAAAAGTAATTAGGGAGGGAATCAAACCCAGCAGCACCTCTACTAAAGCCTGGCTGCTGAGGGGTGCTCATCCTTGCTCTGAGGAGCCAAAGTCTCTGCCCACAGAACGTCTTCTGGTTGTGTGCTTAGCAATCCACACAGCTGCTCTTCTCTTCCCTCCTGGAAACCTGTCACTGGTCAGGGCTTGGGAAACCAGGGAATAAGACTCGGAGCCTGCTTTACTTGACTAAATTGTACTGCTTTGAAGTTGAGCATATCCAAATCTGGCATTAGAGGGTATGGACTACAGCAGCTTGCAACTTGATGCTTAGCAGTTTCCCAGGCACCTGTTGAGGACATGGTAAAACCAGAGCTGCTGGTCCATGCTCTGCTCTTGGGGCGGGGGGTGTGGGGAGTTCTCCTACAGAATACTATACTTGGACAAGTCCAGCTGCTCTAGTGCTGGTCAGTAATGATGGGCACAGTGTCCATGCACCAGTCTTGCCTTGTGGGGATAGAGGAGCCTTGCTCTAGGGCACTGGACTGATGAGAGAAGTCCAGACCTGGGTACTCACTTCACCTGCTCAGAAGATGCCTGGAGAGCAGAGTTACCCCCACTGCTTTCATACTTGTGACCTCTATAGGACAAAGAAGACACATGGGCTCCCTGTGACAAAGTAAGGACAGGACTACCATCTCAGAGTCTGTTCTGCATCAAAGACTTAGTGATGACAGTGGAAAGTGGGGCCCTAGAGGGAAGGACTGTGGCTGCATCTATGCCAAGATTTCTGGTCACTGCTGAGTGTGACAGACAGGTTTATGTAATTGCAGGCACCCCAGAGCTAAGCCCCACTGAGCGGAAGGAGCTGGAGAGCAAGTTGAAGGAGCGGGAGGAGTTCCTAATTCCCATTTACCATCAGGTAGCTGTGCAGTTTGCTGACTTGCACGACACACCAGGCCGGATGCAGGAGAAGGGTGTCATTAACGTAAGTAACACAATTGCCATTTCTGACTTGTCAAAGCCTTATAAGTGACATAGGCGCACAAGCAGGGAGCTTCGAGGGCTTATGCAGATCGACCCATTTCCAGTTTTGTTTAAGAGATCTTTTTCCTTTTCTGTGTCCCCTGTCATCTAAAACAAAGTGATTTAGGTTTCCTTTGAATCTTGATACCACTCTGAGGATTCTAGTAGGAAACTGAGCCATGTGTGCCTTACTAAGTGACATCAATCCATGTGATCCTCAGACTGTGGAGTGCTACAATGTCAAGGTTATACTGACAGCTGATTCACTGTTGACCTGCATGAAAGTTGAGCTGATTGCTCAAAACAGATTATTATCTTTCTTTTTTCTTTTTTTTTCTTCTTTTTTCTTTTCTTTTCTTTTCTTTTTTTTTCTTTCTTTTTCTTCGAGACAGGGTTTCTCTGTGTAGCCCTGGTTGTCCTGGAACTCACTCTGTAAACCAGGCTGGCTTCAAACTCAGAAATCTGCCTGCCTCTGCCTCCCAAGTGCTGGGATTAAAGGCGTGTGCCACCACTGTCCGGCAGATTATTACCTTTCTAGTTCTCTGGGAATTCAGTCTCTTGCTCAAAACCACCGTGAAGTCTTGGGTAGCATTTGGCAGGCTAGTGGCTGTGCAGTGTTCTGTGGTTTGTCAGGAAGTATTGGGGGTTCCTTCAGGTTGAGTGCTAGTGCTGCAGTGACTAACTCTTCTACGCTCTTCTGTGAGTCTAGGATATCTTAGATTGGAAAACATCCCGCACCTTCTTCTACTGGCGGCTGAGGCGCCTCTTGCTGGAAGACCTGGTCAAGAAGAAAATCCACAATGCCAACCCTGAGCTGACTGATGGCCAGATCCAGGCCATGTTGAGACGCTGGTTTGTAGAAGTGGAAGGCACAGTGAAGGTATGTGAGGCACCAACCAACAAACATGTACAGTGCACCTACCTGAGAGTTACAAGGGTTGTCAAGGAATCTCCAGGCCTTTGGGAACAGGGCATAAAAGAGGAGCCTAATACCCAAACCCTGTCCTGTTTACACACAGCCAGTGAGAGACAGTATTCCTGCCTACGCAGGCACGCCATAATTTACATGTAAAAGTCAGAGGACAACTGGAAGGACCTGATTCTTTGCTTTTACCATGTGGGTTCCTGGGATCAAACTCAGGCCTTCAGCCTTGGCAGCAAGTGTCCTGAACCAAAATGCCAAGCCATTTTGCTGGTCCTATTTTATCAGGCTATTAGACAGATGTACTTTGTCATTTATTACTTGTGTGATCAAAATCTTTGGTGACTGTCAGATATTGATGGAAAGTGGCTGGTGGCCTTGTCCTACAGAGGGTCACTCCAGTCTCAAAAATGCTTCCTGGAGTCTTTGCTAACGACCTTTCTCATCGAGGAGCTGAGACTCACCATCAGTTTTAAAGCCAGTGATGTGGAGTATTCTGAAATTCACCTTTGTGTTAAGTCTGCCTGTTTCTTTATGACTGGGAAGCTTCTTGGATAAATATTTCAGATGTGCAGCAGGGGAGTAGGACATTCTCTGACATTTGGTTCAGGTTAAGGTCAGTCTCTGGCATCATAATTGAGTGAGACAATTTTGTCAGTGGCTACTGGCAGCTTCTAGTGGAAGTTGGCATTGAAAGTCATGCAAGTGTAAAATAAGAGGTTGTTCTCCAGTTAAGAGTGGCCAGCTAGGTAAATGGAGTGTGTGTGTGTGGCCCATACGCCTCCCTACCACATTAGTCACTAATGGACGTGCACAGCCTCGGTGGGCACAAGGATGAGGGGAAGGAATGGCTTCCCTCCAAGCATGAAGTGGATAGATAGGTCCCTCGCTTGCTCCTTAGTGGCATCCTCCCAGGGGGCAGCATGTCTAAAGAAACCAGCCATTGCTCTCTCTCATCAGCACGAGCTGTATGTGCACAGGCTCCCGGCTGGATTGAATTCAGAAGACACTGCAGGCACACAGCTCGGCAAGAGGCTGTCTGCGCATTAAATACCAGCGATCCCCAATAGTTGATACTATTTCCTTTGCCTGTGTTTACGGAAGATTGCATTCCCTATGAGCTCTCCTGCCAGAGGACAGGAAAGAGAGAAAGGAAGGACAACTGAGCCTGCGAAGTCAGAACATGTGACTTTGAAACCTCCTGCCACGTTCTGCAGGCTCAGCAGGACCTGGTTAGTGTAGGATGGGTGATAAAATCGGCAGCGCCCTTGAGAGAAGAAAGTGCTGCAGTGTTCAAGGTGTAGTGTTGCCTCTGCAGGGCCACCATAGAAGCTGCCTGATGTTAGGAAATGGCTGAAGCACTTGGTGTATGGAGGCACACACACAGTCTTCTAATAGTGACAGATTTCATGTGCTCTTTCCCCAAGTGCAAAGACTGGTTGAGTCTTTTGAGTGCTAGGTCTTTGTTTTAGTTACTGGTGCAGAAGTCATGAAGTGATAGGCATTTATTAGCCATGCTTTGTATTGTTTTTTTTCCCCCAAGAGATTTTGTTTTCAAGAGTGATATGAAACTTCTGTTCCTTTAGAGACCTTCATGATTTCTAGCATTCTGCTTGGATCTACTGGGCAATCCTGCTGGAGGAAGTTCTTGGGTTTATGGCTCCTGGTCTCATTGTGGTCAGAAGCAGCTTCGTAACCACAGCTCCCTAAGGAAAGTCTTCAGGAGCTATGGTTGAATTAGGTTGTGCAAACATAGCAGATGTTTGCCTCATGAAGATGGTTTCTGTTTTGATTTCTAGCTTCACAATTTGAGGTTTTCTAACAGGCTGATTGGTTCTATGCCTGCAGACTCCGACAGGAGAAATCACAGTTAAGACTTTCCATGGGACACTGTGGGGAAAAAAAGTGGGTTTTGAGATCTCAAACTCTGAGCTTTCCTGTTTTACATTTACTTGCTTGAACACATTATTTGAACCCCCTTTCCCTTATGTATAAAATAGGGATAATGTTTATGATGTCACAGGATTTATTTAGTGTCAAAGGCAAAGCATGTTAGAAGTTAAATAGCAGCCAGGCATGGTGGGGTATACCTTTAATCCAAAACTCAGGGATGGATTTCTAGGCTAGCCAGGAATATATGGTGAGACCTTGTCTCAGAAAGAGAAAGGAAGTAGGGGGGGGGGGAGAGAGAGAAAGAGGGGAGAGAGAGAGAGAGAGGGAGAGGGAGAGGGAGAGGGAGAAAGAGGGAGAAAGAGGGAGAAAGAGAGAGGGAGAGTGTGTTAAAGCATGAGACTTGGTCATACTGACATATCCTGGAAGGATTGCTTGGCTCACAGTAGTGTCCTCAAGGCTTGGTGCCCTAATTTATTCTAATTGTCCAGAGTTACCTGCTTCCTCTTATTCTGGATTTCCAAATGGAATGGGATCTTGTGTTGATATGATAAGTCTCTGTTGCCTCAAGCAACTTATAGATGGTTCACTCTATCAGGGAGGGATGAGGTGAGGGCAAAACAGCAGGAATTGCCTGGCCCAGCCATGGAATCCAGCAAGCCACTGCTTACATGATCTTTCTGTGTGTTCTCCAAAGCCTCTGAAAGAAATGGCCTTGCATCTTGGGTGTTGAAAACACATATATATTGAGAACAATCTTTCTAGAGCGTGCATATCTCCCTCATCACCCCCCACTCCCCTCCTACACACCAGGTCAAATGGCTCCTAGGCATCTCTCAAGCTGGAAGCATCTCTGAAGCAGCCCACACAGTGGAGTCCTTTGTAGGCGTGGTAGTCAGGGCTCACAGCCACCAGGTTGTGCCCTAGTCACTCCCTGGCCCTGTTCTACCGTTGCTTAGGGAGAGCTTAACAGCTGTCCAGTGCATTAGAAATGAACCTTTTCAAACAGGTCATTTAGATTTTGTAAGCTAGACTAATTATTACATATAATTAGTGGGGCTGAGTGGTGCCTGAGATACTTATCCATTGATGCAGAAAGAGTGTCTGTTGAACATGTATTGTAAGACAAGCAAGTGTTGTGATGTTTAATTATTGATATTTTATTGATATTAAGATGCTCTGGCTAGGATGTCAGACAAGTAGGTCCCGGGCTGTCATGAGGCTAGTAGCCAGCATTTCATACTTGTTTAAAATCCATAGTAGATAGCTACATTTTTATAATTCTAAGGAAGAGCATGATAATGACTTTTCCCATGGAACATGGAACAGAGGTGGCCTGTTGTTCCTCATGACTGGAATAGTGCATCTCATAACTTCTTGAAGGCAGCTTGCTTTCCAAACAGAATAGCTCAGAGCAGAGAGTATGGTAAACCCTCCCAGACTGATTCAGACAAAAACAGCATTGAGAAAACGCAAATTTGCTTCTTTTTGTTAAAAACACAGTTGGTTAGAACACAGAGTCTCTATCTTCATGTACTTTGGGCTTCTGGCTTAGTGGCATCATCCAGTTGTATTCTGAATAAACAGCATGTTTCATGCACAGGGCCCATATTTTTAAGCATCTAAAAGTTTGGAATGTGGTGCTGTAGTTCTGCCTGGGAACTGTTATAAAATGTGGAAACACCTACAGTAGCTTGTGGCTGCAGGAGGGGAAGGCAGGAGTGTTTACTCTAGAGGGTAGCTGACTTTCTCCACTGTAGTGTGTGAGCATCGTTAGAAGCTGGCATCTCGTTAGCTAATGCATTACACCAATCAAGGAGAGTTATCTTAAGCCACAATTAATCTGCTCCCTGGCATATGTTGATAGCAAAGCATCATGCTGTTTCTTAATTAAAAGCAAACGGATTAAAAATGATTAATAAGAGTATTAAATATTCTCCTAAACTAAAGGCGTTGGGACTCCTGAGTGAATCTAGTTGGGTTTTGTTTGGTTTCCTTCTGAAGCTAAAGCTGCTATTGTTTTATTTTCTTGCACCCCTCTCCACCAAATCCTCCTAAGTTGGGGAAGGTGTGCAGTCCTCAAGCCACAGAGAACTTGTCATCACCACTGAGGAAATGGCCAGGTTTATAAAGATGGCAGTGGCTAGAGTCCAGGCGTGTTCACTCATCTGGGGCCAGCTATAAGCTGGACCGCATGAGTGAGGCACCTCCTGGTCAGCAGAGTCTGCAGCAGTTTTCCCTGTTGCAGACACTCAGAGGAGTTACACAGAAGAGGGGAGTTCCCAGCTCATTCTGTGAGGAGAGCTGACCTCCATCGGATATGCCCACAGTGAGCAAATCTGGAGCCGGGAAAAGAGAGAGACAGGCTGCGGAAAAGGCTTTACTGCTCCGTAGTCGTAGGAACGTGCCATCCAGCCACAGTAAACAGCCAGCTCACCAGCTCAGTCAGGGGAGGATATGAGTCTGAAAGGACACCACAGTCTCACTAAGTACCCTTGTCTCAGTGTAGCCCAGGCTGGCCTTAACCCTCTGTCCTCCTGCCTCACTTAGCCTTACAGGTGCTGGGATGAAGTGTGAGCCACCACGCCTAGCAATAAATGGTACTTTTAAAGCATGGTATCTGTTAGAAGACAACCCAGTGTCCTTCTAGTGCCAGATGCTGCTGCTTAGAATGTTCAGTCTACACTGGGTAGGCCCTGAGGTTACAGCTGTGGCTTTTGTGGCTTTGCTTGTATCTGGGTTTCCTGAAGCCACAACATAAGCCTCAGAGTCCCTTCGGTACCCACCTATTAAATTACAGCGCCAAACTCATTGTCATTCTGACTTTGACTTCGTTAGTGATAACAGAAAAGGGTAGCGCACCTTTAAATGATGAGCTTTGTGGTTAATTACCCAAACAAAATGACATAAATATGAATGAGCCCTAATGGTGGTACTTGGTTTTCCGGAAACCATTAACAAAACGATTCCTAAATGATTTGTAAAGAAATGAGAGAAGAGAGCCAGGAGAAGGCTATTAGGCTTCGAACACACTCCTGAGTTATTATGTAGTCAGCTGCCTCACAAATACTCAGCTAAATGATCTTGAAAGAAAGGAGGTGAGGGGTGGGCTGTGAGGCTCTGAGGGCTTCAGACTTCCTGACCCTCTGAGGTGTTCTCAGAGCTCATGAAGTGGGGTGGCTCTCTGGCTTGGCAGCAGTACTGTAGCACCAAGACTTCCCCCGTATCAGCAGCCAAGTTGTATTGTGTGTTGTCCTCTAAGCCTTGCTCCCAAGTGTCTTTACCAGGCACAGCAGGCTTCCCCAGCTAGAGGGCTAAGGCACAGTTGAAGCCCTGTCTGCCACATCTTGCTAGGACTGGAATAGCCGTTGAGGATCAGTGTCTCTGCTCCTCCAAAAAGAAACAGCCATATACACACCTTCTCCCCTGGTCACATCCAAGTACCCTGCTCCACACAGACCTGTTGTAGAACAGTAGATGAGAGCCTGACAGGACAGACTCCCATGTGAGCATCTGACGGTCAAAGGAAGACAGACAGATGAAGGCAGCTTCCCGCCGGGAACCTGTCCTCTGCACATCCAGCCACACAGAAAAGGAGAATGGTAAACAGCGTCTGTACATCAAGAAAGCTTCTGGGATACTAGACAGTTGGGTGTTTGGGCCTGGTCCCTGGGGTTTGACCAAGACTCGCGTGTTTGCAGGCTTACGTCTGGGACAATAATAAGGACCTGGTGGAGTGGCTGGAGAAGCAACTGACAGAGGAAGATGGCGTCCGCTCTGTGATAGAGGAAAATATCAAATACATCAGCAGGGACTATGTCCTCAAGCAGATCCGCAGGTGAGGCCACCAGGAGGGTCCTCGAGGCTGGGGACTAACTTCTCTAAAAAGTTTAGAATAAACTATGAGATAATGCTGGCCTGATTTCTGTGGTTCCCCTGTCTGGAACTGTTGTAGTTGACCCACAGATACAGGCACAGCCCTGAGACACAGCTTCCTGTGTCAGGACACTTTTACTCCTGTGTTCACTCTAGGTACAGATATTCAAACCAAGTAGATGATTCTAGAAGGAGGGAAAGCGGACATCTCCTAGGGAGGTATCCGTAAAACTGTTTGAAAATATATTACTTAGAAAAAAAGTCTTAAAAGTAAGAGCTGGAACTAGCAATTCTTCTGTTGTTTATATGTGCACCTTACATTGTATGCTGGCTCTCTAAGGACAGAACATTCTCCTAGGTGGCTGCAGTAAAGTGATCACCTTTAGTAGGCTACTGACTAAATGCTTTTATGGAGTTCCCATGATTGTGGTTGGGCTTTGTGCTGGAGCACGTGAGAATCCTCTGCACTGCCATGCCCTGGCCTTCTGTTTGTTTCATTTATTTAATGTATGTATGTAAGTACACCGATGCTGTCTTTAGACACACCAGATCCCATCACAGACAGTTGTGAGCCACCATATAGTTGGTGGGAATTGAACTCAGGACTTTTAGATGAGCAGTCAGTGCTCTAACCACTGAGCAATCTCTCCAGCCCCAGTCTTCCGTTTGTAGAACATTCTTATTTTAGGTTATCTGATGTTTCTTTGTGATTCAAGTTCTGCATTATGGCCATATTGTCATACATGCAATATTCTGGCCACCCCACTGAAAGGCACCCAAAGATCATCTGACCCCTGATGTTAAAATTCCATTGCCTAGCCAAGCTGCTCCTTGATCTGGACTCTGCCTTCCACAGTTATACTTCACTCAGAAGTAACTGTTCTGCAAGCAAGAGCTCCTGTCTTCCCTGATACATTTCTATATTCATTATTGATGGAGCCTATTCCTACTAACCCTATTTTATAGTTTGCTTTGGGGACATTTGGCACCATTATTCTGTGTGTCTAGGAGGTGCCCTTTGTGCCGGCTATCAGTGTGTCCCCATCACTTTTTCTTTGGGGGGTTATTTTTTAATTGCTCATTATTTTCTAACGTAGAGAGCTGTTTTCTAGTTCATTTTATACTGCTCCCTAGCTTCCAAGCTACATTTGAACATAGGGAAGTCCATGCCGTGGTGAGTACAATGCGTACAGTACCTGCCCTGTTAGCATACCTGTCTGGCTGTTCTTTAGGCAGGCCAGTCAGGACCCTTCTACCCATCTTATCTTCACAATCCCTAATCTTCTCTCCAGCTTGGTGCAGGCCAATCCAGAAGTTGCCATGGATTCCATCGTCCATATGACCCAGCACATCTCACCCACTCAGCGAGCAGAAGTTGTAAGGATCCTCTCCACTATGGACTCCCCTTCCACGTAGGAGGAGCTTCCCATCCATCCCTGCCCTGTCTCCGGAGCAGAGAGCTAGGGCTGCCTCTCCCATCTGAGACCATTGTAATGAGAAGGCACCGGAGGCCTGGGACTGGAGTCAGTGGCATTTGCTTCCCCTTGAGTGTTTCAGGCTCTGCATGACATCCTGGGCTATAGGATCACAAAGCCCAGTCACACATACCCGATTCAGTATTTATTAGCCCAGCTATGATGACAGTCCTCTTTCCATGCACAGGACTGAGAAGGCAATGAAAGGTACGTGCCTGTACCATGAGGTCTTACTAGACTAAAGCAGGACTGCCCTCCTGTCCTGTCTGCCCCAACATAGGGTCATGTGAACAGTGTCCAAGCGTCTGCAGCCCCCGCCCCATGAGCCACAGCCACAGGCAGCAGGGGAGGGCTGGGGCTAAGGAAGGAGGAGACGGAAGTCCATCGATCACTACCCCACGTGCAGCCAAGCACATACCAGGCACTGGAGAGGCACAGTCCCATCTCACCACAGCAAGATAGCTATGAGAAATGTCAGAGCAGAAAATCTGTCACAGGCCTGTGAGAACACAGGGATGAGGGCAAAGCCATGATCTAACAAGCAGGCTCAAACCCAGACCATGTCATTGTTCCTGGTCAAACACTCCCGACCACCTTCAGTCTCAGTATCCCTGGGGAGATAGTTAACCTGCCACCACCTTCCTTATCACTGTGTAGTCACATAGTGACTATACCTAGGAGCTAAAGGCCTGTGTGTCAGGGCCCTAGCCTCTGTGGGTGGATGGAGGCAGGCAGGCAGGCAGGCAGTGCCGGATCCTGAGGGGTGAGCTAAGAAGAGGCTCTTTCCTGTTGGTGATAGGGGAGAGTCGTTCAAGACAGGAGAAGTCTCTTCTGGGGACAGGTTGTCACTGTGGGGCCATGCCTATTCCTGGCAGAAGGTATGGCAGGTCACCCACCTGATGGCACCTGTGCTTTCAGCACCAGAGACTGGCCTTCCTGAAGTTAGAGGCTTCCAGGGAACAAGAATTCACCTGCCTTTAAGATACCTTACAGTTCAGTCTCGGTGCTGGTGTTTCCAGACTTTCTGGGCCCTCCATGGTCAGCAACATGTCCTCCTCAGGGGTGGCCTGAAGAGTTTAACAACCCATTTGCCCAAGAAAGCAGCTGATGGTTCACCATTTGTGTTCCTAAAGCAAAAATGGAGATGATTAGAGCTGGTGTAACATCCAGTTTCTGTTTTATGACTAATACATCTGTCGCTGAAGATCAAGGAAGAAAAGGATGCCTGCCACAGAAACCATTCGAGTGAGTACTTCAGTCTGAGCCTTAACCTGGATTCCACGAAAAGAGCTGACCTCCCCTTCAGGAGCACCTCAAGCAGATATTCCAGAGGACCTTCTCAGTAGTGCCACATTGCAAGTGGACATCCAAGGGACTATAGATGCAAGTTGCTCCACCCCTACAAGCCCTGGTGGAAGGAACAGGAGGGCCAGGGCTGGATCAGGTGGGGAGCATCCTCAGTCCAGAAGGAAGCTCCCTGGCCCCTGGTTACTTGCTTACCTGATAGGTAAGGATGGGATTTGTCTCCAGCCTCCACATTTGCTACAGCACATCCAATCCCACACACCCCTGGTGGTATGAAAGTTGTCTTCCCGGAGGCCTGTTCTACCATTTCTTCAGAGGTGAATTGGGCTGTGCTTGTATAACTCCCTTTTCCCTGCTGCCCCATCCCCAGGACCGGGGCATCTCATATGGAGAAGTCAGAGCCACAGCACATGAGCAGTCTGATGGTCTCACAGCCCATTACACATGCAAGGTTACTGAGGGAGGATGAATGATGTATTGACCCAGACTTGCTTGAACTGAGATTGCCATATTATCTGTCCACTTGTTCACAAAGCAGCCTTCACTTGTGTCAGTGAGAATTCGATGGACACACACGCCAACGAGCAGGGGCTTCAGTCCAATGCACTCTTTTCACGTTTTGTTGAAATAAACCTCCACATTTGTAGAAGAGCCACTGTTTGTCATTTCAATCCATGCCCAGCCACCCATTATCTGGTCCCACTTTCAGCAGGACTACAGGGGCCAGAGAAGCGACAAGCCCCTCCTTGGCTCTACGGTACCAGCTAGCCTTTGTCTCCTGAAATTGCTAAGAATGAACAGGATAAGAACAGGATAGCTGACCAGTGCTGCCCTTGGCCTGCCTTATGTTCTGACACTACCAGTGTTCCACTTCCCTCCAGCTAAATATCCAAATTCTCTAGTGCTGTTCTTCCATAGAGTGTTACTATAGAATTTCTACTGCCAAGATCCAGGTGGGAGTCCTAATAAGTTACTCCCCCAAAAGAGAATCGGTTTAGGGTAGGGACAAGAAAGGCCTTAGGAAGAAGGAACTCAGCCTGTTTGTGGGTATCAGCTCCAGAGTCCCAGTCCAGAGAAAAGCCACCCAAAAATCTTGGAAACTCTGAACCCTGCTCCCTGACAGCATACAAGACTTCCACTGTCCTCAGCATTATGAGTTCTGGGACCACCTCATCCTTGAGGATTTTTTAGGCCTTCTGTGTTCTAAAGTCTGAGCACTTAGAGCACTAGGGGGCAGGAAAGTCATGATCGTGTGTCCTTGACTCCCCCATCCCCAGTTCCTCAGAACAAGCTCTGTGCCCCGAGGAATGGAGACAGCAAAGCAGGGTAGTAGGGGATCTTGGCTGACTATTAAGCTCTGTTTTGTTTTGGGGGAATTGTTTTGTTTGTAAGCAGGGGGTGATACTTTTTATGAATAACGTATTAAGATATATTAGCTCCCCTAAGTCAGTGTTCTAGAAGGAGAAGCAAGAAGAGAGGCTGAAGCCAGGCTTTGTGGCCCATGCCTATAGTCTAGCATTTAAGGGGTTGAGGATTGTGAAATCTAGGCCACCCTGGTCTATATATGAACCTATCTCAAAACAAGAGGTAGAGGGATACAGAGTCCTGGTGAGAACTGCTGCTCTGCCTGCAGCCGCACCCTGTGAACAGCACAGAAGCCTGGTCTGCAGCTGAGGGCCAGGGTATGGTCTTTCAGCAGACCCTGCGCTTAGCCAGCACTGGTCTGTGCTTCTAAGATAGGCTCACACTGCCTGTGATCCCCCTGGGGAGGCAGAGAGCCCAGAGGCCCAAATGAGCATGAGTACACAGGCAAGGAAGACTGGAAGCCTCTTGTCATAACAGAAGGGTTGGCGTCTGCAGTTATTCAGGGACACTGGAAGAGTGAGGGACAGGCCTGAAGCAGATGTCAGACCTGAAACTAGGGGCTCTACTCTTAGATGCCTCTGATATCTGAATGTGGGTCAATGTGTGGGAAAGTTTAGACTAGGACCTGCACACACATACACACACAAAGGAGCATTGTCCTGGGTCTAAGCTTACCTCCCTTGTGTATGAGTTAGCAGGGTCTCCTTGGACAAGTACTGAAAAAAATATTAGGCTGACAGCTATTTTCTATACTGCAAAAATTCATGTGCCTCAGACATCTAAGCTGTCTTTGTGTCTACTGGGGTTTCTCTGATCCTGGATCCAGCCTTATCATGGCAGGAAACCCTATTTGGCAGTTAAGTACTGGTATTAGGATAGCTTCATAAACTCGGCACTCTAGTAAGCCATGCCTCCCAAAGGAAGGTGCCCTGCAGGTGGTGAGAAGATAGAATACCGGCGCCCCCACCCCAGGAAGATGGGAAGCCAGAGTGGGCTCCACCAGGTGGGAACTGAAAGTGGACAGGCTAGACCTTAGTCAGTGGGGCTGAATGACTGGATGATTATTCTAGAGGAAGCAGGAAGGTTGCTAGAGATGAGGAGAGTCTGAAACCACACAAAAGCTCAGGCTTGGAAATAGGAAAAGACTAACAACATTCTACCTGGACTAGCTGGCTCTTTGATAGCCACTACACAGAGAGCAGATAGGACTGGGCAGGGTGGCACACATCTCTAATCCCAGCAATCTGGAGGCAGAGCAAGAAGAGCACAGCAAATTCCAGGCCAGCCTCGGGCCAAAGCGAGACCCTGCCTCAAAACTGGACCAGGTGAGTCTTAAGCTGAGCTTTTTGTTTCCATCCCTGTGAAAGCTCCCAACACCTGCACAGTGTGGATTGTAACAGCTTTCTGGAAAGCCTAGATACCATGACTCCATTGCCAGGCGTTACTAGCAAGTTCTCAGAGCAGTTGTTTCTCTTACGCTGTGTGTGAGGGAAGGCTCAAGGGTGCCATGGTGTGCGGGAGGAGGTGAGAAGACATCGTGGGTTCAGGGGATCATACTGAAGGCATTAAGCTATGTGGCAAGCACTTTTACCCGCTGAGCCATCTTACCATCCCTACCCGTTCCTTTCTTAGAAAACTAGGGATGGATCCATCACTCAGAAGTACCTTTCTCATAGGACACTGGCAGAGAATTATTCCTCAAGGTGCAGGGATCCTCTAGGCTTTGAGTAGACACGAAAGCTGAGCAGAAGTGACACTGAGCTCTGCAGCATCTCCGCAGAAGGTGCCACTGAGCCTGGCTACCTTCACAGAAGGGCTCAAGGGCCTCTAGAGTAAGGCTTGCTTCCCTTGGGATGCAAGAGAAAGGAAAGAAGCAACCCAAGGGATTTCACCCAGCCCTAAAAAACATTCTAACCTGGGATCCTGGATGAAGCTGAAGTCCAAATAACATTCCATTCCCAGTGCAGTAACAGTAGTAACTGGTAAACATGCAGGGAAGACCAGTGCCGAGCTAGCCTGGCCAAACAGTTGTCAGAATGGAAAATGAGACAGCCACAGGAAGTCTTGCTATGTTCTCCATCCATCCACTCAGAATAGCTGAGCATTCCTCCAGCCACAAGCCAAGGCAGACTTTCAAACTGACTATGCACCCTCATAGAAACACACGGACAGGCAACGGAGGAGGACCTGGCTCAGAATATCTGCCCAAATCATTGGCTGGCCACTAGGCACAGGGTGGTTTTAGGAAGCTCAGCCTCAAGATTATTGTAAAACAGAAGAGGGTGGGAACGTTGTGTGCAAAGCGGAAGCAGAATCCGTAGATTGAGTCAAGGTGCCAAGAAAGAAATCCAGTGCATGGGAAGTGGTAACGTGAAGATCAAGAGTTCAGGGCTACTTTGCTGACAGCAAAGTCAAGGCCAGCCTGAGCTATAAAAGAGCTAATCTTAACAACGACAACAATAATAATAAAGAACCACAAGTATAGGAAAATTGAAAACCTCTTATTACTAATATTAATGTCCCCCCTTTTTTTTTCAACTAAAACTCATACACTCAAAGAAAAACTCATCCTCAAAGGGAAAAAGTTAAAAGAAATCTGTGTGGGCACAGATGTTGGACTTACCAGAGACCTCAAATCTATTACAAATATGACCAGGGTCTTGGAAATGGCTCGGTGACAGCAGATGCTTAACCCATACAAGGCCCTGCTGTGTTCAACTCATTGTTACATACAGAGAGAATCAATGAAAGGAAACCACATTTTAAGAAGTAAAGTGTTTTAATTTTTTTAAATTTAAATTGTTCATTTAGAAACACACACACAAAAAAAAGAATAGACAAAGCCCACAGTATATATTATCTTCATGTGCAGTTGTAGATGACAATTTGTTATTTTTACAGATTAAAATGTACTCTTCCAAGCTTAGTAGCTAATAGCACTGGTTGTTCTTACAATAGTCCCAAGTTCAATTCCCAGCACCCACATGGTGACTCACAACCATCTGTAACTATGTCCAGAGAATCCGATGCCCTCTTCTTAATCTCCATGGGCACCAAGGACACGTGGTGTACATGCAACTAAAACATTCATATACACAAAAATCAATTTAAAAGTGTGGGACAATGAATTAGCCAATGGAAAATCTCAATAAAGAAACACATTTTTAAAGTACATCCTAATGGCTGAGTACATGCCTGCAGTCCTAACACTCAGAAGGCAGAGGCAGGAGAATCACTGCATTGTGACTCTTCACAGAGTTCCTGTCTCATACAAAAATAACTGGCTACAGTGCTGGTGTGCTACGATGTGGGCAGGCTCTGATGAGCCAAAGAGTGTGAACTAAGAACACAGTAGAACCATCCAATGTGAAGAACAGGAAAAATGATGAATAAAGCAGTAACCCAAGCATGCCAACAGGGCCAGAGACAAGGAAGGGCAGGGGCAGAGGGAGATTTGAAGCAAACTTCCCAATCAGATGAAATTAACTTCCATAGCCAGGAAGCTCCATAGCCACCAAGAAGAGCAAACAACCAGAATGACCAAAAGATGAGACCCTAAGAACCCTACAGGAGTCGGCAAAGCACCCGCCCCCTGTCAGAAGGATGCACTATAAGAACCCTACAGGAGTCGGCAAAGCACCTGCCCCCTGTCAAAAGGATGCACTATGAGGAGAGGCAACTCCTAAGGGTGGGACAAGGCTGGACAGATGGCACAGCTCTGAGCAGTTGCTGTTCTTCCAGAGGACCTGAGTTTAGTTCCCAGTACCCACATAGAGCAGTTCACAACTGACCGCAATTCAACCCCTGGGGACCTGACACCCTCGTCTGACCTCCACAGGCACCCGGTGCACACATGTGGTACACACACATAGATATTTAAAAATGAAGCATTTTTTTAAAAGAAAAAGCCATAAGGATAGCAAAACTATCTCTAAAATAAGTGAAGGTTAAAAATGATGACAATAATAATATACACCAGCAGGCCAGCCTGTAGACGTCATTACAGGCAGGCAATCATTAGGGGAAAAGGTGACTCCAAGTAGCAATGCAGATCTACACAGAGAGATGTGCCCCAGGAAAGAAATGATGAGGATAATACAAAAGTCATGTGTGCTCTCATTTCTGGAACCACCAGTAGACCCACAGTTATGCTGGGTATATGCCTGGCCAGGGAGATCTCAACTTCAAAGCAACCTAGGCTACACATTGAGACCTTGTCTCAAAAATAAACAAACAAACAAATATAAATAAATAAATAATCAGTAAAAAATTGGGCCAGCAAGATGGCTCAGCAGGTAAAAACTCTTACCACCAAGTCTGACAGCCCAAGTTCAATCCCCAGAACCCACGTGCTGGAATGGAAAAACCAACACTAGCAAGTTCTCCTCTGATTGTCACACATGTACATGGCACATGCTCCCCACACCCCGTAAGTGTAAAAGCAAGGGTTTTAAACTTACACCTTGTAATATAATATGCATGACAATCACACAGAAGAGGAAGAAGTATGCAGTAGAACCAAGCTACTAGACTTGGCTAGACTTGTACTGACTTCTAGCCAGTAGAATATCCGTAAGACAACCATGAATCTAATGTAAGTCACAAATGCACATCTTATGTCCAGTAAGGGGTTGATATCTGAAATAAAGAGTCCAGTGGCAGCAACAAAGCCTGGTGAAATACTTAAACATCTCTCCAGAGATAACACACTGATAGCCAGCATCCCTTGATGGAGAAGAACAGCCACAACACGATATCACCACAGGTGCATTAGGATGGCGCATGTTAAAGTGACAGCGACTGTTGCTAAAAATACAGAGGCAGAACTTCCCGCACAGTACTAGGTACGAGGGCCTTGCTGCTGCAAAAATAATTCCACAGAACCTTTCCCTGTTTTATTAACGTGTGTTTTTCATGTGTATACCACATGTATGCACATGCCTGTGGAGGCCAGAAAAGAGCATTGGAGCCCCAGAGCTGCCACCTCAAGAGGTGAACTATTCAATTGAGTGCTGGGAACCGATGCTGGTCCTCTGGAAGAGCAAAGCACTCTCAGGCACGAAGCTACCTCCTCAGCTCCCATCAACATCTTTTAAATAGCACTGTAGATGATCCAGGGTCCACTCCTCATGCATCGCCCCAAGAACTAACATAGAGTGAGATGGTGCCCTACACACACACACACACACACACAGAGACGCGTGCACACACACATACACAGAGAGAGAGAATGTGTGCACACACATACACAGAGAGAGAAAGAGAGATGCGTGCACACACACATACACACAGAGAGAGAGATGTGTGCACACACACACACACACACAGAAACGTATGCACACAGACATACATACACAGAGAGAGAGACGCGTGCACACACACATACACAGAGAGAGAGTTGTGTGCACACACATACACACACACAGAAACGTATGCACACATACATACATACACACAGAGAGAGAGAGACATGTGCACACAGACACACACACACATACAGAGAGAGAAAGAGACGTGTGCACACAAACACACACAGAGACGCATGTGCACACATAGATTCGTGCACACAGACACACACACAGAGAGAGACGCGTGCACACAGACACACACACTGAAAGAGAGATGTGTGCACACAGACACACAGAGAGAGAGAGACGCATGCACACACATACACACACACACAGAGACACATGCACACAGACACACACACACACACACACACACAAGGAATAAAGTGCCCTGGGGCTGGTTGGGATGAAAAGGTTTGGAGATCTGTTATAAAACAACATAAATATACTTATCATTTTAAAATGCATAATTTAGTATATCATATTTTATATTTTAGCCACTCTATATAGGACATACACTAGCATGCTATAAAAAGGGGAGGCTATTTAACATAAAAGGCATTAACAGGAAAACAAATCAACAAAATTTTGAAAAGTTATTATCAAATTTGAGACCTTACTTACAGGTTCTAGCAGCTGAGTACGAACTCGAGGCCACTAACACTCTCCTCTGAAACCTCTTGAGCTAGGTAGGCCCCCACAGTTCAAATCACACTCAGTTCCGCTATCTTCTGCTGTTCTAACTAGTATGGCCCATTAACCCTGCTTAAGGTGTTCAACTGCTTTTCCAGTCCAAAAATTCCACAGTTCACATTCCTCCAAACAAAAGCACAATCAGTCCTATGACAGTAATACCCCAGACCCTAGTACCAACTTCTGTCTTAGGGTTTCTAGTGCTGTGAAGAGACACCATGACCACAACAACCTTTTTTTTTTTTTTTTTTTTTTTTTTTTTTTGGTTTTTCGAGACAGGGTTTCTCTGTATAGCCCTGGCTGTCCTGGAACTCACTCTGTAGACCAGGCTGGCCTCGAACTCAGAAATCCACCTGCCTCTGCCTCCCAAGTGCTGGGATTAAAGGCGTGTGCCACCACTGCTCGGCCACAACAACTCTTATACAGGACAACATTTAATCAGGGCTGGGTTACAGTTTCAGAGATCTGCCTCATTATCATCATGATAATCTCAGACAGATTTGATGATGGAGAAGTTGAGAGTTCTACATCTTGATTCAAAGACAGCAACAAGGCCACACCTCCTAATAGTGACATTCCCTGTGAGCCAGTGAGAGTCATTTTTATTCAAAATATCACATTCTACTCCCTGGCCCCCAACAGGCTTATAGCTATATCATAATACAAAATGCACTTAGTCCAAGTTCAAAAGTTCCAACCTCTAACAGTCTCAACCCTGTGAAAATCCAAAGTCTCTCTGAGAGTTTGAGGCTATCCTGGACTACATAATGAATTAGAGGACAGTGCTATGTATGCAGAGAAACCCTGTCTCAAAAGAGAGAGAGGCAAGGATGGGGCAGATATCTGTAGAGACAAATGGACATTTATAATAAACACCCATCCGCCCTGGAGCTATAATAATCCCACCCATCAGCGCAGTCCCAAAAGGCAAAAGGCAAAATTAACAATGGAGAAAAGAAACAGACACGTGGTGCAGAAATAGACATGGTGGCAGATGCCTGTGACCCCATCACATGGGAGGTAGAGGGACAAGGACAGAGAGGGAACTGGAGGCCACCCAAGGTTACAAAGTGAGCTGCCGACTCCAAGAAAAGTTAAAAATGAGCCAGGGTGGCTGGAGAGATGGCTCAGTGATCAAGCTCTTACAGCTCCTGCAGAGGAACTGGGCTGTGTTCCCAGCCCCCACACAATGGGGCACAACATCTGCAACTCCAGTTCCAGAGGATCTGAGGCCCTCTTCTGGCTTTTGTGGGCACTGCATGCACATGGCGCATAGACATACATGCAGACAAAACACCCATACACAGAAACAGTAACTTTTTTTAAAAGGAAGAGAGGAGGAGAAGTTATTTAACAATAGCAGGTCTGGACCTGGAGCAATAGTTTAACTTCCTGTTGAAAACCAACATCCAACTCTGGAAAAGGAAGAGAAAGCCCAAAGCAAATGGAATGAAGGAGAAAAATAGCTGTGAATGGAAGAAAATGGTCCAAATAGAGGAAAACCTACAAGGCCAAGAGTCAGCTCTTTAAAAAGGGGGCTATCTAGACAAACTTCCAAAATTAGGAGTGAGAGCTGGAGAGATGGCTCATCTGCTAAGAATAGGAGCTCGACTTCCAGAAGTCCCAGCACCCGCATGCAGCTCACAACCATCTATAACTGAGTCCAGGGAGGTCCAGGACCAGGAGGTCCACCCTCCTCTGGTGTCTAGACATGTTGACAAGTTACCCATATGCATAAAATACAGAAGCAAATAAATTGAGAGAGGAAGGGGACCAGCGTGCACACAGCAAGGACTGTATGTCGGACAGCTTTATAGGAAGACAGACACTGACAGCTCAGGTCTAAAGAAAAACATCGGGCTCTCATCACAGAAGGCAGAAGGGGCAACACCTGATTCATCCCATTAGGTCAGTGTGCTGGTACCAAAGCCACAGGAAGCTCCCATCTGTCGTGAACACAGATGCAAAAACCTTGGCAGCCAGGCATGGTGGTGAAACTCTTTGATCCCAGGGCTCGGGAGGCAGACAAATCTCTGTGAGTTTGAGGCTGGCCCAGGCCACCCAGTCTTAAACAATATAAAAATCTTAGTAAATATGAACAAACAGTCCAGAAATGTTCATGTTTTCAAAGGTATACCCCATAGTTAGTTGCCACTTGTCCCAGGAGTACAAGATTAGTTTAACAGCCAAGATCGATGTAACACATGTCAATCAAGATTAGAATATAGTGTCAGCAAATGCATTTGGAAATCCAGCACCAACCCACATCACAAATTCTCAACAAATTGAGACCGGCCTCATCCTGAGAAAGCGAATCTATGCAGAAACCTCATCTGAGAGGAGCTGATAATGCTTTGAGATGAAGGCAGGCCAGGCTTCCACTCTTACCACTCACCAGGGTGCCGGAGGCTGAGGAAGAGAACAGGCTGAGATCATGAAAAAGACTTAGGGTTGTGCTAGGCATGGCGGCTCACACCAGTCATCTCAGCACTTGCAAGCTGAAGCAAGGGGACTGTTGCAAGTTTGCCATCTACTTCCAGGCCAGCCTGGGCTCCACAGAGAGACCTTGTTTCAAACAAACCAAAATAAGTAAGGTTCTCACTTGTGTCTTGACACTAACAAGGAGAACCCAAAAGTTGAAATTAACAGTTTCATTGCAGCACCAAAACCAGGATAATTTCACAAAAGGACCAAGATTTGTCCACAAGAAATTATAAACACTGCTTAGAGAAACTAGATATCAACAAAGGAAGAGAGGGCCCTACAACTTGTGAGTCAGAGTCTTAGGTCTAAGATGGCAATTCTCCCGCATTGATCTGTAAAGTCAGTACAGTGCCCACTGAAATAACAGTGGGTTTTATTTGCTTTTTATTATATTTTCAAACACAGGCCCCGCTGTGTTACCCACAGGGCCTCAAACTCCTGGGCTCAAGCAGTCCTATGCCTCAGCCTCCCAACAAAGGTATATGTACCTATGTCCAGCTCAGCAGGCACAGAAATCTTTATAGAAATCAACAAATTTGGTGCCAGGGGATGTAACTCAGTTGGTAAAGAAATTGTCTAGCATGCATGAAGTTCTGGATTTGATCCCTAGCATAAGCCAGGAGTCCTGTGAGTTTTAGACCAGCCTACCTGAGACCTGGTCTCAAAACAGAATTAACAAATTTATCCTAAAATCTTACGGAAATATAAGGGACCAAACAGCCAGACAATTCTAAAAGTATTAATAGGACTAGTGCTGGCTGCTTTCAAAACATATGCAGTATAAAACAATATATAGCGGGCTGGAGAGATGGCTCAGCGGTTAAGAGTGCTGACTGCTCTTCCGAAGGTCCTGAGTTCAAATCCCAGCAACCACATGGTGGTTCACAACCACCTGTAATAAGATCTGACGCCCTCTTCTGGTGCTTCTGAAGACAACTACAGTGTACTTACATATAATAATAAATCTTTTAAAAAAAACAAAACAAAAAACAATATATAGGGCTGGTGAGATGGCTCAGCTGGTAAGAGCACTGATTGCTCTTCTAAAGGTCATGAGTTCAAATCCCAGCAACCACATGGTGGCTCACAACCACCCATAATGAGATCTGATGCCCTCTTCTGGTACATCTGAAGACAGCTACAGTGTACTTATAATAAATAAATAATAAATAAATAAAATGTTTTAAAAAAACAATATATAATTATGTATTGTTTTATATAATTAATCTTACACTTATGGTCAATTGATTTTGGACAAAAACTGTATTCTCAGATTTCCATACCAGGACCAAAGACAATCAACAGTACACATACAGGTGAGAACTAGCCAAGTTAGCCCAGCAGTCGAGCGGCTCAGGCAGGAGGATCCCCAGCTCCTGGCCAGTCTGGGCTACACAGTAAGACCTTGTCTCAAAAACCAACCAAATACCTGAAAGAGCTCTCATTTCTGAGTAGAAGCATCCATGTGTTTGTGACTTTGGGTTAGACAAAGCCATCTTAAATGTGATACCAAAACTATACTATAAACAGAAAAAAGAAGACAGTTTAAAAAAAAACAACAATAACTAAGGTCTCACTATGTAGCCCTGGCTATCTTGGAACTATGTAGACCAGGGTGGCTTCAAACTCACAGAGATCCACCTGCCTCTGCCTCCTGAGGTCTGGAGTCAAAGGAATTCACCACTACACCTGGCTCAGATTTTATCAATTTTTTTTTATACTTTACCAGAGGTCCTTGAGTTCAATTCCCAGCAACCACATGGTGGCTCACAACCATCTGTAATGGGGATCTGATGTCTTTTTCTGGGGTATCTGAAGACAGCTACAGTATACTCACATACATGAAATAAATAAATCTTTTTTTTTAACTTTTATTGCATTATGATGAAAAAAGTTACATGATTTCAATTTATCTGAATTTGTTAACATTTAAAAACATATTTTAAGTAAATAGAATTGTATCACATTCTTCTTTCCCTTTTGTACCCCAACTCCTCCCAGAGACCCCCCCTTCAATACCTACAATATCTTTTTTGTCATGTTCTTTAAAATTTATAAAATATTATAACAATAAAAAGGAGTGTTATAAAAGTTGTTTGATATAAAACAACAATGAATTTAACAGTCTTATGTAGATGCTTGTCTACAGCAATACTGAAAATACATATGTTTTTCTCAATATAAATTTTAAATAACTCCAAACACATTAACTGTTTCAAAATAATACACCACTGCTAGTATTTTCTTAAATGAATATACATATATAGTCTTTTTGTTTGTTTATTTGTTTTGTATTCAGTAGAGCTTAAAGTCTTGGCTCTTACTGTGGTACAAGCCCAAAATATGAACAATTTTTAGACATTGGATTTCATTGTAATAAGGCTGTACTTCAATGACCCTCACATCACCAAAGGATTTTACCTCCATCGTAGCTAAGCTGAGAGTTGACAGTTCTGCTGCACCAAGGAATGAATTGTAGGCACAATTTTTGGATACAGACTTCCTGCTATGGTCAAAGCTATTTGACTTGAGTGAGTGACTTTATTCTCAGCCCACAGAGAACAGGTTACATTCATTTAAGAGATGGTGTGTGTATTAAGATGGTCTATCCATAAAGTCATTCACCAACTGTTTCAATGAACAATGGTTCTGCTTGGAGGGTGGCACATATATTAGGTGAGGGTAAGAATCTGGTTCATTGGCTGTGATAATTTGGAAAAGCATTCATCTCAGAGAAAGAGTAACTTATAAAGTCTTCTTCGTCAAATTTGATACAAGAGTTACAAACTTCAAGCAAAGCATTCAGTCTCAATTTTTTTTGTTCTCTTACAAGCCCCTAATTTAATTGTCTACGTTTCTTTGGGGTATATAAATACTTTTGAAATATGAAAGCTGTTCTAAAAACCATAGTATAGTGTAAAAACATGAAATAAACAGTACTACTAATAGAGAGGCTGATACTACTAATAGGAGAAGCAAGATTTCAAGACCCTTATGTTGTACACAGCAAGACACTGTCACGAACAAGCTGAAAGTGTATATGGACTGTATAATATTGGACCTATTTCTCCAATTACCAAATTAGAGAGACCATTGGATAACAATCAACAAATTTCTAATTCCTCATATTTTTGGAGTTCAATCGATTAGGATATGTTGGTAATATTAATTTTATATTAAGATATTAAGAGAAAGTAATTGTTACTTCCTGTTGTTTTTGTTGTAAGAGGTGGAATTAGGTTTGTGTGGGTTTGTTGAAAGATTATTTTCTTGCTTCTTCTAGGGTATAGTTTCGCTCCTTATGTTGATGTTTTCCATCTATTATCCTCTGTAGGGTTGGATTTGTGGAAAGATATTGTATAAATTTGTTTTATCATGGAATATCTTGTTTTCTCCATCTATAGTAATTGAGAGTTTTGCTGGGTATAGTAGCCTGGGCTGGCATTTGTGTTCTTGTAGGGTCTGTATGACATCTGCCCAGGATCTTCTAGCTTTCATAGTTTCTGGTAACAAGTCTGGTGTAATTCTGATAGGCCTGCCTTTATATGTTACTTGATCTTTTTCCCTTACTGATTTTAAAATTCTTTCTTTGTTTAGTGCATTTAGTGTTTTTATTATTATGTGACAGGAGGAATTTCTTT
>NW_022196911.1:80170554-80176801 GCF_008632895.1 Mastomys coucha
TATGTTCATGGGCATCTTTTTCTTAAGGTTAGGGAAGTTTTCTTCTATAATTTTGTTGAAGATATTTATTGGTCATTACATTGGGAGTCTTCACTCTCTTCTATATCTATTATCCTTAGGTTTGGTCTTCTCATTGCATCCTGGATTTCCTGGATGTTCTGGGTTAGGAGCTTTTTGCTTTTTGCATTTTCTTTGACTGTTGTGTCAATGTTTTCTATGGTGTCTTCTGCCCCTGAGATTCTCTCTTCTCTCTCTTGTATTCTGTTGGTGATGCTTGCATCTACGACTCCCGATTTCTTTCCTAGGTTTTCTATCTCTTGGGTTGTCTCTCTTTCTGATTTCTTTATTGTTTCTATTTCAATTTTTAGATTCTGGATGATTTTGCTCATTTCCTTCACCTGTTTGTGTTTTCCTGTAGCTCTTTAAGGGATTTTTGCGTTTCCTCTTGAAAGGCTTCTAGCTGTTTACCTGTGTTCTCCTGTATTTGAGGGTGCTATTTGTCTTTCTTAAAATCCTGTATCATCATGATGAGAAGTGATTTTATATCTGAATTTTGCTTTTCCGGTGTAATGGTGTGTCTAGGACTTGCTATGGTAGGAGTATTGGGTTCTGATGATGCCAAGGAACCTTGGTTTGTATTGCTTATATTCTTATGCTTGCCTCCTACCATCTGGTTATCTCTAGTGCTACCTGCCCTTGCTAAATCTGACTGGAGCCTGTCCTTCCTGTGATCCTGGTTGTGTCAGAACTCCTCAGAGTCAAGCTGTCTCTGTGATCCTGTGATTCTGGGATCCTGTGATCCTTGTTAGAGCACCTGAGAGTGGAACTTCCTCTGGGTGTTTTGGAACTGGCTGTGGAGCTTGCACCCAAGGTCTGCTCAGGGCACCGGCTGGCCCAGACAGACCGGAAGTAACCTGAGCCACTGGACTGGCAAGAATTCCTGTGTGCCTGGTTTCGCTGGTCCCAGCTACTCTTAGTGTGGGACAGATGTTGTGTCCTCCTCACCTCTGATCTTAGGAGTGTTAGAGCGCCTGGGAGTGGAGCTTCCTTTGGGTGTTTTGGGACTGGTTGCGGAGCTTGCACCCAAGGTCTGCTCAGGACACCAGCCCAGAGAGCTAAATAAATCTTTAAAAAAAAAAAAAAAAGACATATCTTATTAAGAAAAGCAAAATAAGCCAAGCATGGATAGGCAGGGCATTCCTGGCTGTGTAAGCTATGGGTACGTCCCCACTGTCCTCTGTCTGCAGCCGTCCCAGTGGGGCCTCCAAGCACTTCCCTAATGCCAGACTTGGGGCCTCTGCCCAGATCTTTATTAGCCATCCATCTATATCCATCTATTGTTTGAATTTTGCACCTTTTGCCCGTTTTTCATAGACTGGTTTTATTATGTTGATTCCTTGTACGTTTTGAATGTGAGTCCTTCATTAGGAATGCCCTGCCTACCCAAGAGAAATGAAAACATGGCCCATGAAGCCTGTGACCATGCACATCAGCCTTATACACCCTCTCTACAGATGTGAGGGGACACAGAGAATGTGATATTAGACATACAGCTTGACGCTGACCGACCTAATAAAGACGAACAGACTACAAAACGCGCTGCATGAGAGATGCGCTGAGGGAGAGGAGCCTGACCAAAGCTGCTTGTTGTCTGACCTTTTTTATTAAAACATCCAGGAGTGGAGCCTGTAGCTCTGTAGTTAGTAAGTTATCCCTGGTCCCAGGGCCAGGGATGCACTGCCAATCAGAGTGGAGGAGGAAAACACCCTAAGCATGGAGGGCAACACACAGCCTTACTGAGAACCACTGAACCAGATGTTTACAGTGGCTGGGTTTCCATGGGGACCAGGAAATGGCTCAGTAGCTAAGCCCTGGCTCTTCTTCCAGAGGACCGGGATTCAATTCTTAGCACTCACATGGTGCTCATCAGTGACTCCACTTCCAAGGATGTAATACCCTCTTCTGCCTCTGCAGACACAAGGTGTGTGTATAGTGCACAGACACACAGGCAAGAACATGCAAAAGAAAAGATAAAACCCTACCCACCCACCCACCCACCCCAAAAGGGTGGATCTTGAGCTATGCTCGTTATACCTCAGTAACAAAGCGACACAGTGCCTGAGGAGTCAGCGAGGGGCAGGGGTGACTAGGGCACCGAGTAGCACAGCATTCAGGCTCTTCAGGTCACCTGCCCCAGCTGCCCTCTCTGATCACCTGTTTCTTCCTTTCTTTTGGTTCCCAGTCCTCAGCATTAGGGCTGCATCCCTCAGCTGCTGTCTCCCAGGCCTTCTAGGAAAGCTTAATAAGGCGGGGGGGTCCAGCTGCCCCCATCGCTCTTCTACCAGAAGAGGAACGCCAGGCACTGGGGCCTTTATCAGCAAATTGGAGTACAAGATGACACATTTTAGGGTCAAATCATATGACAACTGTCTTCATCTTACTGTTTTCTCTCTCGGAGTCTTCTAGAGCTAGCCGCTGTGGATTTGGCTCAGCTTAGCTATGGGTGGTGGTGGTGGTGGTGGTGGTGGTGGTGGTGGTGGTGGTGGTGGTGGTGGTGGAGGAGAAGGAGGAGTGGCTCCAGGTGAGCAGCCCTGACACAGTGCTCACAGTGCCGGGACATTCTCTGTGACCCTCCAGGTCATATCCTTGCCCTCCCCACAGGCCCAGACTGGAATTACTCAACTCCCAAGCAGCACTCCAGAGAGTAACCTCTACTGTGCAAACAGGGGCCCTCAAGGAGTTCCCACAAGTCATTGCTGTTTGGAGTGAAGATGTCTCACTCCTAACCCTCAACACAGCTGCACAGGCTCAAGCCACAGGAGTGTGTGCACAGCCCCCTGGGTGGGGACTTTGGTCACCAAGCCACGTGCTCAAAGCATCATGAACCAAACAACCTTCTCCTTCCATGCAGGCTCATAGATGGGCTCCACCCTGGATAGCTGTGGGAACTGCCCTCCTGACTATGACTGAGCACTCGGAGGCAGGTTCTCACTCCTTCCAAGGTTCATGCTGTCCCCAAGCCGATTCCTAGGTCACTTGTAGGCAGTGGCACTGGGGTGGAGACTTCTCAGGCTGGTCCACACTACCCTACAGTATCTGCATATTAAACTACCAGGAACAGTGCTGCCTTCAAAGGGAGAGGATCAAAATGCTGTCATCTTTTAATTTAATCCTTTTGTTGCGTCGGATGGTCTTAAGAGGGATGAGAGATCCAAATAAAAATGGAAACAAACTATATCTTTGCGGCTGTTACGTTTTTAGTCTTTTTTTTTTTTTCTCAATTTGGGCCATAAAATAGGTCAGCTCCATTACTGATCAGCCTTCCCACAAATATTTAAAACAAATTGAATTGCACACCCAATACCCATCACAATTACACCAGGCACAATAACTAAATTAGCAATTCAACAAAATAATTGGAAATGCGATTCTCTATTCCACCAGTCTCCCTCGAGGCTTTAGCCGATCTATGGGGGAAAACTCAGCTTTCCTAATTCTGCAGCTAATTAGAGGCACACTTGTAAATGAAGTTGTTTGTCTTGAAGTTGAAATTCTCTTCTGGGGGTGGGGGAGAGGCAAGGGGCGACCACAAGTCCTCGTTGTGGAAGGAGTGTATGAACGCAGAGCCTCACAGAATGGAAGTCCAGCTTCCAATGAGCAGCCCCGTCTGCAGTTAATAAAGCGTCAGCATTTCACTATCACCGAAATGTAATGAACTTCAGAAGGGCCAGCCTGGTGCTCAACTTCGTAAATAAAGAAGCACGCGTGTTTATCGTACTCACAACTGTCAGGGACCACAAGAAACGTCAGAACCAGAATGACGCAGTAGCCATCAGTGACAGAGCCCACAGCTGCTGCTAGCTCCCCCTGACCTCCTCTTGGAACAGAAAACCAAGGGTTTACCCCAAAAGGAACATAGGGCATGCTCCTCTCTGAACCGATCCCCCTGGCCACTGGAAGCCAAGGCAGGACCTCCTGGCCAGAGCACAAATTCCCATGGCCTACTTGCCCAGGCCATTTCGAGAAGCAATCTCAAGGCTTAGGGCGTCCTTGGCCTCGTTTTGCTCCTCCTGGAAAGAAGAGTTCCGTCTAATTATATAACAGGAACTAGGGCTTACATCTGTCCCCTCTCACCCTCCTCCTCCAGGATTGAGATATGACCTTAAAACAGTCTCTACGGGGCTCCCGAGGCTTGAGGGGCCAACCACGGGATGTTCTGCCCTGTAGGAAATGTGAGCGCGCGCATGCACACACACACACACACACACACACACACACACACACACACACATACACACACACACACCCCGGGCCTGGGCCTCCTGGGAGCAAAGCTTTTCAAGGCAGGTGCCTCACAGAATCCTAGGAAAACACTGCAGCTTGTTAGGTGGGAGTGCAGAGAGCCCCTGTTCCTGCTAAGGCACCGATAAGTGGATTCAGAATCCCCTACCCCTTTCTGCTTATCTTCTCAAACAATACCAGCCCGGAGTTATCACACTCAAAAGTGTTCCCTATTAGGCTTCCGTGGGGCTCTTAAAGCCAAGTGCAGCATGCTACAACGTGAAAGGACACAGGAGTCAAACTGGAAAATAATTGTGTGGCTTCAGGGATTCTGTCCCCACCTAATCCCTCGGGAGAGGCTTGCCCTCCCACAAGCACTCTGGGCACCAGACACCTGACTACCCACAGCAGCACTTTCGCTTACCCCAGATCCTAGGACTGAGAACTCCCGAGACACAACACTTCCACGTCTCACAGGGCCTGCGAGCTTGGCCTGTGGAGCCTGGCACAGGTGTGTGAATCACAGGCCTGTCTACCCCGGGACAGCTGGAGCTCTGGCTTGCCCGACAAGTCACAAAAAGATGGGGAGTAGTGGGCTGGAGCGATGGCTTAAGAACGCCTTTAATCCTAGCACTTGAGAGGCAGAGGCAGGCAGATTTCTGAGTTCGAGGCCAGCCTGGTCTACAGAGTGAGTTCTAGGACAGCCAGGGGTATACAGAGAAACTCTGTCTCGAAAATACAAAAAAAAAAAAAAAAAAAAAAAAGCACTGACTGCTGTTCCAGAGGTTCTGAGTTCAAATCCCAGCAACCACATGGTGGCTCACAACCATCTGTAACAAGACCTGATTCCCTCTTCTGGTGTCTGAAGACAGCTACAGTGTACTCACATATAATAAATAAAACAAATCTTTAAAAAAAATGAAGAGTAGTTATACAAAGCTGAACTGTCCTGCAGCCTTAGGTAGCCCCACTAAGTGTTCAAAAGCTACTCCTAGCTAGTGACACTGCAAGATGAAAGGGCCAGAATGAACCTTACCTAGAACGTTCCATCAGATAGCTAGATCTACATGCCCCAAGTCACTCCTAGAGTCAGAAGACCTCGTAGGCTTCCCAGACATCACCACCAGACAGAGCAAGGCCCATGTGTGGACATCACCTCAGGACAAAGGGAGTCCCACACCTGGACTGGACATCACCTCAGGACAAAGGGAGTCCCACACCTGGACTGGACATCACCTCAGGACAAAGGGAGTCCCACACCTGGACTGGACATCACCTCAGGACAAAGGGAGTCCCACACCTGGACTGGACATCACCTCAGGACAAAGGGAGTCCCACACCTGGACTGGACATCACCTCAGGACAAAGGGAGTCCCACATCTGGACTGGACATCACCTCAGGACAAAGGGAGTCCCACACCTGGACTGGACATCACCACAGGACAAAGGGAGTCCCACACCTGGACTGGACATCACCTCAGGACAAAGGGAGTCCCACACCTGGACTGGACATCACCACAGGACCAGCAGGCCTGGAGCTGCCTGGACCTCTCTGTGGAAAACAACTGCAGAACTGAGTTAACTGCTCTGACCTCCTATCGCACCACCTGTAGGCGAATGCACCCGCCCTCCGGGGCTCTCTGGCCCAGGAGGAAGCATCCAGAACACCACAGCCAAATCCACAGCAAAGTAAGCCACACCTGAAAGTGGGTTCCAGGTCAGGCTTCCAGGTGTGACCGTGGCAGCGGGTGTGACTGTGGCAGTAATGCTGGGACTAAGGGAACACAGCTCTCTAGGCCTCAGCCAGAGCCCACCTCACAGTAGGTAGGTAGACAGATAAGAACAGAGCCAGGAGCAATATCCAGAACACAGCCTGTGAGCTTCCTAAGGTAGCCACTGCCTAGTAAAGACCCTAAAAAATAGGGCTGGCTGACCCATCTAATTCACTTCTCCAACTAAAAAAAAA
>NW_022196911.1:80176811-80205546 GCF_008632895.1 Mastomys coucha
AGCGTTTCTCTGTATAGCCCTGGCTGTCCTGGAAAAAAAAAAAGAGATTTTATATTTATTTATTTGTTTGTTTGTTTATATGTATGGGCGTTTGGCTTTCATGTATGTCAGTGTGCCACACATGTACCTGGTGACAACAGAGGCCAGAAGAGGGCATCTGATCCCTAGGACTGGAGTTACAGATGGTTGTGAGCCACCATGTGGCTGCTGGGAACTGAACCCAGGTCCTCTGGAGAGCAGCAGTCTGTGCTCTTAACCGCTGAGCCATCTCCAGCTCCAAGATTTTTTTTTTTAAGAGTATGTGTCAAAAAAAAAAAAAAGAGTATGTGTCTATCTGTGTCTGTTTGTCTGTCTGTGTCTGTGTCGAGGTTGCCTTTGGCATCCAGAAAAGGGGAATAGATAGATCCCCTGGAGCTGGAGTGACAGGCAGCTGTGACCAACGTGCTGGGAACTGAACTCAGGTCATCTATAAGAACGCTACATGTCCCTAATCACTGAGCCATCTATGCGGCCCTCGGACCTCCGGGCATCCCAGGATCACTCCTCCCTCAGAAAGCATCACAGAATGTGTGTGGTTCACCCTCAGGTTACTGAGAGGAACCCTGAGTGTCCACCTGTCTGTCCTCCATCCGTAGCACCGCACTATCTGTCCTGCCTCTGAAGTCCTGACAACCTCAGGACTGAGTCTCTCACTGACTCAGCAGGGGCAAATCCATGCAGACTGTGGCCAGGGAACGGAGGGACTAAGCTCTTCTCTTTGCCACCCTAAGAGGAAGCTGGGCGGCAGGGAGCTTTGTGTCACTGTCAAGCTGTCTCTTGGAGCCTTCTGGTCTCTGTCATTGATTTTGAATTTGCTTTTCTTCCCTCTCCATATTCTGTTAAATTTCCTTTCTTAAGAATTCAGCATCCTTGACCTCAACAAATGAACTCTGAGAACCCCGAACCAGGGGAAATGAAGCCATGAACTCCTCAGGAATGTAAATGTTGCTAAAATGACCCTTCCAGAGACCCACAGGGCATCGGGAAATCTATAGCCACACAGGGAAACAGACGTTAGAGAAGGCAGCTGGCCGCTTACCTCAGCCTCCCTGCAAAAGCACAGGTAATGAAGGCTTCGTCAATAGAGCTGTCGGACAAATTGAATATACACAAATCGCAGGCTGATATGGATCCCATGGACTGAAGAGAATTAGTTAATGAACTTACCAAATGACAGGCAGTTTTTTTTTTTCTTTTAATGTTATGAAGGAGAATGGAAGAAAAGAGAAAATGTGGTTGGTGCACTTAAAAACAAAAGGTCTGGTTCCCGGAGGCCAGCGCCACTCAGTACCTAGCCTGTCGCCAACACAAGCACAGTGCCAACCTCGGCAGCAAGAGTATCATTGGGAAATAAATGCGGCCAGCGAGGTTTGGACTAAGCAAACCGCAGAAAAGGCGGCCCAGTGTCCCAGCATCCGGAGCCGCAGCACAGGCCCCCGGAGCTCGCAGCCCTTCCCCTCCCTCGTCTCCTCTCATGTGGAGTCTGGCCCAGGGGAGATTCAGGTCTTTCCACACAGAGTGACTGCTCCAAATGAAATGGTTTTCTGGTGCGCGCTCTCTTTCTCACTCTCTCTTCCTCTCTCTCTCCCGCTCCCACTCCCTCTCCCCACCTCTCCCCCTCCACTCCTTCCTGTTTCTCTCTCCTTTCCCCTCCCCTTCTTCTCTCTGTCCTCTCCCCTTCTTTTCCTTTCTTGCAACAATTGTGATTAATGCGTCTTTTTAAAAATCAACACATGAAAATTGCATTCTTGGGGTCTCACCTCGTTTGGCACGCCCAAGTCAGGTGAGCGTGGTTATTGCAAACATCCAGCATGGCTTTGTGGTGAGAACGAACACTTTTCTCAGAACGAACACTTTTCTCGCTTCTTTAAAGTATGTCAGACGCCACCAGAATGCATTGTCTCCTTCCGGGCATCCCAGGACCACTCCTCCCTCAGCTCTGTAACTCTCCTGCCTCTGTAACCACTGCTCTGCTCTCAGCTTCTGTGAGATCAACAGCCTTAGACTCCACCTCAGTCAGACTATGCAGTGCTGACTTAGCACTCTCCAGCTACAGTGTTGCAAAAGACAGGACTTGGCCTTTTCACAGGTGAATACTATTCCACGTATATGTGCCACATTTTAACTTAGCAGTTAATGAGCATTTTGGTTGAGTTTTTCTTTTTTTTTTAATCTCTCTCCCCCTCCTATCCTCCTCCTCCTCTCTCTCTCCCCCCTCCCCCTCCCTTTCTGCCTCCCTCCCTCCCTCCCTCCCTTCCTCCCTCCCTCCCCCTCTCTCTCTCTCTCTTTTTCTCTCTCCAGGATCTTACTATGTTCTCCTGGCCTTAAACTTGTGGCAATTCTCCTGCCTCAGCCTCCCCAGGGCTGGGATTATAGGCACACACTGTCACCTCGGCTCTGTCTTGGCAATTATGAATAGTATTTCAATAATGTGGAAAGGCAGATGACCTGTCGCCTGAGTCCGTCACCTTTGGAGAAACCTTAGAGAAGCAGCATGATCTTCTCATGATGGCCAAACTATCTTCCATTTTTCACACAGAGGATCCTGCCACATCCTCGCTGGCACGTACCTTTTCCTCTTTTATATTCTTCTAAACAGAGGAGGCGGTGTCTCACTGTGGCCTTTTATTTTGTGGCTTTTATTATTTTAATAATAAACACACAGTCCCAAAGGTGAATGTGGGTGTGCAAGCATGACACAGGATGCACATGGCAGTGAGTGTTGTGGTCAGAGGACAACTGAGACAGAACCTCTGTTATTTTCTGTGTATGTCGGGCTAGCTGGCCTAGAAGTGTCTGAACATTCTCCCGTCTCATCCTGGGTCCCTGAAGTTCTGGGCCTTGAAGCTCCAGCTGCTGAGCATCTCCCAACTCTTTTTTTTTTTTTTAAGATATTGTCTTGCTGGTTGTCCTGGAACTCGCTCTGTATAGCAGGCTACCTTCCAATTTGTAGTGATCTCCTGCCTTTATGCTAGGATTAGGCCATCTCTGGTTATGTGGTTTGGTTTGTTTATTCTTGTTTGTTTTTTGGGTATTTTTTTTTTTTGAACCAAGAGTCTTTCTATGTAGTCTAGGGTGACCACAAACACCTGGGAATCCTCCTGCCTCAGCTTCCCGAGTGCTGGGATAACAGGAGTGCATCACTGCAGTTCTCAATGTGGCTTGCACTTCCTTTGGTTAATGTTGAACCTTTTTCATATATGCCTTCTTTTGAAAAATACACTTGGATATAAACAGTCCACACAGAATAAAAGGATATACTGCCTTCTTTTCTCTTGGAAGTGGGAACTAAACTCAGAGCCTTGTGAGCTGACCCTGTCATTAAGCTATGTCCCAGCCACATTGATTATTTATTGTTTTTAATGTTTTTATTTTATTTTATGTTGTGTGTACGTGCCCAAAAAGACAAGAAGGGGGCATCATATCCCCTGGAGTTATAGGCAGTGGTGAACTGCTCATGGTGGATGCTGGGAACCAAACTCTGGCACCTTATGTACTCTTTTTTTTTTTTTTTTTTTTGCTGTTGTTTAAAATTAAATTTTGTGTGTTTTGCCTCTAAATATACCTGTGCATCACATACATGTCGGGTACTAAGAGTTCAGAAGAAGGCATCAGATTCTCTGGAACTAGAGTTCCACTTGTGAACCTTGTTGTGGGTGCAGTGTAGAGACACATGTGGACATGTAGTCTACAAACATGTCCAAGCAGGATCTGGTGAAATATCTCCACTGTCCCAAAAGGGACCACTAGTGAGTGGGTCCAACCTAATGTGCATACATACACAGACACCAGCTTTTCCAGGCCACATAGAACATGTGGCCACTGGTTGTCACTGGGGTTCCTGTGTGCTTTGTAGCATTGTGTGGTGTGAGGTGGTACATGTAGCCATGTAGGTGCTTGGTTTTTATTTTATTTTATTTTTTATTGCTAGAGATTGAGTCTCATGCATGCTGAGCACACACCCTACATATGAGTCGCACCCCAGCCCCAAGTATTTGGGTTTTATTGTCTTTAAAAGTACAAATTTAAAAAAATTTTTTAGGGGTTGGCAAGATGGCTTAGCAGGTAAGAGCACTGACTGCTCTTCCGAAGGTCCTGAGTTCGGATTCCAGCAACCACATGGTGGCTCACAACCAGCTGTAATGAGATCTGACGCCCTCTTCTGGTGTGTCTGAAGACAGCTACAATATATTACACCAGAGTGAGTGGGGCTGGAGCAAGCTGGCCCGGAGCAAGCTGGCCCGTCCTGAGTTCAATTCCCAGCAGCCACATGATGGCTCATGGCCATCTGTACAGCTACAGTGTACTCATACCCATAAAATAAATAAATAGATCTTTTAATTTTTTTTTTTTTTTTGGTTTTTCGAGACAGGGTTTCTCTGTATGGCCTCGAACTCAAGAGATCGGCCTGGCTCTGCCTCCCAAGTGCTAGGAATAAAGACACACACTACCACAGCCCAACTGCAAGTGAAAAAAAAAATTAAACAATCCAGTAAAAAAGAAAATCACATATTGGACATGTGGGAGCAGCTCAGTGGTGGATGAGTCTTTAGTATGCTCAGAGTCCTGGGTTTGCATCCCGGCACATTAAGTCTTCCATGTTAACATCATTCCCACAGAAGGTCATGGTTATTGGAGAAGAGTATGCCTACCCATGGGAAGGCCAGAGAAGCTCTTCAATGAACCTAATAACTGTAATTATTAATTATGACATATAGTCATCATTACTGAATCTGTTTAGACCAGATTAGCCTTAAACTTGTAATTCCTCTGCCTCAGGCCTGTGCCACCCTATGGGGCTGAAGCTGTTACTTCTGGGTAATGGGATGGCAGATGTCTTTTTTTTTTTTTTTTTTTTTTTAATCTAAAAATAAGGCAAGAAGCTAGCCCAACCTCTTCGTCAGTCAACGACATCATGTTCTTCTGAGCTGAGATGCCACCTTGTGCTGGCAGATGTTGCATCTACCTCTGGTGAATAGTAACTGCCTCACCATCCTGCTGGAGAAAGACAAGGACTTGAGTGTAATGTGTAGGCTGGGCAAACCCCACACACAAAGGCCACTCCAGTCACCACCACAGAGGGCTCAGGATAGGAACTCTGGATAACTTCTCAACTCATTTGAAAGTCAGCATCAGCTACCAAATGTAAAGTATTAGTTTTATTAAAATGCAAATCTATCAACTAATCCATCTTTCTAGAAGCAGCAGAATTGCAGGATCCATGTCAATTAAAATAGTTTCCAATTTATTCCTGGCTGGAGGGAGGGTGGTCTTCTGCATTTTAAAATGAACATCTCCCTTTTAGTGAAAATTCTCTTCCCCTCCTTTTCCATCTCTCCTGTCTATAACTCACTTTAGTTGAACTTGCTGGGTTCCATATATCCCGAGTTACCTGTTCAAGCCTTCCTCCTCAGGTGACCTGTCTTTCTGGGCTCTAGTGGCCTCCCAGATGTTTCCCACTCTCATCACCACACTGTTCCTTGAGTATGGGCTCTGACCCTGGGATAGGATGTTTCACATTTTCAGGTGTTCATTTGGGAAGAGGGCCCACTGGTTTCTGCTCACTTGTCTTTTCAATGACTAGGCGCAGTGTTAATTGAAGCATTTCCATGCCAGTCAAGCCTAAGAGGTAGCTTGGGATCTATGTGCAGAGGCACAATGAGAAAGAGATGGAGGGCTCTGCTCTCCAGGAGCCCCCTCAACTGGAAAATTCCATTGTGGTACCCACACCCCCAACACACACCAGATTCCTGGACAAGAAACATTGCTGCTGAGTTTTAACAAAACACTATCAAAATCTGACTTTAAAGATGTCTGGTTTTGAGTTAAAGCTTCACCCAGCTGTCTGCAGCCGTTATCTCTGCTCTCACCTTATTGCTCTTTATGAAAAACTGGAGCAAAGGAGCAGAGTGTGCTGGTCTGAGATGCCTACGCCTCCTATGTAGGATAATATGATGCATATTGACCACAGCAAGCCAATAAATCCCCCTTATGGGGATTTAATTTCCAGCTTTTGACCTTTGGATGAAAAACAAGTGCACCATCTCCTCCTGCTGGATTACACCAGCTAAGGAGGGCCTGGGGAATCTTTCTTTTGAGACAAGTCCTTTCTAAAAAAAGCCCTGGCTGTCCTGAAATTCACTTTGTAGATCAGGCTGTAGATGGAGGTCAAAGATCCACCTGTCTGTTGGGAGAAATCAGGGTTAGCTCCCTAACCCATCTGTGGGCTGTGGTCTTGCCAAGTTAGTTCTCATCTACCCAAAGCAGTATAGGTATTTCTTTCATGGGTTTTTTGCTTTCTGTGCTAGAGACGGAACTGGAGGCCTCTGCATGCTGGGCAAGTGCTCTACCAATGAGCTACACCCTCTGCCCCAAACCATTATTCTTCATTGGAAATCCTAACTGTATATATTCATGGTCTAAAGGGCAACATTCTAGATGTGCACAGCACGAAGTGGCTGAACTGAGCCTTTTAACAGATCCAGTACCACACTGATCATTTTTTTTTATGGTGAGACATCTGGAGTTTATTCCCTACATTATTCTGGTCCTCAAAGCTCACTCCTCCAGCCTAGACAACTCTCCACACCCCATGGCCAGCAACTCCCCATCCTCCTCCATTCCTGCTGGTAGCCACGCAGGGAGATTCTTGTCTTTCTGTTCCTGGCTTATTTCACTAAGCAGTGTCCTCTGGGCTTATTGGTGCTGTCACCACGGATAGAATCCTTTCTTGGCTTAAGGCTGAGTAGAATTCCTCTGTGCACACATACCACATTTCTCCATCCATCCATTTTTAGAACAAACATCCATTCTGAAAACAGATTTCTCAAAATAATACAACTGGCCAAGAAGTTCAATAGAGAATGGGGGACATTACTGATAGAGAGAAGCACAAATTAAAACCACACTGAGGCATGGCCTGGTGAAATGGTTTTTACCAAATTTAAGTCATGACAAATGCTGGCAAAGCAGGAAGGTGAGCCCTTCAACACTATCTGGGAAACAAAAGTTAAGAGTGACCATTAGAGGACAGTATGGAGGCTCCACCAAATCCCAAAAGAGAGCTGGAGAGCAGAATATGTGCTCAGAGCCTGTGAGGTCCTGGATACACACTCACACACACACACACACACACACACACACAAGGGTGGGCAGGCCTGCCACAGCAGTACATGTTCTGAAAGTACCAAAGGGACTGAAGATCAGCAGTGAAGGTCAGCTGATCCCACAGTTAACTCACTACAGTCCAGATGTGGAAACAACCTGAGTATGCATTCAGGGATGAATGGACAAGAAGTGACGTTACAGTGTATGAGGAGACTATAACTAGAAAAATACAAATCCTTTCAGCAGTTTAACTCTAAACCACCTCCTGTAGTTCAAGAACTCACAGTGAAGACAGTGACAACAGATTAAAAAAAAAGATTTATTGTAGTTTTGATCATTTTATTGGAAGCAGCGGGTGGGTCCTGTGCGGAGGTTGGGCATGAGAAGGATGCTACTGTCACTCCCCATGGTCTGCGTCAGGACGGTTGAGCTGGCCGAAAAGAGATCGATACAATTCAGTCCTAGGAAATAAAGCAAACTGGTTAATACACTGCTTAACTTTTCAAGGTTAAAAAGGAACCAAGAAGCTGGGAAATACCTTCATCTGTTTCTTCAATTGAAAACACAGCCATGTAATTAAGAACCACATCTCGGAGCACTTATTCACAAATACAAGGGAAGGGAGAAACCCAGAAGCAGCCAATCACATAGTGAAATATGTAAATAGTCCAGTGTGGCTGGATACCCTGTCTCCAGGGAATGAGTTTTCTATAAGTTTGCCCTTTACAGACAGGCTCTTCAAGTAAGAAAACAAGATTGAATATTTTAATAGGATATATGAGACTGGCAAGCAACGAGAGGATTCAATCAGACATGGGATGTAGGGGATATAATTTAGTTTTCATACATTTTCTGGGACTTGGCAGTACTTGAAAAACAATGGAAATGACCCAGCAACAAGATCCCAATTACGATCATGTGTGCAGAGCTTCAGAGCAGAGCCAGGGCTCTTCCCCTCCCCCACACCCTTTGCTCTAATCTCAGTCTAAGAAATAATTTAATTGGCTAATTTATTTTTAAAGTTGGATTTTAAAAATTAACATTATTGGGCAGAGGAGATGGTTCACTGGGTAAAATGCTTGCTATGCAACCCTGAATTCAGATATCCAGTGCCCATGTGAAAAACTACGTGTGCCCATGCATTCCATAACTTCAGTGTTGGGGGACAAGAGTGGAAACAGGGGGGTTCACTGGGGCTTGCTGGATAGGTAGGCTAGCCAGAAAAACCGTGCACTCTGGGCTCAGCAAGAGGAAGATCCTCTTGACCTCTTAAGAACCTAGATACATAAGTGTGCACAAGTATATGATTCATACACCACATAGCAATGAAATGAAACGAGTCATGTGTGTGTGTGTGTGTGTGCGCGCGCGCATGTGTGTGTGTGTGTGTGTGTGTGTGTGGGTAACTTTCCCTAGGAACTGTCCACCTTGTGTCCTGAGACAGGACTTCTCTTTGGCTATGACTGGCTGGCCAATGCACTCTAGGGATCCTCCTGGCTCCACCTCCCCAGTGCTGGTTATGAGTGTGTACCCTTACCTGGCTTTTAATGTGGGTACAGAGGTCAAGCACAGGCCCTTCTTTGTACAGCAAGTGCTTTATCAGCTGGGTTGCCCCACCCCACACCCCAGCATACTGTATTTTTAAGGTCTCACTATTTTTGACATTGGCTTCATATGCTGGATCCTGCTGCCTCTGCCCTTCCAGTGCTGGGATTACAAGTGTGCACCACTATGCCCAAGTCTACAGCTGAATTTGGACATTAAAAACACAATTATGGAGCCGGGCAGTGGTGGCACACACCTTTAATCCCAGCACTTGGGAAGCAGAGGCAGGCGGATTTCTGAGTTCAAGGCCAGCCTGGTCTACAGGGTGAGTTCCAGGACAGCCAGGACTACACAGAGAAACCCTGTCTCAGGGAAGAAAAAAAAACCCAACCCCCCAAAAAACCACAATGATGGAGACTGGAGATAATGGTTTGGGGGTTAAGAGCACTTGCTACTCTTCAAAACAAAACAAAACAAAAAACCCAGGGTCTGTTTTCCTACAACCACACCAGGCAGCTGTGAGTCTAGCTCCAGAGATCTGAGACCCTCCTCAGGCATAAACTCACAAACACAAAGTAAAAATAAAATGTCTTGTTTTAGAAATACAGCAAATAATCACTACAGCTTACACTGCTGTTACATCTGTGACACATTTAGCTCAGCCTAGGAAATGGCAAATGGCGTGAGTCAGATGGTGAGCCACCTTGTCAGGAGAACCAGGCTCTAGAACACATTCTTCGGTGGACAGGAAGCAGAGCTGCCCTGCAGTAGAAGGCGGCTCACAGTCCCAACAGGCCAGATCCTGAGACAGCCCAGGGACACACCCAAGGTAAGGGTCCACGTCTGTTCCGTCCACATCCCAGAGGAATGTCACACAGACTGGTATCTTTAGATCTAGCCCTTAGCCTGTTATCATGTTAAGAAAATGGGTTTCTGAAGGCGTTCTTGTTGTCTGAGGTCTCCCAGCAGCCACCCTGATACAACAGAAGCTATCTTTGCAACTGTTGGAGATTTGTCTTGCTCTAATAGGGTTCCATTTGGCTTTAACTTGTGGCCTCCCTGCTCTGCCATGATGGCAGCTCGGCTTTTCAGCACTCACTCTGCTGTTCCTGTGGAGTAGGAGACACGACCATGGGAACCCCAGCTCTCAGGACATGTCAAAGGAACAGCAGGATGGCAGAAACCAGCGCTGTCATGTGGGGATCAGTGCACGGGCAGAGAAACTGATCAGAAAACAACAGAGGGACTCTAACTTTATTACAGGCATTTTATAGTCACAACAATTTGCTGGAAGCCTCACCCTAAACTGCCAACCAGTCCTGACCCACACACATTCCCACTGTTCTCTAGCTCCAGGCATCTGCCCAGCCCTATAGAGGGGAAGTCCTCACCCCAGATGCAAATGGACACCACATATGCCCCCCGGGATCCCCAGCAGCCCCGCCCACCCTTCGCCCCTCACACTGTAGCCTATTTCCCAACACAGCCTCCTTAGCCATTTCAACTAACAAAATTAAACAAGGAGAGAGCTGCCATGACAAAAAAGGACAGCGCGACTTCAAGGTGATACTGGCTGAGGAGAGATACGGGGCACAGCGCTGCTTTAATCTTCCTCGACTCGCCCTGCTGGCCTGCACCAAGAGCCATCACTGCCTCCAAGCAAATGGTTCCACTCTGCTCCACAATGGCAGCACAGTGCGTGGGCCAAAGGCAGCAGGTACTGTCTGTCCTCTGAGGGCTTACGTGTCAGGAGTGGAGTGAAATGCTGAACCTGTATTTTAAGAGAGCATCATTTCACACTCAGTGCGCAAAACTGACAAACATATGCAGCTGCTTGTAGCAAAGTAACCTGGGAAATTGAGTCACCTCTGTTCTTAAAATATAATAGAGAGGGAGACAGGTTGAGTGAAGAAAGGATTATTCCAATGTAAACATCTGCAAGCAAATCCAGCCCCTCTGTTCCGTCAGCTGGAATTGCCTTACGGGGAACACAGGGTGACTCTTCCTCCCCTTCCCATGCCTTCCACTCCCGGTCTAGAGACACCCAGTAGAGCCCCTCCCCAGCTCCTCCTTGCCTAGAGCAGTATCCACCCCTAAAAAACCTTCAGTCAGTTAAAATGGAGCTTGAACACAGTAAATGACTGTGGCAAAGCCAGAGCCCAGCCTGCAGGAAGAACAACCCCAGCCCTGCATGCCACCACACATTCTAAGTTGCCATGTCACATAGTCTGGGGCGGCATTTTAATTTGTTTTATTATTGTGTGTTCATGCCTAGTCACATGTGGAGGTCAGAGGACAACTTGTGGGACTTGCAAGGAGAAGACACCAGAAATGAGACAGCAGAGCTGGCCACCCTGACCCTCTGGTCCTCCAGTATATGTGGAGCATTGCAATGCTGTCCCTGTAAGGCTCTGCATAGTGAACTTGGCAAGTCATTGTTTCAAATACAGACTCCTGCTCCTGATCACATCAAAAGAAGATGAGGGTCTGTGGTCTGAATTGCCTCCCTGTCTTATCTCCACACCCTTGCTCTCAATGGCCGGTGGCAATGTCCACTGTAGAACACATATGAATGTTGAAATGACACAGCATGGGCCACAGAGCGATTACTGGGACCTGGACCCAGGGTGGAAGGGTCAATGGCAGGTGCTTTTCCTTGAATTAAAATTTAACTCATCCTTTATTACAACGTACAAAAGCAAGTAATGAGCATGAACATTTTTATTTCTTTTAAACTGTCATTTAGGCTGCAGAGGGGATAATTACCTATCTCTAGCGTAGTAAGGTTTTATAACCCTTAGTGAGGCATTTTCTAATTTAATATTTTTACTATATTATCATAAACCCCATTTCTGGAAAAAAATGTTCATACAGTAGCAGCCATTTTCCATAAAGATAGAGTGTGTGTACACGTGTGCATGTGTGAGCAAGGGTGTGTGTGTGTTCTAAAGGAAGATGCTCGGGGCGGGGAGACATGCAAGCAGCATTGGTGGGTGAGGATTTCCATGGCCTTTAGTGATGGTGTGCACTTCTCACAGGACTGCAGCACACATCATTGTCTTTCATGCTATTTGGGCAAACAGTAGAACGCAGCTTATTAAACCTGCAAATGGCCTGTTCGGGGCTTTCAATTTGCTAGGTCAGTAGCTTTCGGCATCTGGATCTGAATTCTCCTATCTGCTTCTGGCTTCTGGAAGACCATGCTCCTCCTACTCTGGCCTGGAAACTCCAAGCTCCAAGGTACCCCAACCCCACCACATGCTGTACCTGGCTGCTCTTGTGGGCAGCACAAAGAAAGCAGCTGACCTACAGATCCCCAGAAAACCCTGTCCACCATCTAAAACTATATCAAGGTCTCACTATCAGTAAGAACCTCATGTCTTCCAAATGCACTCTCCAACAAAGTAGTCTGAGTAAGGGCACAATGTGAACAGGCACAGTGGCACATGCCTGTGATCTCAGCACTTGGGAGGCTGGGGTAAGTGGATCCCAAGTTCAAGGCCAGCCTGGACTATAGAGCAAGAGCCTGTCTAAAACAGGAAAGAAGGAAGGAAGGAAAAAAGAGAAAGACAGTTCCAAACCTATATACATAGTTGCCTTTGATGCTTCTCCAGGCCCGGCAACCCTAATACCCACCACACATTTGGAAAGCACCCTGACTACCTTTCCTCGATGCTCTCTACCTCCTCTGCACACTGCAGAGCCTATACTACGTACTCCCGTGTGGCAGCCTGTGACCCTCCACATACATTTAAGAAGCAGGGACAGTGATAGCTCACATAGGTAGAAGACTAACAATTTTAACTCTACCAGTGTCATGCTGAGCAAAGTCCAGATCAAGTTTAAAACCTTGCAAGAAGGCTCCAAGTAGACAAGGTGGGGACTGCTTGTGCAGACAGCACACAGGTTGCTTGTGTAGACAAGCACACTGTGCCTACAGTACCCTGACCAAACTCCTTTCATTTTTGTGTTCTGAAAACAATTTTCTTAGTACTTTTGGAAGCTTATAAACACACACAGACATGGCTAAACCTTGGACTTGAATACAGCATGCGGTATGATAAATTAGCAAGTGTCTGAATGCCAGCCTGAACTTTACTAGCTACTATTGAGGATTACAAAGACACAGCAGGAGGCTGGAGAGACAGCTGGCGGTTAGGAGTGCATAGGCTTTGGTCTACAATCCAACCTCACTTTCCAGCACTCACTTTGCGTGGCTCACAACTGCTTACAAACCCAGCTTCAGTGTATCTTATATTCTTTCCCCTGGCCTCTGCAGGCACCTGCACTCACATGTGTGGATTCACATTTTTTATTCCATACACATTTTTAAATCCAGAAAGCAGAGTGAGCCAGAGGGCTACAGATATGCACGGCTGCTTCTTTTCTAGAGATACAAAAAAAAAAAAAAAAAAAAAAAAAAAAAAAAAATCAAGAGACATCAGCTTGCTGTCTTAAATATTCAAAGAGAAAAAGCAAGCACAGCAGTAGCAGTTGTAATGGTGTACAAGAGCTGCAACCTGTTGTCAGAGCTAGTTCCCATTTTGGCCTGAGAAAATGGTGGCTTCTTTGGCAGCAGGACTACTGCACCTTCCATAAATGCTATCTCCAGAATATGAAGCATGTCTCCTTCACACAGGTATGAGGAACAACTGGCCATCTTGACACCTCACAGCCGGCTCGCAAAAACACAACTCACAGGGCAGAAAGCTCATGTGTGACTCCTGCATACAGATAAGGAAGTCAATACAGACTCCCTTTTCTCCTACTAACAAAAGTGTCCCAAAGACTTCCTTTCTGATCTTCCCAGGTTTCACACCAAGCCAAAACCCAAACCAGAAATGAAGGCATACAGACACAGACACATACCCCTACACACCATAAAACAAAGGGAATAGCAAAAAGAACGGGGCAGCATCCCACAAAAGACCAACTTCTCTGTGTTCCTTTTTCCCTTAAAAAAATTCTTGAAAACTATTTGATGGGATCAAGCTAGCAAAGTATCACTAATCATCAGGGTCTAGATACAAAATGATTCCAGAAAGCAAACTGCAGTTGTGCCAATTCACCACAAGGTGGCAGTATATGACTCATTTCAAGGGGGACCAGGAGCTCATAAATTATCCAAGCTGTCTGCTCTCATCAGCATCCTCCCAGAGCTTGAAGGGGAGACTTGAGGAGGGCTAGTCCAACATGCTCCTTCAGTCAGGTCAGGACTGGGTCCTTCAAATCCCTGCAGATGCTTTAGCCCCACAGCTCTAAATTACAGCTGGTGACGCGGCCTCTGGCCTGTCATCTAAAGATCAGACAGACTCAAGATTTATAAATGTTTAAAGAAGCAGGTTCAGGCCCCAAACAAAGGACCTGAAAAGATGGGGAAAGGAGAGGAAGGAAGAGGGACAAGGTGGGAATTTGTAAAGGCTTTCTCCTTATAAATTCATTCCAAATTAACAAAGACAAAAAATACTACAAAGACTCAAAACTTCTACTATTTCTCCTATTAGCTTGAAGTCTTTCATATCCTTTTAAAGAAAAATAATTTACCTTATTAGATTTGTTGGGGTGGGGTGTCTTCAGACAAAAGGAGACCTGCTCCTTGCTGCTCCTGTGTGTTAATATTCCATATTCCTGGGATGATTTCTACTTCCACAGTTTGACTGTTTTATAACAGATTTGATGTGAGAGAAGACAAATGGCGTCACAAAGGAAAGATGACAAATCACCTCACTGTTTTTTTATCAGGGTTTTCTTTTCTTTTTATTTATTTTTATTCTGGAGCTGGGCACAGGTCACTCTGCCTTGCTGGAGATGTTTAATATTAACATCAGGCCACCATGATCCTGGCAATTGAGTTGGCCACTGTTGTATTTATGGTTTCATGACTGCTGGCTTCAGGAAGATGAAGCTCTTGTTTAAACAGCTGCCCCTTCCATGGCTCCTATGATAAGCCAGGGATGCTTCACCACTTAGATGTGACTCACTTCCTCAGTAGCAGGGAAGGTGAAGCTGGGGCCCCGGGACACCGGCATTCACACCAAGGCCCAGACACATCGGCATTCACACCAAGGCGTCCACATCAGTGCTAGGGCCCAGGCACACTGGCATTCACATCAGTGCTGGGGCCCATGGCATAGGATACAGTTCTCACTCCACTGAACCTCAACTTCTAAGGGATGGGAAGATGTAGAAACTGGCCAGGAAGTTTATGTCACCCAGAGGGTCTGGGTCAGACAAGCTGCTATTCCCTGTGGATGAGCCAGCATGCTGGGCTGCCGTCATGATGCCCTGGGCCCACTCGGCCAGCCTCCATGAATGATCGTCCTGCTTTGCCTGTCTTTTGGTTCCTCTTCTACCCTCCACTCTCAGCCTTCCTCTAGCATCTGGATAACTCACCTGCTTTCACTCCCATGTCTCTTCTGTGTGAAAGATACAGTCTCCAGAGCCACTAACTTGGAGAGAACCAATGCATTCCTCTTGCTATGCAAAACTGTTCTGTTAACTGAACCTATCTTCTGTTGGCAAAACTTCTGTCACTCGTATCCTACACTAAACTGTTTAGTGGTAGTAACTGTGACTGAATTCCAGATATCAATGACATCTTTTACAGTAATAAAGTAAGACTAAGGAGATAGGGCCACCTGTGTAATCCAAACTGTCCTAGAACTCATTATGTAGTTCAGACTGGCCTTTACTATAAATTCACTGAATTTATACTGATTTTCCTGCCTCAGCCTCTAGAATACTACTGATATTACAGGCATAAACTGCTATGCCCGGATCTATGACAAATTGTATGATAATACAGATACAAACTGTATGATAATACAGATACAATTTGAAAGATAAAAATTGCTACCTTCATCTTTTTATTTCCTAACAGTATCCCTCAAAGAACTTCTTCTCTATAAGCCACATTCTGAACAAAGTCTTCCCCAGGAACAAACACCTCCTGTCAGAACACATCCAAAGACTCCTCCACCCAACAGCATGCCGTCTTCCCGCTCCAGCTGCACCCACTGGTCCTGCCATCAGTGATGTGCTGGCCTCAGCCGGTGTTATGACTAGCTTTAGGGAGCTTACTGCTACATGTAGAATGAGGAATTTTCATGTCTTCCCTTGGAAGCCAGCGTGTCCTGCTGGCTTGCATAGCTGTATCTCCTCCTGCAGGATCGAGCTGCAGGAGAGGCAGACGGCTGCCGAGTGTGTATGAGAAAATGTGTATTGATTTCTCCGTTCTTATAAAAGAGCACAAAGCATTGAAGAACAATTGCTCGTCTTTGCAGCATTTCACACTCCGCACAAAGGCCCAGCCCCCACTGCCCTAAGAAGCAGAAAGGAGAACTGGCCAGGACACCACCATGGTCCCATCTAGACCCTATATGGCTAGCCTCTGTTCAAGCCATTTTTCTCTCTGGCTGGTGTTCCTGATCCATATTGGAGAAGAAAGAACCTTCAGCCTTATTTACCTTTTAAGTGGAGAAGCCCAGAGGGTAAATGAGTTAATGTTTATAAAGTGCTCTGCTTCCCAGAGGGAAGCCATGGATAGAACACAAGGTGTGGCTGTGGCTCACTCAGGGCCTCCTCCCAGGAGTGCTTAGTGACACCCTCCTGCACATGGATGCCTTTTCTTATGCTTCCTTTTCATGTCAACATAAAAATAACAGGAGCTGACCAGGTTTATTATGCCTTCAGTGATATACAAACAAATGCATTCTACTGTTTTCTTTTTACATGAGATAATTCTAAAAGCAGCCAAAGCTGTTACTAATCATCAGAGCCTGTTTCCACAATAACCAGCAGTTTGTAGGAAGCCAGCAGAAACCCAACCTGGTATAAAAACCACAGCCAAGCTGGGCAGTGGTGGTGCACCCTTTAATCCCAGCACTTGGAAAGCAGAGGCAGGCGGATTTCTGAGTTCAAGGCCAGTCTGGTCTACAGAGTGAGTTCCAGGACAGCCAGGGCTATACAGAAAAACCCTGTCTCAAACGCCACCTCCACCCAAAAAACACAGCCAAGTTGGTCAAGAGAAAAACCAACAGAACACAAAATTCAAGAAGTAGTAGAAAAAGTAGTAGTTTTGGGTCTTTCTCCTAGTTTCATCCAAGTAAAAATGACTCAAACACCCTCTAAGCAAAGGCTGGGAATCAGAGATCCCAGTATTGCACCCTCATCTCAGAACATTCACCCTGGCTGTAAGCTAGGACTAACACAGCCAAGTGGTGGCCAGCAGTGCAATGTTCTAGAATGGGGACATACTTAGCAAGTGACATGGTGGTGGACAATCTGAGACACAGGCGTGAAGGGTGCTGAAGGAGTCAGTCAGACCAGAGAGGTTTCTATGGAGTCTATCTTACAGGGCTGTTCTCAAAAATTACCTCAGTAGCCCTTGTGAACAGAACTGTAAGAGCAGGCATAACAGGCATTATGGAAGGAAGCTATACACCTTTAAGCTGGCACAAAGAGAGGAATGGGTGCACCGAGGCAAAGCAACAAGGGCATACACAGACTGTGACAACACACACTCCATTTATTTAAATAACATCTAAAAACACTCCTTCCTAAAACAAACATAGAAAAGGGCACTTCATTTCTTTCTAAAAATCAAAACAAAGTGAAGGTGAAAAGAAGAACTGACTGTCTTCACTAAGGCACACTGACAGCCACCTCAGGCCACACGCCACAGATGAGCACGAGGACTCACTCAGTCAGGATTCCCGGCTAAGTCCTCTGGCTTTGAGAATGCTGACAGAGACTCAGAAGGCCTTAAATAAGTTGCCTCCCTGTTATAAAAATGCTTTTAGAATAGACAGAATACAACTAATCTCAACAGCACTGTCCAGGGCTAAGGTCTGGACTACGGCAGGAGCATGGCCACTCTCTAGGAGCTAATGTTCTTATCAAGAAAGAGCCTCTAGTTAGTTACCTGCAGTCCTGAATTGCACTAGATACCACAAGAGAAGGGCCAGCATGACAAGGGCCTTCAGAGAGAAAGAGCCACCACTGAGAAGGGCTGAGGAAAGGCAAAGGGCTGGAGCTCAGGTGACTGGACATCCCCCAGGGACAGAAGTGCCGAGCATGGGAGTGTGCTCCGGAGGCTCCCTCATTGGACGATGGTCACCATGCTGTTTCAACAGGTGTGAGGAACTAGGCGTGCAGGCAAGCAGTTTACTCTAGAAGGAAGAACGGGTTGCTTCCAGGGAATCAAGGAAGGTGAGTGTGGAGCTGTGCAGAGCTGATGCAGCCTCTGTGACAGTCACACGAGGAAGATGGAATAGCACTGAACAACATGCTGTATTAACCAAGGTATATGAACAGAAGTCAGCGGGAACTGCAGGATGTGGGGACAGCTCGTGTGATGGAGGGAGGGAGGACGCCAAGCACAAACAGTGTGGATTTGAACAGCTATGCAAAAGCAGCTGTGAAATGTCCCACAATAAAAAGACCTTGTAATGAATTTTGTTACTGCCTGCTTAACAACAACAACAACAACAAAAACAAAAACAAAAAAGCCCACCAAGGGTATTCACATGCTGGAAGGAAAGAACAAACTCCCATAAGTTGTCCTCTGACCTCCATAAATACCAGGGGTATGTGCATGAATACACACAAAAGCAAAATAAATGTTAAAAAAGAGAGAGAAAGAAAAAGAAAAGGGAAAGCAGGTGCTAATGAACTTCTCTGTCCTCTTTGCCTTACTTTTCTTAGAGGAAAGGGCATGCTAAGGATAGGGACAAAACGACAGGTCTGAATGTGCAAGCAGAGCTGTGGGAGCCAGGATCAGAATGTGAGGGACTGGAAATCAGGCTAGGCCTTTGCACCAGCACCAGGCAAAAGAACCACAGGGCAGGTTTGGGAAATTCAGTGATACATACCAAAATGTAAACAGCCAGTAAGCAATGCTTTCCTATACAGAAAATGTCCCTTTACAGAAGAGAAAAGATTTCCTCTAGACAAGCTAAAATTTTCTCTTGGGTTGAGATATTGCATTATTCCTACAAACTCTCCAGTAGCAGCAGAGGGCTTAGCAGCTACACTCTGGGACACAACTTTTAACTTGAGCAAGTTATTTGATTACTCCATGACTTAGTATTTTAATCACAAATTGTAGATAATGTCAACCATTCCACTGCCTTCTGATGAAGGCTGGTGCAGGTCTGATGCAGTGCTCAGTGAGTAGGACACCATGCTATCCACTGTTGGTCACAACGGGGTGGAGATGATCATGTCCCTCATTGCCACTTTCCTGCTAATCAGAATCAGGTGGAAAACACAGAGCAAATAAGGGCATCACGGAGAAACAAAATCCATCTATACATCTTAGTAATCTGATGTCAGCTAGAGAGCACCATGGGAAACATTAATAATGTGTGTGAATGGCCAATCAAGAGAAAGGCTGAAAGCTTAGCTACATACTTGCAAGCCACTTTAGCTGTGATTAAAGCAGTATCTATAAGAGGCTACATTTAGAATCTCATAATAATTTTAAAACAAATCCTCAAGAAAAAAATCTAGAACCACTTTAATAAACATGCAGTACCCTTTGTGGGGAAGAGAGAATTTTAAATTATAAGGAAATACTGAGAACCTGGTTGCAGAAATGAAAACCACAGCCATAAAGACAGACTTTGACGGATTTCTCTGCTCTGTGTCCTCACTCCGATTAAGAAGATGCACTTCTATCACTCTCTCCTGCTTGGAACCAAATTTCAATTTGACAGTTCAAATTCTGCAGTGTGAGAGCCTAACAGCACCAAACAGGAAAAACAAAGACACAACAGTAATGTTTTATTTTCAACCAAGGTTTGAGTCTGGACCAAGTCTTAGGCTTGAACTTGAGAGTGTTCCATTGTCTTCTCCGTTGTTACTTAAGGAAGACCTGGATCTCCTGTCTGTGCTGGGCGCCATCTTTAATGATGATCTATGAGGGTCCTTTCCCCTCAGCACTGCCGGGGGAGGTCAGGCACGTGGCAACACTCTCCTGAGTATCAACAAGTGAATTATAAACTATGTCAATCCGAGTTAATGCAAAGCTGTAATCCTCTTTAACAGAGATCAAATCACTGCCGTGAGTTATGTTTGCTCTGCAATCTGATAAGGAAGAGAAGGAGCAGCTAATAAAAGAGTAATGGGAGCCCTTAATGACGATGGTAAAAGGTAGCTCCAGTTAGAGCGGGCTCTTGTTCTGCTGATTAGATCAGTGTTGCATATCTGCCCAGACTTGTTTCACCTGTCAGAACAACCTGTGTCTTCTTAGGAGATAAGAAGCCTCAGAGAAAACTTAAGTATTTTAACCATTCTTGCCTAAAGTTCTTACCCAATAGGAAATGCTGTAAGGACAGTGTTTCCTGGGGTCAGGAGCAGATGAGCTCTCAATGCTGTGCAAGCTACAGCACAGTATCTCATCAAGACCAGTGCCGATTCTACTGAATAAAGCAGCACAGCAGGCAGGAGAGCTTTAAGAAAGCGCGTGGGGTAGGGGTTGGGTAGGGGGTGGCTATGGGTTGGGGACAGGACTGTGATCAAGAGAGGGGAACATGCCTGCACGTAGAAAGTAGGTTGCATACCCATACACAAAAATGGCAAGCCAAAGACAAATGGCCTGTAGGAATTCTATTATACCAAGGCACCTCAGGAGCAACATGGCTGCAATGTTGACAAAGCACTTTACAAGATGGGCTTACATTTGCACATTTCTTAAACTCCAGATGTAAGACAATAATACGTTCAGTATACAGTACTTATCATGGAAGGGTCCCCTCGTTCTGTTTAATGCCAGCAGCTTTATACATGTAGAAAAGATGAGGTTTTATTCTGGGGGAGAGGTTGAGACCGCTGTTCCTACTAAGAATTTGTTGGGATTTTTTTTTGTTTGTTTTTGCAAAGGAACCAAATAATTCTAAACGCTAATGTTGCCATCATGTTTGCTATAAAAGTAAGTAAGTTACATAGAAAAATGCAGCCAGGCAGTGGTGGTGCATGCCTTTAATCCCAGCACTTGGGAGGCAGAGACAGGTGGATATCTGTGTTGGAGGCCAGCTAGAGTGAGTTCCAGGACAGCCAGGACTACACAGAGAAATCCTGTTTTGAAAAAACAACAAAAAAAGAAAAAAGAAAAGAAAAGAAAAATGCAATAACCTGCACTTATAAGGGTCAGTGCCAGAGTCACACTGGAAGGAGAATCCCCCCAGAAGTGGCAGCAAACACAGCCATGTCCCTTTTCTCGGCCTGTACCAGCTGATTGTCATTGTTGAGACCCTCTGTCCTTGCCAAGAGCAGAAACCAGAGTTAGTGAAGTTGAGCCACAGGCCCCTTCTCAGCATGTCTCAGGGGCTTGCAATTTTCTTCCTGAAGGCACATGACTGACTTCTACCTGCACCACACATGACAAGACTTCACACCTCTAAAGTCTGCCTCCAAAGGCCTAGCATAGACAGCAAAAGGCAGCGGAAGGTTATGGACAACAGTAAACTCTCTGTGGTCAGTACTCACATCAGGTGAGGGAAACTTTGGTACTCAAAGTCCATGACCAGCTTAGAAAGACCTCTGCCTGTAAGTCAGAGGGGAAGCCAGGACTGGTACAGAGTGGCAGAGTGGCAGCCCATGCCTGCTGTCCTCAGGCCAGTGTTGCTCTGTGCAGAGTGTGGTGAAGTGGGACTTGCTTTCAGGCTCATGGTAAGCCTTGTGCAAAGGCACAAAGATCCTTTCAACTCAAAAAATGTACACCAGACACACGCATTTCCCTCAGAGTTGGAGTCACACCCACTGGACATAGGCTATGTCAGGGTCACCCAAGACTTTTACTAACAAAAGTGCCCTGGAAGCATTTAAACCAGGACCCCAAGTGAACCTCTCCCAAGAGGACATATGGTGACACGAGATCTCAGCTGGGCTACTTTGCATTTAAAAAGATTTTTTAAATAGATCACTTCAAGACAAAAGTTCCTAGTGTGAGAAAAGAATTTGTATCAGCAAAAATTAACTAACTAAAGAACACTCCACAGGGGACAAGATGAGGATGCTACAAACCATGTGCGTGTGTTAACATCCTGTGTGAAGGAACTCTGCTCTTTCTCTTAATGAGTACATTCCCATTTCAATTTTCTCCAACCAATCCAAACTACTGATCTTCCTCAAACTGGACAGGGACGAGGGAGAGTCAAGGATGAGCATTCAGAGCCTTCAACCACTGGGCAGAATCTAATTTAGGCCTATTTGCTAACAATAACCTGGAGCCAAGGAATACCTGCAGAGAGATGAAGGCAACACAGACCTGGTCAACTCAGAACTGTGGGGGAGCTGCTTCTGGGAACAAAACATCAAGAGCACAGGGAGTTCATGATACCACAGGTAGGGAGGAGAGTCTGAAAGTAGCTGGGTCCACCAAATCAGCTTAGGGCAGAAACCACCAGGGAGAGACCGTCTTTCACTTTACAACCTGCACAGAAGAATATCAGACCCTTCCCTATGCCGCCATAGTTCACATATATAATTTAAAAAATGAAAAAGTTGTTGATACAAAGCTATACCAGCTACCGTAGAATATTCAAGTACTACAAACACAATACAGTAAAACAATCTTTCTTTTACTTCATCCCAGTCCCCAGTAATAAATCAAAGGCTTGCTTCTTACCTCCTAATGAGGGGCAGATGAGTCCTCTCATAGAATAGGTTAGCCCAGAGTCGGGCAAGAAAACGACAAGGCCTGGCTTCTACTGCACGCTGTTCAGTTCCTTCCCCACTGGCAATCACTGAGCAGACACTCTCATATGGTCACACATTGCAGTACAGACACACAAAGACACCATATGTCTGTTTGTAACTTTTAAATTTTAATTTATTCATTTGATTTTATGTGTGTTTTGTTTGCATGTATATATGTACATTACATGAAAGTTCATACTGCATGCCTGGTATCTGTGGAGTTCAGAAGAGGGCACTGGATTTCCTGGAAATAGTTACAAATGGTTGCAACCAGAATGTAGGTGCTGGGAGCTGAACCCAGATCCTGTACAAGAGCAACAAGTGTTCTTAACTGCTGAGCCATCTCTCTGGCCTCTTAGTTTTTACTTTAAACCATAATGAGTGCTACAGGCAAAATTTCTCTCATCAGTTAACAGATTATCCTGGAGATCTTTGCATGGCAGTACAACTATTTTGGTCCCCACCTCCCCCTTTACACAGGTTAGGCAGCACCAACAAGAAAATCTGAAACCTGTACTTTGTTCTGTTGTCACAGTACTGGGAACTGAACCTTCAAAGATGCCAGGCAAGGGATGCAGCACTACAATGGAACCCAGCCCCTGAAAGCTGAAACTTCTGAGTACCAACATACTGATCAAATGGCCACGTGGCAACTTTTTGATTTCAGATTTTCTCATTCTGGAAGCAACTGACAAAGTCTATGCAAATATTGCCAAACCTGGAAAACTCCTGAATCTTCTAGTTAATCTTCTGGTTCTGAACATTTTGAATAATGGAGACTCAACTTGTTTATTTTATCAACTCAGAAATGGCGCTAGGTAAGGAGCATTTAGTAGGCTCTTTTCTACTGATGTTATGTTACACAACGCTGCTTCTTTCTCAACAGTTGCTCAGAATTTCATCAAAACAATTTTATCTACCCAGTTCCCTATAGCTCCTTATACACACACACACACACACACACACACACACACACACACATTAACCAATAAGTGTCCAAAAGGATTTGCTAGTCACACATTTAAAACAGTACATGAAAGTTCATCCCTCACATTGTTACTACCAGTTACTAGCAAAAGGGAGAAAAAAAAATCCTAATTTGTGTTTCTTGAAATGTTTACTGTATAGGTTTTAAGCCTTCATGACTCCTGGGACGTGAGGAAGCTGTGGCTCCTCTACTCACAGCACAGCACCATCAGACTGACTTGGTCTAGTTTGTCATTTGCTAATGGGCCTCGTTTCTGAGATCTTTCTCAGGGGAACGTATGTGTTCAAGTTTATTAATAATTCTCCTTATGATTTCTGATCCTGTATCATGCTTATAAAGTCCTCTAACTCAAAATCAGAAACAAAACAAAAAACTGTTTAAATCTCTGTACTCTCACATACATGGCAAAATGACTTATCTGTAAGTTAGCAAAAACTGAACTGTTCACTTGAGGAGGGCAGCACAAGGAGTCAGTGACATTCAAACAACCCTGAACACTCCCCATTGTGGCATAAAACATGACACAAAGCCGAATGCCCCTCAGTACATATGTCAGATTGGTTCCAGGACCCCCGCCCCTTCCCCTAAGATACCAGACTTCACCACTGCAATGACATTGTCTCCCTACCCATCCATGGGGAATGCAGCAATGCCAACATCCACAGAGGCTACTACAGTCCTATGTATAAAACAGTATAGCATTTGTATAAACTTCTGTCAACCACTATATTAGCATCTCTATTCACTACTGAATTCAATGTGAACTATGTAATCACCACATACTGTAATGTTTGCAGATAATACCTTGGAAAAGCATGTTAAATACATATATAACTGTCTTCCCTCTCCCCGCCCCCTCCCATCCCTTTTTAGTGGTTCTGGGACCACACCCATAGCCTTAGACATGCTGGCCAAGTGTGGTACATCTGAGCAACATCTCCAAACCAAGCACAATTTTTCTTTCCTTAAACATTTTCTTAAATGAGTGAACATGTGTGTATTCGAGAGCACAAAACTCATGTCTCTGAGTGCAGGCACACGTATGCCACAGCACCCATGTGGAGGTGAGAGGACAACCTTGGGTGTCACCCAGAGCGTTCCACTTTCATTATTTTAATTTTTATACTTATTTACTGCATGTATATGTGGATATGTTTGGGACAGGAGTCAGAGGATGACTTTTGGAACTCAATTCTCTCCTACAATGTGGCTTCCAGGGATCAAACTCAGACATCACCAATCCTGGGAGCCAGAACCTTTACCACTAAGCCATCTTGCTCGCTCTGTCTCCCTTATATTAGACAAGTTCTCTTGTTCACTACTGTGGACTCCAGGCTAGGTGGCCCACTGAGCTTGTAGAGACTCTGCCTCCACCTAACATCATATGGTAAGAGAACTGGATTACAGATGCACATTACTACACCAGGCTTTTCTTGGGTTCTAGGGATTCCAACTGAGCTCCTCATGCCTTTGTATAATCTCCTAAGCATTTACTTGGCTGAAGATTATGAGTTCAAGACCAGCCTGGGAAACATAGCAAGACACTGTCTTAAAAGAACAAAATAAAACTCACAAAATAGGCCATGCTACTGCTCTCTCCTTCTTACTTAAGATAAAGTATTAGTACCTTCCAGCCCTGGAAGTTTTGATGCTAGAAGCAGAAAGAGCTGATATCTAGTTACAGTACTCATAGTTCATCTGCCCCATTCAGAGGACAAGGCCTGAGCAGAAAGACAGATGAACCCTTCACTTTAGGAGATACAATGTGAATGAATGTCTTGTGAAAAAACACATTCTCAGTTTCAGGCATGGTGGTGCACACCTTTGGTCCCAGCAGAAGCAGGCAGATCTGAGTTCAAGGCCAGCCTAGTCTACATAGTGAGTTCCAGAACAGCCTTTCCAGGACAGGCTGAGCTACATACAGAGTCTGTCTCAAAAATAACAAAACAATAACAAAACATAAACACTCAGTTCTTAAGCTACAAGACCACTGTCAAGTTCTTTATCTGAAGCTAATCCACTGGAGAAGGATGCTGGTAACCATTATCTAACAACAACAAAACAGCTTTATCCCACTATAAATACAGAATCTGCTGCCCAAAACACACAATCCTAACCCCTTCTCCTTGCTGCTCTATCAGACCTAGCAATACAACACACACCCAGCCAAGGAAAGACTAGAAAAAGGCTGCTGTGAGGGATTCTGGGTAAGCTTTTACTCAAAACAAGAGCCCACAGATATGGCTGGCACTATTCCTCCTCTTCTTCCTGTCTCAAGCAGATGTTTGGTGACTAAAGCTGGCAGCTACCTTGGAAACACAAGGGTTGGAGAGAGACCAAGAGACATCAGCCCTAGCATTACTGGCTCTGGGAGGAACTCAGGCTGATTTGCTTTGCAATCAGCAACTATGTATGCTTCTTAGGCAGCCAGGACCAAATGATTCTAACCATTGCACTCATTCTCAAATACTTTTTTTGGTTTTAGTTTGAGATGAGGGTCTCATTAAACAGGACAGACTGGTTTTGAATTCATGATCTTCCTGCCTCAGCTTCTGAAGTGCTAGAATTATGGGTGAATGCCAACCATGCTTTTCAAATAATTTGTAACTGTAGTATGTAATATACCATCCAAAAGGATAAATATAGGTAAGTTCAGAGACACAACCTCTGGGGTACTAGATAATATAAGAAAAATCCACGGCTAGATATTTAGCTCAGGCAGTATAGCACTTGCCCAGCATGCATAAAACCCTGGGTTAAATTTCCTGCACTGAATGAAAAACGCACATGGGTGCACACCTGTAATCCCAGCACTCAGGAGGTGAGGATAAGAGATCCAAGTGTATATAGATTATGGACAAGCTGTTTAGTATTCAAACAAGCCCAATGACAAACAGCCAACAGTGTGTGGCCTATACTCATAGACCTGCTATTTTCAGGCCTAGAGACAAAGTGATCGATGAGGTTTGGAAGCAACTTGAAAGGTTACATGTGACTTGAGACACACCTAGCAAAGCCAACAACAGTCTACAGTTAACCACTAGGGAGACTACCACAACATTATTGTGATAAAATAATGTGTCTACTAGTCAGTGAATCGCTAAATGATATAAAATAGTATTGTTGTTTGAATTTTAAAATTTAATGACATAAAAATGTTCATATTATAAAAATATTTATAGTAGAATACATACTTTAATTCTATGAAAAAGAAAAGCAAGAACAAGCTGAAACAAATATACAAACAAACCCTAAACCAATAAACCCTGAATGGAAATATTTTGAGTATACACATGTGTGTGCATATGTTCTCTGTGCTACATGTATATACTGAGAGACCCTCCAAATGAGAATAGCCAGAAATAATAAACACTATTTTACACCCAAATCTGAACACCACTAATAGGAAGGGCTTCAAGAAGGAACAATTTCAGATCAAGCACAAGGAAAGTAGAAGGTAAGCTTTGAAAGGCCCGACATGGTGGAGGCCAGCCTATTCCAGATCAACCAGGGATATGCAGTGAGACCCTATCTAAAAATGAACCACCAAAGAAAGAAAAACTTTAAGTATCATGTGCAAGGAGTAAGGATATAAAGAATGTTGGGGTCATACCAAAATGATACAACCAGGCTTGAAGGGACTTCCACCAATCTGTACAATTTTAATATAAAAATAAATGATTTATCGAGTAAGAGAAAAACAGGAATTCATGTTTCTATAAACAAATCACTCATGGTAAATAAATACAAGGAAGGGGGATTGCTTCATTAGACTAGAATGAAAATGAATAAATAGAGAAGAAATATTCTTCCTCCACCTTTTTCAGCAGAAACTCACTATGAAGCTCTGGATGTTCTAGACCTTGCTACGGAGTCCAGGAGAACACTGAACTCACAAAGATCCACTTGCCTCTGCTTTCCAAATGCTGGGAGTAAAGAGCGTGCCACAAATACACAGCAGAAGAAATTATTATTATTATTATTATTATTTTGGATTTGTGAGACATGATTTCTCTGTGTACCCTTGGCTGTCCTGAAACTCACTTTGTAGACCAGGCTAGCCTCACATTCAGAGATCTGCCTGCCTCTGCCTCCAGAGTGCTGGGATTAAAGGTATGCAGCATGCCCAGCAATTCTAAAAAAAAGAAAAAGAAAGAAAGAAAGAAAGGAAGGAAGGAAGGAAGGAAGGAAGGAAGGAAGGAAGGAAGGAAGAAAGAAAGAAAGAAAGAAAGAAAGAAAGAAAGAAAGAAAGAAAGAAAGAAAGAAAGGAAGGAAGGAAGAAAGAAAAAGCTGTTTGTGATGGAAAATAATCTCTTTACTTGGGAGAATAAGGCAAGATGACTGTCCTGAGTTTCAAGTCAATCTGGACTACTCAAAGAGTTTCAGTTCATCTGAGCTAACAGTCTCAAGAAACCAAAACAAATTAAAAACTGAAAAAATAAAGCAAGGCATTATGGTACATCTCTTTAACCCTAGCTCTTGGGAGTCAGAGGCAGGCAGAACTCTGAGTTCTAGGCTAGCCTGGGATACACAGTGAGACCCTGAGCTAAGATCAATAAATAGTTAAATAAATAAAATGTTATCCCTGGATAACAAGTATCCACACGTCCCCTTTACAGATCCCATCATTTCAGCTTTATGAACACATATATCTTTTATTTAAGACAAAAAAATCTGTCATCCCCAAAAGCAGCTTCCACAAACCTAATGGAAGCGCCAGCTCCCCGCACTGAGTGCTGCAGAGAGCACTGTACACTGCACACAGTGCATGCCTCTGCTATGAGAGGAGCAGATGACCCAGGCAGGGGGACTAATGCTGAGAAATACAAACTACCAGAGATGGTGCTGAAATTATGGAAATTCTGATTGGACTTCACAGTAACCATGGCAGTAAACGCACGTGACAGACCTTGCTGTGATGCCAGCCACTGGCGGTGACTGTCACTCTCAGGCTCTCCCTTAGAGGCCACCTTAGACATACAAGTACTGCTGCTCACCTGGCATCGTCATTCATTGCAGTGTGGTCAATAGGTGCCATGAAACTCAGGAGCTTGCTAAGGACATGGAACCTAAATAAAGCCAGAAAACAAACAGTAATATTAGTAACCATTAACTAACCCAGCAAGAAAAACATATTGGACCAGCTAAGTCCCACAACTAATCCCATGAACTTTGGTTCCAGAGTGGAGTGGGGGAAAGTTCACAGGCCCTTGCAAATTTCTTCTCTCTTTTCCTTTTAATGCAACAGGAAACAGTCTGGTACTAGAGCAGTGAAAACAGCAGGGCCTTGGTTGCGCTCACCTCTGATCCAGGTCTTGGGAGGCAGAGGTGGGTGATCTCTGAGTCTGAGGCCAG
>NW_022196911.1:80205556-80218180 GCF_008632895.1 Mastomys coucha
GATCCATTTAGCTCACAGGGAGGAATGAGCTGATACAGATGAGCTATTCCAGACAAGCCAATGAGGACACAGCTACCCTAGCCTCCTCCTTTGTGTGCATTTTAGTTTTCTGTGCCAAGACGTGACGTCACCTACACACACAGGAACAGGCAGCACCAACACCCTCACTCACTGTCACTTGTCCCCAGGCCAGGAGACTCCTATAATCCATCATCTCCACAGGAACCCTGCTGGGTCCTTTACATGAAGTACCACCTTTAGCTGAGGGAGCACAGCTAAGTTCTGAACAACTCTGGAGCCAATCTTTAGTTTGAAATGCCATGAAATTTCAGCTACCTTACCTATGCTATCTGTCAAAAGATAAAGGTACAGTCATTTGAAATTTATAGGAAAAATACACTTAACACATATACTATTTAATATTAATCGAACTACACCAAAGAATTCCACAATGTACCCTTTTTTATTCTACCTATTAGAAAAGGCTTGGATGTCTTTATACACAACCAAGTGCAAAGACATATATGTAAAAGTTTGACTTGAACAAAATGTTTACAAACAAAAAATAAAAATCAAAAAATTTATGCATGTAATATTTTCAGTTTCAGAAATAATTTTGCACATATCAAATAATTAACTATTCAACCACTCATATATAAATTCCCCAAATTTCATTTTTTTCAACAAATGAACTTTTAAAAAGTAACATGAAATTTCTTTCAATCCAAGAGTAACAGAAAAAAAAAATATATATACTTACATGCACAGAAGCAGCTTAAAGATGAGACTGTAATACAGTCCTCCCACACATACAGTTTTGTTTAGAAATGGCTGCACAGTCAAAGGCATACTACCCAGCCTAGCTACCGCCTAGGCTGCAACAACTAGCTCTGTGTGCATGTGTCACATAGCAGGCCTTCGCTTGGTAAGCAACAGATTACTACACTTAATATTCTGCATTATCTTCACAGTTTCAGAGTGGCCTTGTGTCGTCATATCAAAAGGTAAGTCAGACAGCCCCCGCTCTTTATAAACATATTATACAACAGAAAAATTAAGGGTTTTTGTTTATGTCGGAGCTCAGCCTGGTCTCAAACTTGAAACAATTCTCATGACCTGGCCTCCAGGGTTCTCTTTAAACATTTTCTCTCTTTTTATTTTAACAGGGTCTCATTATGTAGCTCTAACTAGCCTGGTTGGCCTCAACTCAGAGAGACCTGTCTAGCTCTCCTCAGACTTTTTTACCTACTGATTTTTTTTTGGGGGGGGGGCGGTTTTCAAGACAGGGTTTCCCTGGCTGTCCTGGAACTCAGAAATCTGCCTGCCTCTGCCTCCCAAAGTGCTGAAGTTAAAGGCATGTGCCACTGCCCGGCTTACCTACTGATTTAATATCTACTTGTGGACCTTATCTGCAAAATGTATTACTACGTGGAGCTGGGGAGAAGGCTCAAGGAGTAAAGTGCTTGACATGCAAATAGAGGACCTGAGGTAGCACCAGCATCCACTTAAGGGCTAGGCATAGTGATTACCTACAACCACAGTGCTGGGGCAGTGAGTAACAAGAGGCTTGTCAAAGTGGCAAGCTCCAGTTTGTAATGAATAATAAAGGAAAACAATTGATGTCAACTGCTGGCTTCCACACATACACAAACACACACACACACACACACACACACACACACACACACACACACACAAAGATTTTCGTAACTGGAAATGAATTATTTCTTGTGGCGTTTTCTACTTCTCTGGCTCCTTCTACATTTACTTAGTAACCAGAATTATGGGAGACACTGGACAACATATTAACTGGTATCCTAAAAGCTAAACCAGACAGTACAAGTTGCACTTAGAGGTAGAGGTAGGGAGAACTCTGTGTCTGAGGCCAGTCTGGTCCACTGAGAGATTCAGAACAGCCAGGGCTATATAGTGAGATCCTGTCTAAAGAGAGAAAGGGGCGGGGGATGGGAAAGAAGGAAGGAGGGAGAGAAAGGTGGGGAGGGAGGAAGCGAAGGAGGTACAAAGAGAGAAACAGAGATCAAGCAGAGAGATTCCTGAGGCATTTTTAGTATGGAAAGCCTGTTGGCTGCTACTTCTAGTCTTAGCACTATAGCCAAGAGATCCTTGGGTAGAGAAGGGAGAGGGCCTCTGTGACTTCCGACATGCCAGGCACCTCTGGCTCACAGTAAACACTTCCATATCCACTGTGGTGCCTCTGTCTCTCCTCAGCATTCTTTATGAGCTCCTCTCCCTCTGTCAATCTCATATATATTGGCATTTATTTCTTGGGGTTCTATTCTTCTCATTATAGACTCATCATATTACACAGTTTTGGGGAAATGGCAATCATATTGCTTCTAAACTATCACATAATAAATATCTACACTTTTCTCAATTAAAAATGTCTCTCAAAAAAATAAGACCTCTTAAGGTTATGTCCAATTCAAGATATTCTGAAACAATCTATTTTCTCCCTCAACAACATTAAGAACCAAAAACCAACCAAACAAACAAACCAGATTTCCTCCATGCAGCATATGCTTACCAGAAAAGTCACTGTGAAGCCCCCAGTCCTCACCTGAATTCATGTTCATCTCCTATCTTTCATCTAGCCCTTGCTCTCATAAATCTCTAGTCCACTTCCTAGTTCACAAACCCCTAGAACTGTCTTTCTATAACACAAGTGTAATGACAATATTCCTTTGCCTGGACTCTTGAAATGGCTCACTGTGGTCCAAAGAATAAAGCCCAAATTGCTAGCATGGCTGTAATCTAGCTTGCACCTCAACAGCAAGCCTCACTCCCTGCCACTCCTCCATGCTCACTTTAAGCCTGAAATCCCCAAGGTGCCCCACCCCCACTGTCTTAAGCAGGCAAACAGTTTGTAACACCTTAATCTTTTTTGCATTTAACTGGTCTAACTAGCTTCCTGTGCAAGCTGCATGCCTCAATGCTGAGCCAGAGTATACACTACTACACGCACCAACAGCAAAGTACTATCACCCTCTACAAGGTTCATCTACTGACTACAGTTCCTAGAGCAAGAAGGGCTGGAACAAGGCTGTTAGTATACAACCCTTTATTTTTAATTTAACTTTGTTTTGTTTAAAGACTGTCTCTTGGATGGATGTTAATCAGAATAAGATTTTTAATGTCTCTGGATAGTTGAGCAGGTGGGGATTTCAACCACTACCCAGCTACACAATTGCACTGACACACATCTCTAATAGTTTAGTGAAATTAATTGCATAAATTAAGACAATAAAAACAACATTTTTTGTTTGTTTGGTTTGGTTTTTGAGACAGGGTTTCTCTGTATAGTCCTGGCTGTCCTGGAACTCACTCCGTAGACCAGGCTGACCTTTAACTCAGAAATCTGCCTGCCTCTGCCTCCCAAGTGCTGGGATTAAAGGCATGAGCCACTACTGCCCAGCATAAAAATAATTTCTATTAAAACAAAATCCTGATTTGTGAAAATAGCTTGCCAAGGAAGCATAAAGACCAGGGTTTGGCTACTCACCACCCATGTATATATAGCTGACTGGTGTTAAAAAGGCAAGTCCCATGGCAAACTGGCTTGTCAGACCAGCTGGAGCACCAGCTCTGGGTTCAAGTGAGAAACCCTGGCTCAATATAAAAAGCAATTGTGGAAAACACCCAATGTCAACCTTTGGCCTCCACACATATGTACATTCGAGCGTGTGCGTGTACACACACATACACGCACACATACACACATACACACCCCTACGCATGCACACAACTGTACCCACACCCACACAATACCCTATTGTTTTCTTTCAACCTGATAAAATTAGAAATTCTGATTCTGATCTGAGAAACAGTAGTCTCATGTTCCAACTCAGTTACCATAATGGAAGAGTGCTTGCTTTCCAAGACCAAGCCGACTTTCCTTTTTGGTCTAAGGACGGAGAAGAGCCTCACGCATTCTCAGCAAGCATTCCACCAGTGAGTGACACTTCCAGCCCCACAGTTCTCACTTTCTGCTCTGCTTGCAATCTTAGCCAATTCTCACTGCAAGATCAACATTGCAGTAGTCTCATCATTTTTATCCAAGATGTTTTCTGACTGACAAGCATCTACAAGGCTCTACAGCTGGTAGTGAGGTTGGAACTATCTGAAAGGATAAAGTAACACCGCTCTTGACCACAAAAGGTATGTACAGCTCTTGGCTCTAAAAGTTTAAAGATTCAAATAAAATAATGTAGAAATCCCGCCCCCCTCTACTTTTTAGGAAGCAAGGTCTCTCACTGCATAGTCCAAAATGGCCTCAAGCTTTAGTTTACTGAGTACTGAGCTTACGGGTTATACCATCACTGTTGGCCTCTCTCAATTCTTTGGAAGAATATACATTTATTTTCAAGAGAAATCCCATTAGATAGAATAACAGGATGCTTACTGTGTACCAGATATCTATACATGACTTGAACCCATGTCTCCCAGTGGTTCCTTCTGGAGAAACCCTAGTAAACTATAGTCTTACACACAGTGCCACAGGGCAACCAGAGCCGAACAGTAATGAATGAAACTGCCATTTATACATACTGTTAGTGACATCTTTTTAAACACTTGTGGAGAAGAAGGAATGACAGGTACAGAAAAAGGAGTGGAACTGGGCAAGGGAAGAAACACTAGGGTGGCAGACTGACCCAGCCTTGGAAGGATGGCAGGACAGTAACAGCAATGGTAACCAATGCTGCAGCAGGGCTTACAGGGATGCAGCACTTCTGAGAGCTCCACATACCATCTTCATTGACTCTTACCACAAATTGGTTCTGAGTCATTATCATTCCCATTTTACAGATGAAGAAACCAGCATAAAGAGTTCAAGGTCTCCCCTAAAGTAAGCATTAATCACTGTCAGAGCTGGAATCCACACTCAGACAGTGCAGCTTGAGTCACCCTCTTAATTTCAACAGTAACCATGTCCAGAGAAGCACCAGAGCTACATCAACAGAAAAGTGGAAAAATCCTAATAGTTTAGGCTGCAATGTAAGAGGAGCAGCTCCTGTGCACACCTACAAAGTTGAACCAGCATTTCCTGGAAAGTTTTAACAAATCCCAAACAAGGTAAAGTGACTATGAAATCTGCTTATGTGAAGTTGGTTCTCTCCCTTGTCTCAGCAGGGTTTTGCTAGTTGCCCAGGCTAGCTTCCAACTTAGAATACTCCTGACTGTATCTCCTAGTGCTAAAGTTACAGACATTTTAAAAGTGAGACAGATCCATATGTGTCTAAAGAAAATGCAATAAAAGAGAGGCTCTTTAATTTTTTAATGATGTAGGGAACACACATACAATATTTATATATAGCTACATATCTAATACAACAAGATAAAGATGCTTCCTGCTGAACTATCAGTAGACTCTCTGGCACTGAAGTTTTGTCAGATAACACTGCCCTACTCTGGCCCCAGGATATAAATCTAAAAGTCTAGCAATGTCAGTTCCTACTGTCTTGCTCTTTTGTACGCTTCTTTTTTAAAAATATATTTATTTATGCATGCATGTGTAGGTCTATATGCATATGTCTAGCTCCAAGGGATCTAGAGTTATAGGCAGTTGTAAGCTGACTGATATGGGTGCCGGGAATCAAACCCATATGCTATGCAAGAACAGTATCTGTATCTTCTCCAGACTCATTATTATTTCATAGTAGAGTGTTTTCATAGCATCAAAAATGCTTCTACTTTCCCACAAAAATTATATTCCTCATCATCTAAGTATACTATTAATATTTTTAAAGTCCTCCACTTTTGTCTTTTTAAAGGTAAAATTATCATTCTGATTTTGTTTTCTAATAATTTCTTTTAGGGAAACACTAACAGTATTTTATACATCCACTGACGACAATATAATAAAAATTCAGTAAACTGTATTTTTCCTTTTAGAATAGAAGGCAGGGTCATAAAAATATCCACACATCATTCTGTTACTTTTATCATCTATTAAGAACAGAATCATGAGCAATGGGTATGGCAACATATACCAGAATATACTGTTAACTCCAGAGAGGCTCAGACCGGAGGTTTTTTTAGTTCAAAGTCAGCCTGTCTCAAAAACCAAAATCAAAACTAGATTCATCTGGAGAAAGATGGGGCAAACAAAACGAAAGAAAAGCAACATGGCCTCTTGTTCATTTTCTTAGCACAAACTTACCGAAGTTTCCTTCCTTTGCTGGCTTTTCTATCTACCTTCTTGCGGATTTTGCTTCGTAGTTTCTGGATTGCAAGCCACTGCCTGGGAAAATCACAAACCATGTTATGCATCACCACCCACAGAAACAGTTATGAATATTGACAAATTGGAATTTTTCTCACTAACAACCCTGCAGAAAGAAATCACCAACCTAAATCAAATTCCTCAAATAGTCTTGGGCCAAAGTGACTAATCAATTGGAGAGGATTTGTGCAATGGTAAAAGACAAATGGCAGCGGGGAAATTCTACAGCAAATCTGGTTAACAATGTTCCTCGGTAGGTACGGAGTTGCTATGACAAGCACTCAGCCTGCCAGTCTGCAGGAAAGCCTACTGAGTGTAAGCTGTTGGTTCCCTGTGCTGGCTTATACACATGGTCTCTTGCTACTGCAAATGCTGGTTGTCTGAAAGCATCAACTGATTCTCATTTATATTCTTATCACCCCTCTCTCTTGGCTTTTGACACAGAGTCTCTCCATGTAGCCCTGGCTGTCCTTCAACTCGCCTCTACCTCTCAAGTGCTAAGGTTAAAGCCATTTACTACCTTGCCTGGTTCAGTTTTCTAAACTCAGTGCTTTTGCTTCTTCTAGTTAAAAAACTTACACTTATTTATTTACCTATGTGTGTGCCCTCACTTGTGCATGCCCACACATATTACAGCACATGCATTAAGGTCAGAGGACAACTCATGGAGGTCTCCTTCCACTATGTGGATTCTGGGAACCAAACCCAGGTCCTCTGCAAGAGCAGCAATTCAGATCATCAGACTTGGTAGCCTTTACCTACTAAGTCATTTTACCAGTTCTCCTTTCTAATTGCTTTTAAAGATTTATTTTACTTTAGGTGTGTTAGTGTTTCACCTGCGTGTATTTATGTAAACTAATTGTGTGGCCTGTGCTCATGGAGGTCAGAGGGTGTCAGATCCCCTGGAACTGCAGTTACAGATGGAAGTGAGCCACCATGTGGGTGCTGGGAACCAAAGCTTCAAGTGTTCGTAAGTACTAAGCCATCTCACCTGCTCTTCCCTTCTAAACTAATAATCATCCACTAGACTTACAGTTGTTTAATTTGTATTCTCTATATAGTAATATTTATATTCTATCTGTAATATTTCCATGTGTTAGTAAAAGATAGCAACTCTTCCTTCCCTCCCACGATATTATCTCTGCTATTTTACTTTTTTAGACAGCTCTCACTATGTAGCCTTGGTTGTCCTAAAATTCTCTGTGTAGCTAGGCTGGTCTTAAACTCACAAAGATCCACCTGCCTCTTCCTCCCAGGTTGAAAAAAAATTTTCTTTCTCCCAAACATACTTAATCTTATTCTCTACCTTTAATGTGTGTGTGTGTGTGTGTGTGTGAGAGAGAGAGAGAGAGAGAGAGAGAGAGAGAGAGAGAGAGAGAGAGAGAGAGAGAGAGAGAGAGAGAGAGAGAGAGAGAGAGAGAGAGAGAGAGAGAGAGAGAGAGAGAGAGAGAGAAAGAGAGAGAGAGAGAGAGAGCATCCTGTCAAGTTCAGGTGCTTACTACATCTAGGACAGCTCCAGAGAAGCAACCTCAAGATACTCCAATCTCTCACAGACACAGACGCTTCTACTGGACCTGTTCCTTCTGATCTATCCACAGATGGTTCCATAGATCTTGGACACCAAGGCAACAGCCAACTCTTCTAAGACTGGACAAACATCCCCATACCCATTGTTCTAGGTTTCCTAGAGGTTTGTCGCCCCAATGCCAGTGGGAAGCAGTCAGATATCACAATGACGACAATGACCCTATTCCGGCTTCACCATCATCTCTTTCTAATTTTTTCTTTTCTTTTTTGTTTTTCTTTCTTTTCTTTTTTCTTTTTTTGGTTTTTCAAGACAGGGTTTCTCTGTGTATCCCTGGCTGCCCTGGAACTCACTCTGTAGACCAGGATGGCCTCGAACTCAGAAATCTGCCTGTCTCTGCCTCCCAAGGGCTGGGATTAAAGGCATGCACCACTACTGCCTGGCTAGTTTTTTCTTTTTTAATTAAACCAAAAGGGGGGAGTGTTAGCATTCTATCTAAGCTCCGCCCCACAGTTATCAGGCAACAACAGCCAGGTATGCCCAACTCACTATAAAAGGAACTGCTTGCCCCCTCCTCGATCTCCTGCTCTTTCTCTGCTTCCCTTCCCACCTCTCTTTCCATGTGCTCATGGCTGGCCTCTTCTTCTCTTGTCTTGTCTCTTCTCTTCTCTTTCCTCTCCCTCTCCTCTACTCTCCCCTCCCCCACCTCTGCCTCTACTACCCTCTTGACTCCCCTTCCCCATGCCCTGAATAAACTTTATTCTATACTATACTGCTATGTGGCTGGTCCCTCAGGGGGAAGGGATGCCTTAGCATGGGCCCGCTGAGGTACCCCCTTTCCCTACACCTCACCACACCTCCATAGAACACATCCCACTTCTCTTTATCTTTTTATATACACAATACCAGGTACTGGGATTAAAGGTGTGTGCCACTACCTGGCCTCAATGTAATTTTAATACCAATATCACGCCTAAAAAAACAACAAAAAACAAACAGGAGAACTGACATAATAAATAATATTTATTCTCAATTATTTATCAGTCTCCAAACACCCTAGATTATCTCTTTTTCATAGACGGTTTAGTGGGTCAGGGTCCATATAGGATTCATATGTCTGTGGTCATATTAAGAGTCCTTCAGGAATTTAATTTTTCATATAAGGGTTGAAAACAAGCTAGAAGAATCCCCTCATATTGTTCCTGTGAACAAATGAAAAGGGAAGTTGCAGTAGCAGCTAGTCATCTTACCTGACTTGCACAAGGAAAATCCAACATGGGGCAGGGGGAGTCTAGGGAAATCCAATTACTGTAATCTTAATATAATCTTAATTACCATAATCTATTTTATTGTAAAGTCAGATAAATGTATAATATAATCATCACTTAAACACAATTTGCTCTATCACATTAACTATATAGTGAACATCCCTACAACATTCCAAAGACACAGGAAATATCAACAGTGCCCTACCCTAAAATTCAACTCAAAATTACTTCATCAATGTTAATCTTTCATTGCCTACTCAAAATGCTGCTCTGCCCAGAATCTCATTCTGACGTTTACAGCTTTTGTTTCTTTCTTATGCTTTTTCAAATTATGGCTCATGGTTATTTAAATGCACACCACTCATTAGACAGCACTCTAAATGCCTTCTTCTTTTGAAAGCACAGGATAAGCATACAAACAAGAGCCTTTCCTTCACTACTGTTCATTCTACACTGACTTCCGGGTAATACTGTCATGTTCCATTTCCAGTCGAGCTGAAGCTTCTCTGAGGGCTGGAGGTCTACACCAGGGCAGACTAACAAAGCAGACTCATCTGAGCCAAGAACCTGTTGTACATAGCACAGCAGGGAACCTGCTCTAATAGCTGAGAGCACAGGTTTAGGCAGAAGCCTTTAGACACTGGTCAGCAGATTGCTATTGACATAAACACAGCCCACACTAAGGGAAAGATCTTAAGATTATCATTACAGGACCAGTCATTGTCTTGGAGGTAAAATTAAAGGGATTCAATGGGAGAAGCTACTGCACAAGCAGCTTGAATGAACAGAAAACTGTATCTAAGTTACCTTCCCATAGCCACCTGATCATTTGGATCCAAAGAGCTGGTCTTCCGCTCTATGAGTTCTCGAAGGAGCTAAGGAGAAAGGAAAACAATTGAGTTATTCTCATCTTCTAGTGGCAACTGGTTTAAAAGGGCATGGAAAGAATTCTGAACAGCATAGTGACCACTTTTAAATAAATAAGAATATCCATTAATCCTTTTGTATTTATATAGGATTCAAAGGTAGCTACCAAAGTAGCTATACTGACATCCATCTGGATGACTTATGGTGCTAGAGTTTCTTTCAAATGCATCAGAGTATACAACACTCTTTTCACTGGTTTTCAATCAGTTTTCCTAGTCTGATCAACAATGGATAATCTTTAAAAAGGTAAGGTGGGAAGGGCTATGGACAGAAAGAGAAACATATCAGCTTCCAACCAACGGGATAATGGTGCAAAGTTAACTTCAGAACTATAGTCCCAGCAATCAGAAGGACTGCCAATAATGAACAGTATAGACTTCATCCTCTTACCTTCTTACAACTGTACTCTGCCATGCTGGTACTGTCAACTGGCTTAACTAGACATGACCAAACACAAACACAGCCAACAGAGTTCTAAGAATCAAAAGGAAGTCATTTGTGTTCACTCCTTGTATACATAAAGGAGTGGGTCTTCATTCTCTAGGGTGAACTCTAACATTATTCTCCCATTCTCTCTCTCTCTTTTTTAAAGATTTATTTATTTTATTTATCTGAGTACACTGTAGCTGTCTTCAGACACACCAGAAGAAGGCATCAGATCTTGTTACAGATGGTTGTGAGCCACCATATGGTAGCTGGGAATTGAACTCAGAACCTCTGGAAGAGAGCAGCCAGTGCTCTTAACCAGAGCCATCTCTCCAGCCCCCTCCTGTTCTCCTCTTAATTTTGGCACTCCACTGAATCCAATAAAAATCTCAATCTGTACCTTTTACACATTTAGGAATTTACATAGGACTTTAGAGTGCTCAGTATAAAGATGCTATGAAATTTAAACAGGAAAGGAGAAGAGAACTTTAACTTGCAATAATAAAATTAGGTGTAATCCTCCTATATAAGTTCTACACGCAGAGAAATGACAACACAAATTAAGTTTCCAGACATCTGAGAGAAATCTAAAATAAACTAGTTCCTGCTAACCATCTATCAATAATACATGGTTGGCTTTAAAATGTTTCTTCACAAAAACAAGCAACTATTTTGCAGGTAAGGCATAGTGGTTACATAGATATTTCACTAAATTAAATAGCTGAAGCCTGTGGGGGGATAGAGAAGAAATAAATTCCCATGAAAGTAGTTTACTTTCTAATTTTCATTTGTGTGTGTAAGTAGGTACTGAAGAAGTAAAATTTACAAAAACATCCACTACCATAACATGCAGCTTCACTGCACACAGGAAAGGATATCTCAATTGCAATTAAAAACCCTACTGTGAAGTTTTCTCATTTGCTTATTTTGGGCATTATTACCACAGCAATTACAGTTAAAAATGCAGGGACCAGAGGCCACCGGTTTATTATCACTAGAAAACAGCAAGCAATTTCTCTACCCTGTTTATCTGATTGATTCCTAACATCTTTCTGGCAGCCAATCTATCAGTTTATCTCTCCTACTTCATCACAGTCACTTCTGGCAGCTAAATACAAGATCCAAATCCAGTGCTCCACAGACACGCGACACGGTAAACCTGTGTAACGCAGGTGCTGAGCAAACAGCTGCCCGAGGGCTGAGCACAAATGGGCTCTGCTTCCTAGTCAGCGTTCTGTGAGAAGCAAGGTGGGCAAAGGATGAGGGAGATATTAATAATAATTTTTATTATATTTTTTAATGAAGAGAAAAGAATGAAATGACTGACTTTTACTGTCCTACCTTGTTCCAGCCACACAAAGAGATTCCTGGTTTTCTTAATCACCCCTAATCCCTTGAGCCTGACCATTATGGCCCCTGGGGAGCAAGTGCTCATGGAAGGCTCCTCCAGCACAACAGGCATAGCTTCATCTGGAAGAGAGTGCCACAAGCCCTGACAAAGACTGGGACTCAGAGCCACACAGCTGCAGAGGATCTATGACACTGCAGCCATCATCCCTCAAATACCAAGGTGGTGCTGTGTCTGCTTTCAAGCATCCTGTGTTCTTCACACATCCAGGTCTGCATCCTTTTTTAAGTCACTCTGGTGGAGAAGATGCTACCAATCTAGCTGCCTAACTTACTGGGGTCCAAAATTTCAGAAACAATACAGAAAATGTCAACAGCATCTTATCCATGGATCTTATTTAGTAAGGCAATGCAGCACATCTTAAGAGTAAGAAGCCAATTTCCGGAGGAACGGCCAAACTGATTTCCAGAGTGGTTGTACCAGCTTGCAATCCCACCAGCAATGAAGGAGTGCTTCTTTTTCTTTACAACCTTGCCAGCATCTGCTGTCACCTCAATTTTTTATCCTAGCCAATCTGACTGGTGTGAGGTGGAATCTCAGAGTTGTTTTGATTTGCATTTCCCTGATGACCAAGGATGGTGAACATTTCTTTAGGTGCTTCTCAGCCATTCGGTATTTGTCAGTTGAGAATTCTTTGTTTAGCTCTGTACCCCATTTTTTAATAGTGTTATTTGGTTCTCTGGAGTCTAACTTCTTGAGTTCTTTGTACACACTGGATATTAGCCCTCTATCAGATATAGGATTGGTAAAGACCTTTTCCTAATTTGTTGGTTGCCGTTTTGCCCTATTGACAGTGTCTTTTGCCTTACAGAAGCTTTGCAACTTTATG
>NW_022196911.1:80219242-80257187 GCF_008632895.1 Mastomys coucha
CTCAAGAAGAAGGAAGACCAAAATGTGGACATTTCATTCCTTCTTAAAAGGGGGAATAAAATACCCACAGAAGGAGTTGCAGAGCCTAACTATGGAGCAGAGACTGAAGGAATGACAAGCCAGCCTAATATAGCTATCTCCTGAGAGGCTCTGACAGTATCTGACTAACACAGATGTAGAGGCTCACAGCCATCCATTGAACTGAGTACAGGGTCCCCAATGAAGAAGTTAGAGAAAGGACCAAAGGAGCTGAAGGGTTTGCAGCCCCTTAGGACGAGCAACAATATGAACTAACTAGTACCCTCAGAGCTCCCAGGGATTCAACCACCAACCAAGGACTATACATGGTGGGACTGATTGTTTTGGCAGCATGTGTATAGTAGAGGATTGCAAAGTCGATCATCAATGGGAGGAGAGGCCATTGGCCTTGTGAAGGTTCTGTTCCCCAGTGTAGGGGAATGCCAGGGCCAATAAGTGGGAGAGGGTGGGATGGCAAGCATGGGGAGGGGGGAGGCAACAGGGGTTTGTTCTTATTGGTTTTTTGTTTGTTTGTTTGTTGGAGGGGAAACTGGGAAAGGAGAAATCATATGACATGTAAATAAAGAAAATATCTAATTAAAAAAAAAAGAAAAAAGAGTAAGAAGCCATGCCGAGCAGTGGTGGCGCATGGCTTTAATCCCAGCACTTGGGAGGCAGAGGCAGGTAGATTTCTGAGTTCAGGGCCAGCTAGAGTGAGTTCCAGGAAAGCCAGGGCTATACAGAGAAATCCTGTCTCGAAAATCCAAAACAAACAAACCCAAAAAACAAAAGAGTAAGAAGCCATAATTATGGTGGTCTGAGTCTGCTTATCCCTGATAATGTAGGACCTCTTCATGTATTTACTGGTTATCTTCATGGAGAAATGCCTATTCAGATTCTTTACTCATTTTAAAGTTGATCCGGAGGTCCTAGAGAGATGGTCTGAAGAGGACCCAGTTTGGTCTCCAGCATAAACTGGTGTCACAACCATGTGTAACTAGTCTCAGAGGGTCCAATGCCTTTTCTTGGTCTCCAAAGGCACTGTACACATATAGTACAGAGACATAACTGCAGGCAAAGCACACACACAAACACATAAACATAAACTTAAAAATAATATAAAATAAAATAATGAAGTTGGGTTGTGTTTTGTTATCAAGGTTTGTGTACTTTGTACAGTAAGGGACGTGCCCTTACACTTTCTTGATGGTATCATTTGAAGCAGGTAAATAGTCAACTTTGATATAATCTATTTTTTTCTCTATGTGTGTTTTTAATGTTGTATATAGGAAACCACTGTGTAGCCCAAGGTCATGAAGATTTATTCCTATAAGTTATTCTAAGAGTTTTCAAACTTATATGGTGCATTTTCAGTTAACTTTGTACATGGTATAAGGTGGAAAGTAGAGGTCCAGCTTTATTCTTGCACGTGTGGAATCTTGTTTCATTTGTTGAAAAGACTATTCTTTTCTCCAATTAATTGTCTTAGAAAGCTGTCAAAAGGCTAAACCATTTTAAAAGAACTTGGTTTTAAGGTCACATAATCCCTGGCTTTGTAAATCTAGAAAACTCTAGTAATCTAGAGCTACTGAGTTACACTTCTCAGGCTTCCAAAGTCCAAAGACAGACCCTGGAGAAGGACAGTGCTAGGACAACCCTTTCTATAACTCAGCTGGCCTACCTGAAGGCAGGATTTCTAACTCTTTCCTTAGTACACAGAGATGGCCCAATTCCTGTGTGTGTGTTCAGACTCTCCCACAATGAGGTACAAAAGCAGGGCCTGTAATCCCAGTGTTTAGCTGGAAATATGAGAATGAAGAGTTTAGGCTATCCTCCCTTACACAGCAAGTTCAAGGTAAGCCTGGGTTAAACAGACTCTGCCTCCAAAGGTTCATTCACTCTTCCTTCTGCTTACTCCCCCACAAGAACCCCATTCCATCTCCTACTTTAACAACCATGGGCTGTTTTTTAGCTCCCTAGTCTTTCAAATTAACCATGACGCCATGACGCTAGTGTGGTGACAGTACACACCTTTAATTCCAGTACTCAGGAGATAGAGGCAGGTGGATCTCTGAGTGTGGGGTTAGCCTGGTCTACAGAACAGCTAAAGGCTACAAATTGAGACCCTGCCTCAAAGAGATAGACAGACAGATGATTAATAGATGAGAGAAATAAAAAGAGAAAGAGAGAGAAAGAGGGAGAGAGAGAGAGAGAGAGAGAGAGAGAAAGAATAAGCCAAATTAACCCTAAAAGAAGACACTTGTGATTTTCCATTTTTTTTCCAACAGAATATTCTTATTGGTTATTTGGGAATTTCACACAATGTACTCCGATAACACTCACCTCGCATTCCTCACAGGTGTACACACACACACACACACACACACACACACACACACAGCTTTTCATGAAAATACTGCAAGTCATTGGTCTAGTTCAAAGTTTCAGGTTTCTGAAACCATAAATACTGGACTATCACTGAAACTCATCTTGGATTTCCTGATGTTGTCCAGAGTCAGGGTGATCTTGCACTGGGCAGGGCACCAAGGAGCAGGATTCCCAAGAACTCCAGGCTATTGCACACCTCTCTGCCCTCAGTGCTGGCTGTCTTGCTGGCTCACCGGTAGGACCCTGGCAGTGGGAAGCCCATGGGCAGCACCACTGATGCAAGTTCTCCTCCCCCCTGCAGCAGGAGCTGCAGCAATGGTGGGACCAGCTCTACTCAGCCACAACATGATCTACTATGGTCGTGTTTCCATACATACCTGTCACTACCATGTGTCTCTCTTCTGCCATCTTTTCTTCCAATTTCATGAGACCACTTTTTAAAAGCATCTTCCTATAAGACCTGCCTTTTTTCAATTATTCCAGAGACACTGTGGGCTCTGCATACTCCTCAGCCACCACGTCTTCCCTTAGAGCCCCTCAAATTCTGTCACTTGTGATTTTTACTTGAGGCTTATAAAAAAATAGATTTGCATATATCATAATTTCAAACTGTAGGGAAGGAATTGCTGCATGCACTCGCAGTGTAAGTTCAACACAAGATGATTCCCCTCCCACAGGGCCTGTTTCTCTCACCTCTTTCCACAGGGTCCACTTATTCCCAACTAACTCTACTGCTTGATAGTTCTTCTTCCACTATCATACTAAACAAATGCTACCTCATTCCTAGTGCCTTCTTTCATTTCCCCAAACCACTGGTAAACCTTCACTCTTCTGTAATCAGGCAGGCCTCAGCAATAAGCACTTTTGTTATTTATATCATCTTCTTTACTTGCTATCAGCTTCTTGAGGGCAGGTGATACGATTATTCAAGTTCTTATATATATCCCTGCAAGAATGATGCCACTCACACAATTACTTAATATATTTTTAGAGTCAAAATAAGTAGCCACCTTAGAAACAAGTACAAAAAGTATCCAGCTTTTATAGGGAAAAAGTACAGTATTAGAGAAAATTAATAAAGAGTTGAATGGAAGGAAACCAGAATGAGTAGATAGATAAATTCCAAGGAACATCTTACTTCTATAGCTACAAATGACTGGCCTTTGGTACTAGGGCAGAGAATGTATCACTATAGCAGTGGGTAAGCCCACCTGAGACCTCCAGTCCAGGTCTTTAGAAACTCAGTTACTTTTTCTCAGTTACTTCTGATTCAGCTGGACTGTGATCTTGTAGGATGACAAGCTTAAATACCAAATGAGGTGGCAATGTTTTCAAAGATCATAATATTTCAGTAAGCTTGGCCAGTTGACATAAACAGTCAACTAGTCAAAACAGTAAATTTTCTCATCAGAAATATATTTTTAGACATAATATACAGTATCTCAATGTTTAATTATTTACTACAAGTGTAAGAAAAATCACTATCAGCATCAGGCCCTGATGTATGAATACAGTGATTTGAATGCTAGGGAACTTGTTGCCAATTTGCTTTTTCCTTTATTCTTACCACAAATAAAAACAATTTAATAAGAACTAAGTATAGCATTAAGCCACTCTTTGGACTCTTTGCTAAGAGTAATAGAAGAACAAGGGTGCTATTGGTGAAATTTTACAACTGTCCTCATTGAAATATTCCGGCCTTTTGGCTCCCAGACATATGGTCTGGTATTTTTTTTTTTCCTTTCTGTCCTAAATGTTAAATGTTAGGAGGGGGTCCCTATGGGCCAAAGCTCAAGTGCTGACTATTTCTGGGCACTTAGAAATGATTCTTTTAATAGTATCATATAATCTATCACTTGTGTAGAAGCTGGAAGGCAAGAACTAATATGTATTCTGTAAGTATGTTTCATAAGGACTAAAAGCCTGGGAGAAACAGACTCTTCTCACATCCTGCCTTCAGCATTCACATGCCAATAATTCTTCAGCCCCACTCAGATCAATACTCTATTGACTCTGCCATCTTTTCAGCATCCTCTCCTCCAGTGCTCAGGTAGATAATGATCCCAAGGTTCCTCCTGGTATGCCTGCTCTACTCTCCTACAGGCTGTGCCTTTGTTATACAGATCCACAACCTCTTACAAGGGATAGAATCTTGGAATTCAGAGATTTTAGCAAGGAAAGAAAACAAAGTGCACATGCCATAACTGCCTCAGCAGCCTGGGCAGCCCCCAAAGTCAAACACACGTGCATCCCTGGGTCTAATGTGACCTCACTCCATCTCATCTCTCCTCATTTCATCCATGTACCTGAAATGGATTTCATGATTTCATTTTTCTTTAGAGCTGAATAGTGTTACACAGTGGGCATGTACCACATTTTCATTTTCCACTCATCAATGAAAGGACACTTAAAAGTTGTTTCTTTGTCCTAGCTATTGTGAAGAAAGCAGCAATGAACATATGGAGAAGAGTGCCAAGGACTGTGGTATTTCAGGGTCACATGGCAGTTTTATTTTTAATTTTTTGTGGATTCTCCACACTGATTTCCAGGGTGGCTAAACCAATTTACAATCCTACCACCAGTGAGTGAGGGAGTGGGATAAAAGACTACAGATTCAGAACCACTCTGATAAGGTCCTGCATCATAGCAAGCTTACTACATAAACAAAAACATAAGCATTGTGAACTTTATCATTCCAGAATTAGAGAGAAGACCCTGTGTCTATTTCCTTTGGAAGACACTAACCACAATAAATCCTATTGTCTGAACTCAATCAACTTCACATGGCTACAAGAGAAATACGGGCCCCATGCCCTAGACTTATTTAATTCCCTGAGCCCTAACTCTAGGGTCTTCTGAGACTGAGTTCATTTTCCTAGTTCCTTAGAAATAAGACAGAACACTCAGATGAGAACTTACATGTATTCTGAGTGTTTTTGTCTTGTTTTGTTTTGTTTTAATCAAGAAAATAATGTTGGCCGGGCGGTGGTGGCGCACGCCTTTAATCCTAGCGCTTGGGGGGCAGAGGCCAGCCTGGTCTACAGCATGAGTTCCAGGATAGCCAGGGATACACAGAGAAACCCTGTCTCAAAAAAAAAAAAAAAAAAAAAAAAAAAAAAAAAAAAAAAGGAAATAATGTTTATTGTTTTTAAATATACTCTATTGTCAGAATGTATCATATTAATTTACTTAATATTTTTTATTAAATTAGGCTTGAATAGATAGGCTAAATACCACATGATCATAGTATAAAATCTTTCCAACATGTTTATGGATTGAGTTTTTGGACTTTTGATTTTACAGTGTAAAGAACCAAATCCAGGGCCTTGCACATGGTAGGTAGGCTCTTTATCACTGATCCACACAATCATACCCAAGTTTGCTGGCTTTTATATCAATTTGCGTAAGAAATACTGGTCTGTTTTCTTCCTTTGATACGTTCTATCTGCTAATGGTGTTATGATGACACTGGACTTCTTCCTCCTAATGACTAATAACTCTTCTTTAATCTAACCTTCATCAGCGTTAGCTCTTTTAACTTGAAAGAAATTACATTTAACCTATTGTGTGTGGGTCTGCACATGTGTGTGGGAGGGGAGATGCATGCAGGTCAGAGAACAACATATAGGAACTGGTTCTCTCCTGCTACCATGTGGTTCCAGGGATTGAATCCAGGTTTTCAGACTTGGCGACAAAGCACCTTCACTTGCTGAGACATCTTACTGGCCCTAAATTTGTATACATGTATGCTCCTGCACACACATGCCATGGCACACTAGTGGAGTCAATTCTCTGCTTCCACCTTTATGTGGTATTCTAGTTTCATTCTGCTGTTTTGATTAACACTCTGATCAAAATCAAGTTAGAGAACAAAGGGTTTATGGATCTTATACGGCCAGTTAACAGTTCAAAGTCAGGGCAGGAACTCAGGCAGGAACTGGATGCAGGAACCATGGAGGAACACTGCTTGCTGGCTCACTCTCTAGCTCATGCCTAGCTAGCTTTTAATACAGCTCAGGACCACCTGCCTAGGTATGGTGCCACCCAAGTGGGTTGAGCATTCCTCTATCAGTGATGGAGACAAACTGGAGCTACATAGTGAGTAAGTTCAAGATCCGCCAGAGCTACATAGTAAAGGTTGTTTAAAAAAATCAGAACAAGGAGCTAGAAAGATTGCTTAGTGGTTAGGATCACCTACTATTCTTGCAGAGGACTACAGTTCCCATGCTGTGTGGCTTACAACTAACTGCCTGTACCTCTAGCTCCAGGGATCTATAACCTCTTCTGGTTTCCATGGGCAACTGCACTCCTATGTACAGACTGGCATGCAAATATACACATATAATTAAAAATAACAAAAATCTTTTAACACACACACACAAAACCAACCAACCAACCAAACAAACAAACAAAACAACTAAATAAATGTGGACATGGAAAGAAGAGACAGGAAGGAGAGGACTTATAACCAAAGTTTTGGTTTCTTCTCCAAACAAGTACAACTATTTTTTCCCATCTCAACAAATAGCACTTCATCCTTCTAATTGCAAAGGCAGAAATATTAGTCATTTTTTACTAGTCTTGGCATATTCACATGAAATCAATCCATCCGCAAATCCTCAGCTCAGTCTTCAACTCATTTGCACAACCCAAACACTTTCCCTCCAAAATCAGCTTAGTCAAGAACCCCACCATCTCTTGCAGGCACTATCACAGGCTTCTCAGTCTCTGCATCTGCTCCCTTGTCCCTTATGTTCTTATATCTATTTTCAGCACAACCACCAGAGTAGCCCTGTAATATCAATCATGTGACCTATCTCACGCTCCTCTGTTGACTTTCCCGGTCTCTGCTCAGACACTACCTTATTGCCTGGAAGACACATCGCCCCTCCCCACATAGCTGTGCTTGTCAGTGCTTCCCTGCTTCGTCCTGTCTAACCTACACTGAGCATCCAAACAACTGGGACTTTTCTTCTTCCAGCCTTTTTCGGAGCCCTGAGATACAGGTAGTATAGAAATGATCCATATTTGCAGAGCCTGATACAGTAGTCTCTAGTATAGGCCACTAGTAAACCCTTGACATATGTACCTGGTGTGACTGAGTGGATTTTCAAATTTTATTTTATTTTATCTTATTTTAATAATCAAGACAAATTTGTTGAGCATGATGGCATGTATCTGCAATCCTAGCACTGGGAGATTCAGGCAGGAAGATCATGAATTCAAGAACAGTCTGGGAAACAGTAAATTCTTAGGGTAGCCTAGGCAACACAGTGAGATTGTTCCTAAACAGTAAAAACAAAACCTTTAAGTTTAGTTAGATATGACTACTACATTGAACCACAGACTAGAAGAGCAAAAAGAATTTCTCAAGACAGACAGACAAACAAACAAAAAACCCACACAGGAAATACTAAAAAACTCAAATGCTTGCTGACTGACTGAATGACTGACTGAATGAGAAAATAAATGGCACTGTTTTTAGTTTGGTTTTTTGTTTTTTGTAAAGGCAGGGGTTTGCTATGCTACGTAGCCCACTCTGGCTTCAAATTTATAATCTTCCCATCCCAGGCTGTCACTATACGGAGCTTGAAGGGTTTTCTTCTCCAAAAGGTAAGACAATAGCATAATAGGATCCTCTCATGACCATCATCAATCTGAAGGTTCTTCTTATCATCTGAATTCATGACTGAATACTTGAAAAATCTAACTATGTAGTTCTGGAACTTTGTTATGTACACCAGGCCAGCCTTGAACTCAGAGATTTGCCTGGCTCTGCCTCCTGAATAGAAGGATTAAAGGCATGTCTGCTCCTCCAGTTATGCAGTTTTTGAGACTGTATACACAGTCTTGGCAGTCCTCTAACTTCTAGAGATCGACCTATTGCTATCTTTCATGTGCGGGATTAAAGGTATGGACCACCTTGCCTGGCTCAAGTCACAGTTTTAAAGAAGAGCTGTGCAACTATACAAGGTTAGAACCTCCTGCTGTTAGAAAGACTAATTCCTTGGGAAGGGAAATTCAGCAGATTAGCCTCTATAAAGCCATCACCTGGCACAAGAAGTGTTAATGGAATGGTCATAATTGCATAAAAGTGATACATGTGAACTGTCAGAGTGTCCTCAGTGAATTTTCAAATTTGTCCAATCAAAAGGTAAATGCACTATAAAGAAAATCAAATTGGAATCAAGAACACTTTGTTTTCATGTTCTGATTCTGTGTGAGGGCTGAGCCCCTGGTCACTCCTTAAGGCTAAGACGGTTCAATTTTAGATCTATAGTCGCATATATTTCTATGTCTAATTAACTTACCCTCTTCTTTGTTAGAGCATTTCCCTGTAAGTTACTGTGAAGAAAGAAAACACTAAACAGACTTGGTACCAAGTCAATATGCCTAGCTGAGTGGAGAAAGGGTTTTTATTCCTTGAGAAGTACCAAATTCTTCACTTACAGTTACAGAAATACTGCTGGTATCCTATGTTTAATTTACACTCGGCCAGTACACATTGTGCTTATTATTACAAAAAAAGGCAATTCTGGCCACATACTTACCAAGTAAACTTTTATGGAACCATTTATGCTTAAAAACGTTTCCTTCAACAGTTGTAAGGCAACCCTACTTCTTTCCTAACTAGCCCAATAAACTGCACTGTTTAAAGCTTTGTTCTACAGTAGTATCTTTAATGAATGAAGCAGACGTATATAAGTCAGATTCTGGTATACTCTTAAAAACAATGACGCAAAGAAAATGAAGGTGCTAGGTGGCATACTCCTTTAATTCCAAGAGGCTGAGACAGGAGGATCTCTGTGAGCTCAAGGCCAGTTTGGTCTACAGAGAGAATTCCTGGCCAGCCAAGACAACATAGTGAAACCCTGTCAAAGGCCTAGTCATATTACCTTCCCTTGATGCTGTGGTTTGATGAAACTTCTGGACCTAGCGTTTAAAATGTGCTCTTGCTGGGTGTAGTGTTCAGGCCTATAATTCTTGTATATGGAAGGACCCTTGTGTAGAAGTAGATCAAGAGTTCAATGCCATCCTAGGCTACATAAGACTCTTTCTCAATGAAATAAAATTGACATCAGGAAAAAGTACCTTTTGTTCTTCTGTTCTGCAGCAGCTTGTATGATAATGACCTCAAGCTAGTGACCAAATGCTGGTGCTGACGCCGTACTCAATGCTGACAATGGCAATGTCTACAGAGACAGTGTACAAGATACTATGTACCTCAAATAAAATTCTTACACATGGGACATACACAAAATAATCTTGAGATTGTTAGAATTTAATTTAATTGCTAATTAGTTTTTTAAAATGATATTACTATGTTCCCCAAACCCAAAATTGTTAGCTCTCTGCTCTATCTTCAGCCATAATGTCAATTTTCTTTCTTTCCTTTTTGTTTTTTCTTTTTTCTTTTCTTTTTTTTTTTTCAAGACAGGGTTTCTCTGTGTAGCCTTGGCTGTCCTGGAACTCACTCTGTAGACCAGGCTGGCCTCAAACTCAAAAATCCCCCTGCCTCTGCCTCCCAAATGCTGGGAGGATCAAAGGCGTGCGCCACCACCACCTGGCTCATAATGTCAATTTTCAAATTTATTTACATGTATGTTTTCTCTCTAAAATCACCACTACTACCTATACACAATAAACTTTATTAGACTTTTAAGAACCACTATCCAGATCCCAAATATGAACATTTAAAAATAAAATTAAATACAAAAAAGAGCTCTTATAAAAGGCATCTATTTCCCAGTATTTGTGAGAGCAAGAAGAAATTCATATCAGACTTCCTAACACGTTAACAAGCATTAACTGGGCCACTGGGAAGTTACACAGCAACAGAAAGACCACTAACTTCAGCAATGGTTTGAGACACTGCTCAGTCTCACTTCCATTTAAATGCACACAATTAAAGCCACTACATCAACTGTCCATATTAATCACTCACTGAGTTAATTAAAGAAAACCATCTTGTCAGACAGCCTGCCGCTTCTCTACTTCTTTCTCAACATGATCAACTTTTAATAGTTCACCAAATTAGTAATTACTTGTTTATGGCATTATCAAATATCTTGGATACAGAGGCCAAGCATGTAGCAAGGTCAGTACTAGACATGTCCTGAATGGAAATAAAAGGAGAAATTTAACCTATCAAAGTGGTCAGCAAAAAAAGAAAAGCCTTTCTCTAGGTACTCCTACCAAGATTCAAAGTGGCAAGACAAACCAGACTAAAACTAAATAAAGCTGGAAGCAACATATAAAATCCTAATGAACCCTTAGGAATGCAGACACTACCTGTCAACATCTAAGTTCAATTCGGGCTATCTGAACAAAATAACTGCTGAGGTGACAAACTAGTCAGAGGTCTGGGATATGAAAAGCACAGTCACTTTACATTGCTTACTGTTAAGGGCAATCATATCACACCAGATCTTACGAGGATTAAATAAAGATGTCAGTGACCAGTCTACTTAGTTTAGGTAGCTGGTACATAATAAGTACTCAGAGAATATTTGCTCTTAAGCCATTAAGAATTCAGGTTACCAAGAAAAATCTACCTGGGCTTTTAAAAACGGAAACAAAAGAAACCCCTAAGGAGTGGCAATACAGGTAACCCATCTTTTAAAAACATGTCACAAAGCAGTACATGAAAATGAAAGATAGGTACTTAAGACATTTCTGAAGGACCATGCTTCATGCTCACTTGATGTTTTGTGAAATTGTCTTTAGGGATGAGCTTTGAAAGTAGACAGACCGAATGCAAACCAATTCCGTTCAAAAGTGAGAACTTACACCACTTTTCTGCAGAAGACCACAGGTCTTTCATAAAGTCCCCACTGCCAGGTACACCAGGCCTTCGGTAATCCAGCTTCCACACAAACCAGAATCCAAACTACAAAGCTAATTTTTTCATTAGAGTTGTTAAATAACAGGAGTTCAATAAATCATTTGCCTTCTAAAGAAAAAAAATTACTTTCTAACAACATAATATTTCTTCCAGTCCTAAAAAAATGAAGCTTATTTATTTACAAACTGAAAACCATAAAGCTATAATTTTTTTATGGCTAAAAAATGAAATGTTTAAGAAATAAGGGTACATAGAAAGAACAAAATTTGGTCTAGGCAGCCTAGAGATTGAGGCTAATGTTGCCATTTGCTGTGTGTGTGTGTGTGCGTGTGTGTTTTTAATTAAGTTTTCAAACTTTTTAAATCTATCAGCTCTAAAACTGCTAAGCCTGGGAGCTGGCAAGATGGCCGAGTGGGTGATGGTGCTTGCCACCAAGCCCAGAAACCTGAGTTCACATGTACAAACTACTCACACACACACACACACACACACACACACACACACAAAAATACATAAATGAATAAATGTAATAAAGGAATTTTTTTAAATGAAAGGATTAGGCTGGCAGGATGGCCCAGGAAGTAAAGGTGTATGCTACCAAGGAAAGCCTAATGATCAGAATTTCACCAGAGAGGGGATGAGGGAAGGAAGAGAGCACTGACTCTTGTGGTTTGTCCTCTGACCTCCACATGTGCATCATGCATATAAACTCACACCATAGCTGCACACAGATACAAAACAAACAGATAAATGCAATAGAAATTTAAATTATAGGGTTAAATTATAATTGAAACACTGAAGAGGCTGAGAGGAAGGAGGCCAGCCTGGGCTACACAGTGAGACAGAGCCAATGAAATGCTCAGTGTTAGGGAAGAAGGGCTAGCTGTTTGGGAGGCAGAGGAGGCACTTTTGCTAGAGGAAGTACATCACTGGGGGAGGGCTTTGAAAATACACAGCCTTGCAGTATTTCCAGTTTGCTCTGCTCCCTGCTTGCAACTGAAGATGTGATCTCTCAGGTTCCTGCTCTGTCTGCCTGCTGCCATGCCTCCCTTGGTATAATGGACTCTTCTGTTTCTGGAAACAGAAACTCAAATAAACTCTTCTATAAGTTGCTTTCAGTCAGAGTGTTCTATCTCAGCAAAACCAAATAATAATTAATACAAATATAATAATTTGAAGTCATTTAGAAAAATAAATAAAAATTAGGCCAGAATGGTGGAACACACCTTTAATCCTAGCTCTCTGGGGCTGGAGATATGGATGGCTCAGCGGTTAAGAGCGCTGATTGCTCTTCCAGAGGTCCTGAGTTCAAATCCCAGCAACCACATGGTGGCTCACAACCATCTGTAATGAGATCTGATACCCTCTTCTGGTGTGCCTGAAGACAGCTACAGTGTACTCATATACATAAAATAATTTTTTAAAGATTTATTTATTATTATATGTAATATACTGTAGATGTCTTCAGACAGACCAGAAGAGGGCATCAGATCTCATTACAGATGGTTGTGAGCCACCATGTGGTTGCTGGGATTTGAACTCAGGACCTTCAGAAGAACAGTCAGTGCTCCTAACCGCTGAGCCATCTCTCCAGCCCATAAATAAATCTAAGAAAAAAAATTCTAGCATTCTGAAAGAAGAGAAAGGAGAATCTTTTTGAGTTCTAGACCAACCTGGTCTACATACTGAGCTCAAGACAGGCAGGACGAAATACATAGAGAAACCCTGTCTCAAATGGATGGATGGATGGATGGATGGATGGATGGATGGATGAATGGATGGATGAGATTTATAATGACACCCCTTAGGGCCACCATTTTTGTATATATAAATACACATGCTTATGTAAGTATATGTTTGTGTGTGTGTATGTGTATACACCTGTATATTACTAAATAAAGTAGGCATGCTTTTAAAGTTCAAGGACCATTAAAAAACAAAGAATGAGAGTAAAATTGAATGTGTATGAGCAGGTGGGGGGCCTCTGACCCTATACATCATTCTCTGCAGTTAGGCCATTTACACAGCCTCATAATACCTGAATTAACCAAGTAAGCCTTTAAACCCTAACAATGGAACATTAAAATTCAATGTGGCTATAATCTCTTCCTTACAAAACATGGACCCAAAGAGTTTAGCCTCAAGTATGTTAAAAAGGTGTGTGTGTGTGTGTGTGTGTGAAATGTATTATATTCACCATCTACCCCATCCACATGACCATATTTTAAAAAGACAAAAGAGAAAAAAATAAAAGAAACTCACAGTCCTATTGTAACACATTGTACCCCTTCTGAATGCAACACTTAGCTCAGGCTCACTACCCTGACAAATAAGGAAAGCACTTTATGAAGCCAATTTAATTGGGAGGTGACAGAAAACATACAGCCATTTTCTTTAGCCTTATCATTGAATTGGCTTCACTTCCAATCTCTGGCAAATCCCACTCAACAGAAGAAATTAACCAGGTCAGCAGAACAGGTGCTACGCTGTGTCTGTCAAGGGCCTGGCATCACCACAATTACTCGCACACAATGAAGCAGTAATCTTTACAGATCATCTCTTCCAAGCAGCATATTGGGGAGGGGAGGAAAGCTGAAGGGAGGAGACGGGGGGGGGGGGGGAGGAAGGGGCAGTGAGTGAGCAGAAGAGGGCTAAGAAGCAATGGGAAAAGGCAAGAAAAGAAAATGAATGTGCAGCTGCCTTGCAGCTCAGCAGATGTCAGGGTGTGATGTACGAGGCTAGGATAAGCTGTCGCAGCCTGCTGCCAAGGAGTGGTAAGTGATTAAAGCTTGCACAGTTCTGAGCACCATATTTAGAATCTGTGGGGTTTCAAGACTTGCACCCGTGCCTCGCTGTGCTGCCAGATGTTGGCAACTGGTCCAGTTCCTACTGAGTGTGCAAGGATGGCAGCAGTTGGTACAGTAGCAAAGCAATCTGGAATGCTTCCGGAGACGCTGTACATTAACAAGTGTCACCCATCATTCACCTTTACAGAAGGCTGAAACAACTCCAATTTGCTGCCACTTCCCTCCTGGGAAACAGCCAAGATAAAGTTGTGCCTGGCAGCCCCATTTGTTTCACTCAGGTGTTTCAGCTGCCTTACTGACCTCTATTTAGTTTAAGTTTTAATTTAGATTAACCTCAGCACCCCAATTAACCAGCAAGGGGAAAAGCTTAGATGTGACTAGTCATAACTCTGAAATCAGAATTTATTGAAGTTAAAACTATTAATTGGGATAAAGGACCAATCAAGTAATGATATTTCTTAAACAGCCCTTCAGAATCAAAATAAATAAAAAATAAAAACAGAAGACAAAGAAATAAGAAAGGAAATATGTTCAAAGGTCCATGGTCTTGCCAGTGGAATCGCCTTCTCTGCAGCTACTTCAGCTTTACCTTCTTCAGTCTATTTAACTCACAATGCACTTTTACTTCAGCAATGAACACTTCAATTAATGAGGACTACAATGCTTTTGATTGTCTCCCATGATCTCACACAATTAGATAACATTAATATCCTGTGTCAAGTACATCCTTAGACTCTCTAGAACATTCCCTGTCCTTCAGACAAATGGGTTTAAGAAGAGGAGAAAAGGAAAAGAATCAAGACCCCTGACAGGTGCAGCCGAGGCCAATACTCTCTCCTCTACCCTTAATATACTTGTCACACTTATTATGGCAATAATTGTATCAAATATTAAAAAATGATGGGTCTGGAGAGATGGCTCCACAGGGTAAAATCATGTGCTGCTCTTGCAGAAGGCAGGGGTTTGACTCCCAGCACCCGCATCAGGCAGCTCACCATCACCTGTAACTCCAGGTCCATGGATTCAGCACCCTCTTCTGAACACATATACTATATGCACACTGTGAGTGTACACACGCACACCATTTTAAGTAGAAATATTAAAATGAGCTCCTCTTTCCATGGCAAATCAGAGGCATTCCCAACACAGACAGATCACCTGTTCTTGTTTTACCATAATTTTCCTCAGAGGTTTCTTCAGTACATTTAAATCTTTTCTGACTAAATCTTCAACAAGTTGTTGCAAATTCTCTGGCAAAAACTAACTAAAAATTCAAGAGTAATGTCTTATCTTGATGAGCAATAGCTCCACAAAAAACAATGCGACACCGGTAAGCAGCATCCTCAACTCCCCATTGGGCAAGAAAGCACACTTCATTAATACAACTTACAAGAGATCAGGAACAGACAGTTACTGTAGCCCTTTAGAATATCTCAAATGTTTAGTCCATCTAAGCAAGCACTAGCATTATTAGAAAAGAGTGACATGGAAGCAAATAACGTCAGGAAAAGAACTAGGAGAACTGTTTAAGAGACAGGAACTACTAGGCTGAGACCAGGTGGCACCCGGCCCTGGGATTCTCACTGTGCACAGGGGAAGTACAAGCAAAGAATTGCAATTTCAAGACTAATCTAGACAACACAGTGAGATGCTATCACAAAAACATCAGAAAAAAAAATTACAACAATGAGAAAATAAAAACTTGAGGACCAGATCATAGGTCACCTTACTGATGATCTCTTTAAACTATTAGACAGAAAGATGAGAAACCCAACAGTAGCTTACATTTTTTAATGTACAATTAAACTGACTTAAATACACAACAAAAAATTACATTAAAGGTACTGGAGAAGTGGCTCATTGGTTAATAGAATTTACTGTTCTTGCATAGACCAGGGATAAGTTCCCAGTGCCCACATGGAGGTTCACAATTATCCATAACTCCAGTTCCAAGGGACCTAATAGTCTCTTCTGGACTCCTTGGGCACAAAGAACATTCATGGTTCACAAACATACAGATTGGAAAATAAAAGTAAATTAATCTTTTTGTTTGTTTGTTTTAACAAATCACATTAGAAAGACTGAGTTAGGTTATAGACCCAGAAATGCAAAAACTCAAGAACTCTAGGATCCCAACTGTTGCCTAGCATGTACAAGGCTCTGGGTCTCATGGCTAGTACCTGGAGTGGGACAAGGAAGGTTAGGCTGAATAACCAATGTGATAGTACATACCATTGTCCCAGCACTCAAGAGACTGAAGCAGCACTGCCAGTTTGAAGCTGCCTTGGACTAGCACACAGTGAGACAATTGCTCAAAACTGAAAACAAAAACAACGCCCAGCAGCAGCAAAGAGTAAATACCTGACTAAAAGAAGCTCAAACAGTTTTACAGATAATTTAGACCAGAACAGCATTCACAATATAGCTGAGCTGTTTTTATCTCAAAAGGAAAATATGAAGCCAAAGAAAACCCACGATCCAGAATGACACCATTTAAGTCTTAACCCCTTTTACTCAGAGAATGCAATCAGTGGTTTTAAAATGCAAAAACATGGCTTGTTGTAACAAAGGAAGGACACGTAAAGTTCATACCTGGTGGTAAAAGTCATCATCATCAAATATCTCCTCATCCAAGTCCTTCAAGTGAGTGTTGGCAGGGATCTGAGGAAGGCTCTCCTAAGTCAACAGGAAGGGAAAGGGTGTGAAGGTGAGTCCCAGGAAGTCTGCCCAGTCAACCTAGCTACTCTAAGACTATGCCTAAAGGTCAAAGCACTTTTTCCTTAAAATATAAAGAACTGTTAAAATTTAATTATTCATTCATCCATTCGTTTGTTTCAGGACAGAGTTTCTCTGTGTATCCCTGGCTGTTCTGGAACTCTTTCTGTAGACCAGGGAGTCTCAAAAAAAAAGGTGGGAAAGGAGGGAAAAATAACAGGTGGTTGACAGAATAAAGGGGCATAAATTATCATGAAAATGTTTAAGCTCACTTTTACCAAAATCTACACAAAAAATATTTCACCTCTCAGACAGGTAATACCCAGGACTGAGAAAAGAGCCAGAGGGACTAGAAATTAATATGAGCCTTTTGGGAGGTAATTTGGCAATACTGATCAGTATTTAATTTTTTTTTTTTAACATTTTCACTTTTAAAAAAATTCATCCATATATTCACACAAACAAATAGAAATATTTATAAATGCCCCCTATAATTTGTTTCTAACTGGAGACAACAGAAACATAAAGTTTGACTAAATTAAAGCTTACCATCTTTCAATAGAAATTTTTTTCTTTTTTTCTTTTTTTTTTTAGTTTGTTGTTTTCCAGACAGGATTTCTCTGTGTAGTCCTGACTGTCCTAGAATTTGTTCTGTAGGTGAGCAAGGCTGGCCTGGAACTCAAGAGATCTGTCTACCACTGCTTCCCACCACCACAGCCCAGCATACAATGGAATTCTTTATAGACAGAAAAAATAAGGTAGATTTTCATGCTAAAGTATTTAGAATATAGTATATTTAATTTTTTTTAATATTTTAAAACATAATGGCATTTTACATATTTATATAGATGCACATATATTTGATTTAATTTTTGCAAAACAACCCCCTGAGGTGCTATAAGCAGTTAATGGTTGCTGGGGACACAAGAGCCATATTCTTCAATGCTAAATCGTTTTTGCTCAAGCAAATAATCTATCCATGCTTATGGAGGAAATCCTAATTAATAGCAATAGGCCACAAACAAACAGAAAAGACATGAAGGTAAGAGAAGACTGTTGGGAAGAAGACAGAGTTTGGTGGAATGGGAAGAGAGGATAATGGGAGAGAATATTATTGGAGTACATACCATGTGGTGTGTGTGTGTGTGTGTGTGTGTGTGTGTGTGTGTGTGTGTTTGATGAAACTGTGAAAACAATTTTTTAAAGATTTAAAAAGGGGCTGGAGTCTCTCAGGGCTTGGTGGTTAAGAGGATGTATTGCTCTTCCAGAGGACTGGAATTCAATTCCCAACACACATATCAGGTTGTTCACAATATAAACTCCAGCTCCAGAGGACCCAGTGCCTCTGGCCTGCATTCACATGCACATACCCACATGGGTGTGTGCACACACATATTATTAAAAATAAAATAAATATTTAAAAAGTAATTTTAAAAGGAAAAAAATCACATTTATCTATGTTACATATATGTCATATTCATAAAGCTTGTAGCAACAACATAAGGATTAGAATTTTCAAAGTAGAAAAAATTTGCTTCATTTTAAAATCTTATGAAATTAAAAAGTATTAAGTATATATATATATACACATTTGCATGTATATATATACTTATATATGTAATTAAAAAATAAAAATATGTAACATGGAAGGGGAAACGTTTCAAAGGTTTTACCCATAGACAAATGACTTCTAGGAGAGGGAAAACTAGCCTCTCCAGGGATGAGCTCCTTTATTAGTTATTCAATATGAGGTAGACACCCCTGAAACCACACAAACACCTAACAAAAAAAGACTCAGCAGGCTGTATTTAGATATTTGTATATATATATGTGATAATAATAAACCAAAGAAAAAGAACCTATCAGTTTGAGAGTTAGAAGGCATGGAAGGGCTAGAAGAAGGAAAGGGAAAGGGAAAAGTGAGATAATTGTTAATTTAAAAAAAAAACTATAAATATAAAAACATATAAATTATAAATTAAAAGGGGGGAGGGGTATTGAGAGATGGCTTAGCAGTTAAGAGCACTTGCTGCTCTTACAGAGGACCCAGATTCAGTTCCCAGCATTCTTATGATAGCTAACAATAGTCTGTTAACTCCAGTTCTAGAGGATCCAACAGTGCCTTCTGGCATCCACAAGCACTGGATACTCAGTGTATACACAACCATACATGGAGGTAAAACATTCATACATACACATAAAATAAACAAAAAATAGCCAGGGGTTGTGGCACATGCCTTTAATCTATTTGGATTAAAGCACTTGGAAGTCAGGTACAAATGGGTCTCTATGAGTCTGAGGCCAGCCTGGCCTACACAGTGTTTTCCAAGACAGCCAGGGCTATACAGAGAAACCCTGTCTCAGAAATATCCTTCTTCCAAAAAAACTCAAAATAAAAATATTTCATTTTAAACAAAAGAATTTTAATATTCTACCTTCAGATCTTTTCTAGAGTACCCAAAGGGAAACATTAAGTAAATGTCTATGCTGCCATTTCTACACTGTAGCTTTGAAACTGTATTTTAAGGTCTGGGGTACAGGACAGTAGTAGAGGGTTTGCACAGCACGTGAGGCCCTAGGTTCGATCTCCAGATCACAGAAGCAACTACAAACATCCCAAATCCCCTAAATCTTAAAAACTGAACTTTCAACATTTCCCCTGCTGAACTCCTATATCAAACACAAAATGGAGATGTGACAGTACTACAGAGCCTCATGCTGACCCCAGCAGAGCAGTGCTGATCTCTGCAGCTCACTGGTTTCTCACAGAAAGAGTCCATTCTGCAGGCTATTCATTTAACTAGCCTCCCAGAGACTGTTCTATAAGCATGCATCCCGAGTTCTTACCGGTTCTCCTGGCAATGTCTCTGCAACAGGCTCAGGGACTGGCTCAAGTTTGCCAAGAACTCGGTAGACAGAACGCTTGGTCTGTGTCCTTCGAAGTAATCTTTCTTTGTCCATCAGAATATGATCAATCTGAGTCAAAATTGAGCGTTCAAAGGCACCAAAACCCTACAACAATATTAAACAATGTCAGATAACGCACATCAGTGCTGAAGGCAGCTACACTGGCTTCTCTCTATGTCAGCAGAAAGAGAGAGAGTTGTCTTTTCGGGGGGGGGGGTTTCTGTTAAAAGCTGAGTATAACTACAACAGTTCTCAGAAAAATCTTAGTCTTAAGCAGTCATCACTTTCTTCTGCTCCTTTGTTTTCAATTCTGCTTATTTAAAAGTATTTCATACTTTGAGCACAGAACAAGGCAACCTTTCCAGAATAAAACATTCTAATGGTAGAAGCCAGTAGATGCATACATGTACTCAGACCACACACCTTGCCCAGTTTTCCAGAAGCAAGCTTGGTTTTATCATGCCATTTCTGCAGTGTGCGGTTCCTGTAGATGGTGAAGTCAGCAGAGCGCTTGGCCATGAAGCTTGGATAGTCCTCCATCTCTAGCTTCCTCTTGGGTGGGACCTTTCTCTGTTTCTTCTTCTCTCCCACTAGCTCATCATCTTCACTGGAAATCTCATCACTAGAAAACCAGTAAGAACATCAAGTCCAATGTAAATATTACTTGAATAACAGATTAGGTTCACATCAGATATTTAGACCCTATCCATTATAGTATATTACATCAGAAATATGAGGATGACTTTTTGTTTGGTTGAAAAGAATTTCATGAGCTGGAATGTTCAATGGTTAAGAGCACTGGTTGCCCTTCTGGAGGACTGGAGTTGATTCACAGCATCCACATGATGGCTCACAAAGGTTTGTAATTCCAGTCCCAAGGGGATCTGATACCCTCTTCTGGCCTCTGCAGGCACTGATTATACATGGTGCACAAACATACATGCAGGCAAAACACCTATACACATAAAATAAAAATAAAGATTAAAAAAATGTTTTAAAGTTCATAAGGAGAATCAAAGATTCATGGGAATTTTCAAATAAATATCCCAAGTGCCTAGGTTTAACTTTTTTTTAATGGTAAGCACACCATAAAAAGAAATGAGGTTGTAAAAATATCACTTGAAATGTATATAAAGCAGGCACATACTGTTACAAGGGAAGCTTTAAAACTTTAAAAATTAAACACATATTCACATTTCTGTGACCTTAAATCCCAAAATCAATAAGAGAAACATATTTCCATAACCAACTGTTAAGAAGAGGTGAATAATATTAATCGAACCAAATGAAGAGAAGCTTAATGTGAAGAAAACTGCAAGGGATAGGCACCCACATACGCATTAACCTGAAATGCAGTACAGATCAAAAACAGCAGAGAATGTTCACAGCCACTCTAAACGGGCATTACTCCCTAGCAACTATCTACCTAGCATTATGTTGTCTAACTGGTAATTAAGGAGGACATAAGATCATGGAAGGATGCATACAGGACTCAACATCTGAGATGTGGACATCTGTGAAAGGTTCCAGAGCCACTTCCCCTTGGATACAGAGAGACAACTGTATACATGATGAAAACCATGTGAGGATGAATATACCATAACCTCCAACTACAGGTCCCAGTAGAAAGTGCTCAAGGGGATGGTTGTGACTGAGTCCATGGAATGGGCACAAAGTATTTCATAAACATTAATATTCAAAACATGATTGTGATTTACTAATTATTATAGAACAAAAGAAGGCAAATATTTTGCCTTAGGCTACCAAGATAAGCAGTTACAAAAAAGCTAGAACAAGCACTCTAATCCCTCACTGTCATGTTCTGACCATCAGTTAAATGTAAAAGCGGCTCCATTTTACGTTTATCAGATCCCATATCTGTCTGAGAAGGACATGCCTTTCTTTTTCCTACAGATGAGAAGAATATAAGCAAGCCTATGGTTCTGCTTCCTCCTTACCTCTCTGTATTGGGTTTCGTCCCATTTACTAGATATCTAGTGTCTGGGTACTGGAAGAGCAACTCTTCCTGAAGATCCACCAATGACCTTAACAATGCTTTAAGTGCTTTGTGACCTGGAATAGAAATAAAGCAGAGAAAAGGGATAACTAGTCATGTACAACTCTCTACAATTGCTGTCACTCCCTGTCTTCTGAGAAGTTCTGACTGGGGACAGTGCTAGGGGGAAGACAGTCAGTACTCTCTGAAATCAACTCCATGGAAACTACTCTAGAGCCTATGTCATGTGACGCTAAGGAATAAGCAAGATAGCATATGGAAGGTGCTTAGAAATGTGTCTGCAGATAGAAAGACTTCAGTTGCCAGTTCGTAAAGTCATTAAGTTTGGCAAACTCCTTGCCTGTTATCATAAACAATAAAATCTGCTCCTGATACTAAGTTCTTTGGGTATATCCTACAGGCTACCCTCAGATCTCATGGGTGAGGAGTCTGATAAGCAATTCCTCCTGAAAGGCCCTCCCCTCTTCTGAAGAATGAAGCTCAGTTCTCTCTTTCCTGCCAGATCTCATCTGCCTCTGATCTGAGCTGCAAAGTAGTCTCTCAACCTCTCAAACATATCCTAAAGAAAGTCCCTGTCCACGTACAAAACCCAAGTTAGGGGGCTAGGAACACAGCTCAGTGGGTAAAGCATTTGCTGTATAAGCATGAGGACCAGAGTTCAGATTCCCAGACTTAGGAAAGTTGAGACAGGATCCCCAGAACAACCCGGCTGACTAGACCAAAACAGCAAGCTCCAGGCTTAAATAAGAAACCATGCCTCTTATAAACAAAGTGAAGAACCATCAAAGAAGATATCCCCCTGATGTTAGTCTCTGATCTCCACAGACACAAGCATACATGTGTACTCATACACACAAGAACATATATACACATAAATGCATACCACACACAGGGAAAACAAAGAGCCAAACCAGACAAAAAAAACCTCAAGTTAGTAGTTTCCAACTTATGGTACTGAATTATATATTAATATACATATTAATTTGTACGTGGATAGAACTTGAGAGGCTCAAGCACCAGGCCATGTGGGGCTACACAGAAAGATCCTACCAGGGGAATGGGTTTACTCATAGGACAGTATTCTTACTTGGTTCTAATAGTCAACAGAGAGCATCTATAATACAGGTCAAGATTGTATACATGTATACAATCAATGGCTACAAACTTTCAAAAACAACAACAAAAATCTGGGGCTGTAACTCAGTCAGTAGACTGCTTGCCTAGCATTCATAAAGACCCTGGGATTGATACTCAACAATCACTATAAACTGGGCATGGTGGCACATCTATAATTTCAGAATAATAATTTCAGGAGGTAGAGGCAGGAAGATCAGAAGTCCAAAGTCATCCTCTATACTATGAAAGGAATTTAAAGCAAGCCTGGGCTAGATAGAGACCTTGTCTCAAACAAACCAAAACATTAAAAACTGGACTTCTGCTGTGTGTGGTGTCAGACATCTTTAATCTCAGTATTTGGGAGGCAGAGGCAGGTGGGTCTCTGTGATTTCAAGGCCAACCTGGTCTACAAAGTGAGTTCCAGGACAGCCAGGGTTTCAGAGAAATCTAGTCTCAAACAAAAACCCCCAGACCTCTGAACTCTTGACTTCTGTATTAGAATACCCTACTAAAGAGCTCACAAAATATTGACAGCCAATACTTATTTGTTGAGAGCACTCAGATTCTGCTCTAACAATCAAATCCCACATCTTCAGTAACTGCCAGGCAATCTCTGCCTCAATACCCTCTCACAATTCAAACCTGCCATCTCAAAACAGAACTTTCTTCCATCTGATATTTTCCTCTTGACTTTATTTTTCTTCTGTACTCTGTTTTCACAAATCACTGACATCTGAATTCTTGTAACTCTCTGCATGTAATTGGCTATGAATTCCATATTTTCCATTTAAATTATCATTGATAATTTGTAGGAGGAACAGAGGCAGTGACATCTATGTAAATGTGGGGGCGGTGTAGCCTCAAAAGCATCTCCCATAGGAGGACACAATTGAGGACTGCATGAGACCAATAACAAGAATTGTTCCTTTGTGTAGCCATGGTTCCATCACTTGCCCTTTTTCTTTTTTTTCTTTCTTTTTTTTTGTTTGTTTGTTTGTTTGGTTGGTTGGTTGGTTTTTTTTGAGACAGGGTTTCTTTGTGTAGCCCTGGCTGTCCTGGAACTCACTCTGTAGACCAGGCTGGCCTCGAACTCAGAAATCCGCCTGCCTCTGCCTCCTAAGTGCTGGGATTAAAGGTGTGCACCACCACTGCCCAGCCTTGCCTGTTTTCAAGCTATCATCTCACAGACCTTCCTAACACATACTTTGGCTAAATGATTTTTTTTTTTTTTTTGAGTTTTACCCTGTTTCTTTCTGTCTCCTTGCCCAGCACAGGCAGCCTTTTTTTTTTTTTAATACCATTTTGTATCCTAACCAATCCATTAATGGGATACTACTAACACAAGTTAAACAATAGCTCCATCCACGTCATTCTATTTTAACATAAAGCTAAGAGGCTGGCTACCCAAGAAAACCTTCCCAGACTAGCCAGGAGGAACTTTATGACCTAAAACAACTTTATACACTTTTACATTATCTGTATATAAAGTTATATAAATACAATTTCTTTATTTAAATGAGATTCCTCATCATAACTTTTATAAATTCTATAATCCTTTCATAACCAGTATACATTCATGCAATTTGAAAGGATTTATAATATATTTCCTAAAAATCCCAAATATCTTGTGTGTCAGACCAAGATTATCAATTAATTACTCTCTATCTCTAAAAACAAAATAAAACAAAAATGTAAGTTTTCCACCACAGAAAAGAAGAACAAATATAAATCAGCGCCAGAAATGGTGCCTCATGTACTCAGATCATGTAGAGCTGAGCCAGAAATGGTACATACCTTATATACTCAGATCATGCAGGGCTGAGGCAGGGGGATCATAAGTCAAGACTGACCTGAATACACACCAAAGCATTTCATAAAAAGAAGCATATGAACTCTCATATAGAGCCACTTCTCTGTAAATCAGCTTTCAGGAAATGGATAAATATAGACAAAATGAGTAGAATAAAACAAATTCTACTGCAAAATGAATACTAAAAGAAAAAAGGATAAAGAGCTGGGCATGGTGACACATGCCTTTGATCTCAACACTTGGGAGACAGAGGCAGGTGGATCTCTGAGTTTGAGGCTAGCCTGGTCTACAAAGCGAGGTCTGGGACAGCTAGGGCTGTTATACAGAGAAACTGTGTCTTGCCAAAAAAAATAAAAATAAAAGGCTGAGGATATAATAATTTTAAAGGCAAAACTGCCTTCCTAGGAAAGCACTGAGAAAAAGCCCATGACAACATAGGTGGGAGACAGGATCTTACTCTGCCACTGTTTTACATTTTTCTCTAGCAAACTTAGGCTTGGTGGTGGTGTTTCTGTAGGATGACACGCTGTGAGCACTTACACAGTCATGAGAGTATGGTCAGTTTTGTTTTCTCCTGTGCTAAAGATTAAGTCTAGGGCTTCACATGCTGCTAGGCTAGTACAGTAACTTTATAAGAGATAAATACCATTTCCACAAACTCATTTTGTTTCTGAAAAACTGATTCAATTGAAACCATGGAACTAGAAAAGATCACACATACTCTCTTTCATTAGAGGTTCGTAGCTCCAAATCTTTAGACAGGAGTACACATCCTGGAGTAATTGCAAAAATCAGGAAAGTAAAAAGGGGTCATTGCCAGGGTGGGGAGACGAAAAACAATAAACAGGAAACCAATGAACAACTGATCTGATCAGGGAAAAGGGAACAAAGTGGGGGCTCAAATTAGGGAGTGGAAGGGAGAGAAACACAGATGGAAGAAGGGTGTCTGATAAAGTCACAAGGAATGATACTATTAATTATTTACTTAAAACTTTAATACATGTTAGTCCAAATATAAATATACATATACAGTTTGAGTGAAAATTTCTCATCTGGGTTCACAATCTCCTCATAAAGAACCAAAGAAGCCCTAACAAAAACCAGGCATGAGAAGCCTTCCCTTGAGCTGTTGGTCAGGACCATCTAAGAGACACCCAAAACATACAGACTATTGCTATTGCCCAAAGGTGGGAGGTTAAGTCCCTACTGCTGAAGACATCGTGCACATCAGACCCGAGCCCACAGGCCTGGCAGATGGTACTGGCCTGAGTGTTCCTCCCTGGGGACTAGCTCTCATGTACCCAAAGGTGCCATGCACACTTCCAGAGGAAAAAAGCAGCCAACAACCACAACAACCAGCAAGGTACAATAACCATGAAGGTGCAGTAGTGGCACACCTTGGCAGAAACCAAGAGCTTCTCGGTGCACTTAAGATCCATTCAACAAAAAGGAAATCATGCCTAGTATTGGAAACTAGCAAAATATGCCCAGTGAAGTCATGGATCTCGGAAGAGAATCTACAACTACTAATTTACAAACCATAAACCCTAATTACACTCTACATATTTGTCTTTATACCCACAGATTATTGTAGTCCTCACCTCTCATCAAGGAAACTTCTTTTTACACAGATGAAGATCATTCATAAAATCTCAACCAATCAAAATGCAGAGCTGTGGAGACTAGTCCCAAAGGTTGTATCTATAAAACAATTCCTGAATCTAAGACTCAGGGAGCAAACATTAAGAGAGGGTGGAAAGATTTTTAAAAGCCATAGGAACAGAGAGTTTGCTGTGAAATTGTCTCCTAGTAAGCTACACCCATAAAGTCTCACCAACATGACTGCCTAACCATGAGATGAACAAGTTCAATGATAGACATGTCAAAGTAGGAAAGCCCATGAGGCCTCATTCCTAGACAAAGAACTACAGGCAAATTAGGAATGCTGAGAGCAGAAATAGTCTTTTCCACAGAAGAGCACACCTATTAGTTATCCAATGCCAAATGGTCAGCCCTGAATACACATACACACACACACACACACGCCTGCACACATATACATGCGCACACACGTAACATTATACAGACTGAGAAACTAATATTTAACTATATATACATACATACATACATACACATGCATACATGTATGTAATAACAATTAATGAAAAAAAAAGGCCATGAATTTGAAATAGAGGGAGAGGCAGATATATGAAACGGTTTGGAGGGAGAAAAGGGAAAGAAGAAATGATGTAATTACATTCTCAAAGGGGAAAAAAATCCCTTGGACCAAGTAGGCACTGAGAAAATGAAAATGAAAAACAAGCCAGGTGTGGTAGTGCCTGCCTACAATAGAAGCACTTGTGAAGTTGAAGCAGGAGGATCACAATTTTAGAACAGCCTGGGCTACATAACAAAACCTGTTCTCATAAAGACAGATGTACCAATCACCAGACTAAACCTTAGGTTAAGAATATGCCAGTTGTCTCTGGCTCTCTTCTCTTCCTGACCCCTTTCTGCCTCTCTCTTCCCCATCCCCTCCCCCCTCGTGTTCCTGGCCAGCCTCTTCCCTTCTCTCTCTGTCCTGTATCCCCTCTCTTTTTCTGCCTCTACTCCCTTCTCAACCCCCCTTCCAATGCCCCCAAATAAACCCTATTCTATACTAAGAAAAAAAAAGAATATGCCATAAGGGTAACATAACTCCACTAGTACAAGGGAACTAAAAAACCGAGATTCATAGATGAGAGGAAATGGAGAATTATCATTTAATAGTGCAATTACTTTTGGGGGTATGAACATGTTCTGGAGAAAGACAGTACTAATGGTTGGTACAATATAAATTGTACTTAGTGACACTAATCTATACATTTAAAGTGGTTTAACAAAGGCTAGATTTATGTCAAAATAGTTCACAACAATAAAAACAATAACAAAACTGATATAGTTCAGTAGTAGCTGAGCAGTTATGTAGCACGAAAAGGGCCTTGGGTTCAAACCAGCACCACCATCCACAATCAACCAAACAGAAACCTAAAACATAATGACTTAAAGCCCAAGTCCAGAGTACAGTAAATAATTCTAATCTATCTTTATAGGGGGCAAAATACTTATTTAAAACTGAGTTTATTCAAAATGATCAGAAAAAATGGAATTTTTAGACTTTAAAAGGAAGCACCGTATGGCAGATGACCCCTGATAACCTTAACTGAATCAAGCAATCAGAAACAAACAAAACTATCAGCATATCCAGTTCCAGGAGATTCAATGCCCTCTTCTGACCTCAGCAGGTACCAGGCACATATGTAGTGCACATACATATGCAGGCAAAATACTCATAACATAAAAAATTGGTTAAAAATATTTTTAAAGGAAAGAGGCTACAAAACAGTGTGCTACAGCTGCTTGGCAACTGGCAAGTCACAGTCTGACACCAACATGTGGCATAACCCATGTAAAGGGATCTAATGAAACACAACTTTTCCTTCCTTCTTTTCCTTTTTCTTTTCTCTTCTTTTCTTTTCTTTTCTGTTTTTCCCTCAAGATATGGTACCTCTGTGTAGCCCTGGCTGTCCTGAATTCTCCGTAGACCAGGCTGGCCTCAAACTCAGTGATCTACCTCCCTGTGCCTCCTGAGTGCTGGGATTAAAGGGATGTGCCACTATGGCCCAGCGAAAGACTACAATCTTTAAGGGCCACTCTCAAGGACTTTCTATTTTGTCCCAGCGTTTTTTGTTTTGTTTTTTAATCTACTGCGGATCCATTCAATGTTATCAATCCAACAAGAAAGTAGAGAGCCAGCATCAGTAAATCAAAGTGCCTTTCTGTTAACACTCATCGTTCTCATTTCTTACACCCCTTACCCACTCAGAAAGTAGCCCTTAAGTATAGTACAAGCTCCATTCAGCATGTCAAGAGACTATCCAGAAATGAACTCTATAATTATTTACATTTTTAAGCCCCCCTAACCTCATACACACACAGAGTTAATCAAATCAATTATCACAGTGGCCATACACAGGTAACTTCCCATAAACAGACTTAGAAAACAGGACTCAGTTTTCACTTCTTTACAAATATGAAGCCCACACTTCTGCCTAGTATGCAAATGCTGGGGTGGTAAGGTGCTTCACCCAGAAAAAGTGCTTACTATGAGCCTAATGATCCACATTTGACCCCCTAGAACCCACATGGTGGAAGGAGAGAACTGACTCTTGCAAGAAGTCCTCTGACGTCTACATGAGCAAGGTATCCAAACCAACAACCCCCCACATCCCACTTATAAATAAAGAGATGCTGTGTAAAACCTACAGACACAAAGGAGCAGTCCTTTGCTGAAGGTAAAAGGCCTCCACAAAGCCATAGAAAGAGAGTGAAGAATCTGAAGACTCAAATCCAAAAGTGAATTCTTCAAATTCTTCTTAGGCAAAGTAAATATCCTCTTTATTATTCATACAGAACCGAATTCTATTTGTCCAACACTATGAATAATAGATAACTGAAATCAACAGTTTCTAATTCACCTCTAATTTTTCTGCTAACGATTACAGAGTTAAAAAGTTAAGAGAGGCAATGAAGACTCACTGTTCGAATCCTCTTGGCATATAGCCACAAAACAAATGGAGACTGTCAAGGATATTTGTGTTTAGTTTGCCCTACATGGTCCATTTCCAGAAGCCTTTTTCTTAAGAGGAGATTAAGAAAGACATATGCTTTCCCACACTAGCAAGACTCAATATAAGTAGCTACCAGTGTTAGGAATAATTCTGAATACAGAACAAGGGAAAGAGCACTTTATTGAGAGTCCAGAGTCCAAAGGACCAATTTAATCTCTTTTGAGGCTCAATTTTCTCACCTATATAATGTAGGCAATTCTTTCCCTGTTGATCTTATAAAAATTTGGTAAAAATGATAGTTGTATTATTATTTATTTTACATATTTTGGATATTTTCCTAAAAGCTTTAGAAAGAGAAGGTCTGTTACTGTGAAACCATCATCTCCTACAAGGTCAAAATCTTTTAAGAGCTGCATGTGCTGAGCTACAGCATTAAGACTGGACTGGACTGGTATTCACTGCTCCTGATATTCATTTACATACTACTCATTTGCAAGCGTTTCTATAAATGTCATCAGTCTAAAAATCATCTTCATCTAACAAGTTTATGTTTCCTGATCCATCTAGATTGCCCAATTCTAGCAAAATTGTAGGCACAGAATCAGTTTGAATGTGTGCTAATTAGATTATAAAGTAGCAAGTGAATTTGTGGCACTGGAAGGAGAGAAAATGATAAGTGTATGAATATGTAAAGTAAAATGAAACTAGCCTTTCCCCTTTTTAAATGTCTATATAGTTATTGTAAATAAGTACGCAAACACACAATTATTTACATCCAAGTACACACAAGCTTTCCTTCATCACCCCAGATGAGACACACTGAGCTGGAATTTGCAGATTGTAAGAGTCTCTTTTTTTTCTTGATCAAAAGTAACTCCAAAACTAGAGCTAAAGTACAGGTCAAAATGACACAGGAAAGACTGGCCCAGAACAATACTTCTCATTCAAATCCACACAAGCCTGCCACTTGCACTAGTCATCCCCAGCAATTAATCCCCCAAGAAAGACGTTTGATTAAATCTTTTCAAGCAAATCCTTTGCTTTGCTTTTGTTAGTTCACTTCTTGTCAACATCTATTAAAATATGCCTTTAATTCTCCCACAATCTTAAAAAACACCGATTCCACTGTCTTCAACTTTAATCAACTGTATGGCCGGCATTTTTCATTTCATAATAATGTGCTGCTTGGAATTCAAGAGGCAGGCTCAGCATCAATCATCTGGTAAGAATTTTTCCACTGCAATAAATATGCAAATGAGGAGAGCCAGTCAGTCGTATTTCAGGCCCGACTTGCTAGTGTTTTAAAAAAGACACAAATTTATTAATTGCCGGTGGCCAGAGGAATCCTATTACTTTGGGCATTGATTACAAAGCTGTGTGAGTGATTATTGTGCAACTCGCGGGCTACCCAGGCATGAGGAAAAATTATTAAAGCAAGGCAGAGATTATCAACTCAGAATAACAATAAGCCTTAACATTTAGGCCCTAACTTCTTCAACAAAGAATTACGTGAAGGCTTCACTGTATCATAATTCCGAATTCTGTCAGTATTACTGTTTGGGCTTGTTCTATATTCCCCAAGCAGAATGGCGTTACCAGTAGGAAAGAGGGCTGCAGGTTACAGTTCCTCAACAACCACCATTTGGATGAATGGCTATCATTTCCAATGTATATCCAACTGGAATTTGTGTATTTCCATGTAAGGATGCAGACATTCAGGTATACACATTCTCACGCAGAGCTTTAGACAAATGGGCAACTGTGGCAGGGACTGTGGCTCTGACTAGACAGTGGAGGGAGACAGGCACCTCTGGGATGGCTATTTCTGTGGACCAAAAGTACAATTTTCTTAATGGTGTAAAAATAACAAGAATATAACTTTTTCAAGCAGAGTATGGGGACTTATATTCTAAAATCATGAATGCTAAGCCATAAGCAGACTTGGGTTTTCAAACCTCAGAGGGTATGGCTTTAGAAGACGTGCAGCCTGTGGAAGTCTATGGAGAAAACAGCTTGATGGGCTAATTCAGAATGCAAAGTGTTTTTGTAAGAAACATTCAACTCAAGATATATTAAATAAAATAAGAAAGAGGACTCAGTGGACAAAACTTACTATTTTTTTTTCTTTTAAGAGAATAATGTGGGGAATTGGGCAAGTGAGTAGAAGTTGAAAGGAGGGAAAGATGAAGAGACATATGGTGAAATATATGCTGAGTGAGCCCCTGTGCAGAAAGAAACAAAAAAGAAAAAATCCTCACCATTTTACATTACTGCCACACTAAGTAACATGATAAATAGAGTACATTTGAGTTCTGTGGAGGGACATCCCACTCAAGCTGTAATTTCTGACCAGGCATGAATTTATAAGGAAGAGAAAGGAACTGCAGAATTTCTCAGGTTTCCCTGAATAGTCTCTCAAACACCTTGATGAAGTGCCAATAAATCCTTAAAAAGCCCTATAGGACACAACAATCTAACTGATCAATGTACTTGCAGAAATCCTCGACAGCTACCTTCCTGCACGGGTCCTACTCTGCCTCCACTACTCTTGAATACTTTCCTAAAAAGGAAAATTCATTTCCCCCCCTTTAAATAGAAAGAGTAAATATTCAGAATACAAGGTACTTAAAATCTGAGTTTATTTACAAGTGATTATTTAAACTGCCGAGCAGTGGTTACCCAGGAAGAGTAGGGAGACTTTCATTTGTATTTGATATACTTTTGAACTGTTTGAATATTTTATAAGCATACATTACTTTCATAATTTAAAATTTTATTAAAATTTAAAGTAAACTGTGAAGTAAGGAAAGTTATTAAAAATAAAATTAGAACCAAAACCTAAGCAACTCTCTCTTAATTCATGGAAAATAGTCTTGAGAAGCCCCACCAGCCTAATGGATATTAGGACTTCTATTTCTAAAATATAATATGATTCTTTCCTATTGTAAAACTGACCAAATTCTCAAAATCCTATGGGTATACAAATAAACCCAATGAAAAGTGACATACAAGTAAATCCAATAAAAAAGGGGGGTTAGAAAGTGCCTTCTTGAAGCAGGATTTCATGTAGAATTAGTCACTTTTACCTAAGGGTCACTTCCATCATTAGCAAAATCATCACATTCTACTATGTATCTGATTTCTTTTCTTCTTTCTTCCCCCCCCCCCAATTCTCTTTTGTTTTGTTTGCTTTAAGATTTATTTTTATGTATGAGTATACTGTCGCTCTCTTCAGACACACCAGAAAAGGGCATCAGATCCCATTACAGATGGTTGTGAGCCACCATGTGGTTGCTGGGAATTGAACTCAGGACCTCTGGAAGAGCTGTCAGTGCTCTTAACCACCGAGCCATCTCTCCAACCCCCTCCCTAACTCCCCACCCAACGCCTTTGGTTTTTTTTGAGACAGGGTTTCTTTGTGTAGTCCTGACTGTCCTGGAACTCACTCTGTAGGTCAGGCTGGCCTTGAACTCAGACCTTAGCATCTAACACATCACCTGGGCCAGAATGAATTTCTATGAATATTTTCATCTCAGAAAGTCAATGCAAAATATCTGACTATGCAAAATATCTGACTACACTATTTTGTCTAAAATCTAAATGCAAACAAAAGATGAACTCTTGAGGATGACGGTGAACTTCTTTCTGATCAGCCTCTAGAGTGCGAGGATTGAAAGCCTGCAGTAGCACATCCAACCCATGCTAGCAAACACTGTACTGACTGAGCTACACCCCAGCTCCAGGTTTAGGAACTTAAAATCATAAAATAAGCACATTCTCATGAAGACTTAGTGATTATTAGTACATAATAAACTGAGCCATAAAATTTCAAACAATGTCTCAATTGTGTTTCTTTGAGTACTAGTGAGACCAAGAGTTATTTATTCAGTAACTCAGAATGAATCACTTTGAGAGGTTGTATTCATATAAAATCATATAAATAATGCGTTCTGCATTCAAAGCAGTTTACTAAAACCCACATCTTCCTATGAGCACTCTGAAATCAAAGGCTATATTCCCTTGCTGTGCTTAGGACTGGTAAATGGTGGAGTTTGTGTTGCTGAATACATATAGAGGTGAATCTATACTATATTGATGAGTATATATACTCCGGTGACAGGCTAATCTATTTTTGTTATACTTGTGCTTTGTGTTTTTATGTTCGGCCACAGGGTTTCAAGTAGCCCAGGCTGGCCTCACATTCTTTATATAGCCAGGGTGATCTTGAACTCTTGATACTTGTGGCTCCTTTTCAAGTGCTGGGATCATGGGCAGGCACTACATACCCCAACTCCCTAATCTTGACATGTAAATTTTATACGTTAATTTCAAGACTTCAAATAACTGAACATATAATCTAATATTTATTCACATAATCTTTTCAAGAAGAAACAAATACTGTGACCAGAGGCCTATATAACTTAAGAAAAGACTCTATTATCTCATTTAAATCCTTCCAGTAGTAACCCCTGTGGGGTAGACACTGTTAATCTACGTATATTTTAATATAAAAAAAAGTTACCGAGCTTTAAAAAGACCTGAAGTTTTCATTTTCTCTTTTTTATTTACTTTAATCTTATACAAAAACATTGGTGTTTTGTCTGCATGTATTTCTGTGTGAGGCTGTTAGATTCCCTGGAATTGAAGTTATAGCTTTGAGCTGCCATGTGGGTGCTGGCAATTGAACCTAGGTCCTCTGGAAGAACATCCAGCACTCTTAACCATGGAGCCATCTCTCAACTCCTGAAGTTTTGTTTTCTATATTAATGCATCCTTCTGGATTATGAAGCAAAACTACACAAGGAACCAAGTCCAATCAAATTTCAGCTACTATATTGCTAGGAGCATGGCTTAGCTGTAAACACTTGCCTGAATGCACAAGGCCCTGAGTTTAATCTCTAGCACAGATTAAACAAACAAATAATTATCTTAAATATTTTCTGAAATTGTGTGACTTTACTTAATATTATTATACATTCTAAGTACATCCATTTTCCTCCAAATTCTCCCTCCACCACCCTGGCCTCACTCACTCTGAGCATCAGATCTCATTACAGACGGTTGTGAGCCACCACGTGGTTGCTGGGAATTGAACTCAAGTGCTGTTAACCGCTGAGCCATCTCACCAGCCCCCATTCCTCCAAATTCTTATTTAAAGCTAACTAGGATTTCATTTTACATAAAATCCAATGCAAAGTTCCCCAGCTTTTGTTCTGAATGACCATCCTAACTACATAGAAGTTCACTGAATTGTAAAGTCTTTGGGTCTGATTAATTTCACTGTGTGATTTCTTTTCTGCAGCATTTTTATCATAAAGTTTAAAATAATAATTATTATAGAAATACTTTAAGATAAATTTAATTACGTCTATGTGGAGGAGGTGCACGTGAGTGTAGGAAGCCAAAAGTGGGCATAAGAGGTCCTGAAGCTGGAGTTACCAGCAATTGTAAGCGAGCAATGATGCTAGAAACACACCTATGCTCCTCTGTAAGAACAGGAAGCATTCTTAAAACACCAAGCCACCGCCTCAATTCCCAAAATCTTTCTTCAATTACTAAAGCATAGCAAAATTTCCCATTTCAATATCACCACTTAATAAGAAAACACTAATGAGACTCTACTAAAATGTTTCATCCAAATTTGGTTCCCACAATTGAAAACACAATGTAGGAAATGGAAGGAAGCCCAAATATTAAAAACAAAACCAAGTCCCACTAGGAAGAGACAAAGGAACATGAGTATTTTAAAAAGGCTGTGCTAAGGAACAGAATAATAAGTCTCAAAACTTCAAATAGCCAAACACAGACAAGATGCTTAAAATTATACTTTTTTAAAAAAAGTGAAAACTATTGAGACATTAAAAAAAAAAAAAAAAAAAACCATGTGATAAATGACATCTAATATCAAGGTCACTGTAATCAGTTTCTTGGCCTGGGGATAAAGCTCATAGGTATAGCACCATGCTAAAACATGTAAAACTCTGGGTCCCATCCCTAATACTACAAAAATACACATACATATTTATAAAATAAAATATTTTTTCTGATAATTCTCGATGCTGTCAAGAATGTAAGGAAAAGTCCATTCACAACAGATAAGAGTTTAATTAGCTCTGCACATCCAGAAAGCAGTCGGGTAAAATGCATAAGAATTATACACATGTACGTTTCCTTCCACAGCTACAAATTAATCATAAAGAAATGAATTTTAAAGCAAAGAGATAGGTACAAAAAGTATTTTCAGCATTGTTTGGGAAAAAATATAAAAACCTTTGTTGCCCATTAAGGAATTGCTTAATTTTATCTTAATCAGAAATGTTCTTGTGTAACAGTTGAAAAGGTACATATAAATGGAGCTTGGTTTAAACAAACTAAACCATGAAGGAAAAAAATCAATCTGAATATGGAACGGGCACATTACAACATTACTAAGACTATTAACTTGCTTAGGTGAGGTGATGAGTACATAAAAAATGTCCTCATTTTTTAAAAAGTCATATACATAAATATTTACAGGCAACATGCATGGTCTTATGATTGTTATTAACAAACTATTTCAAAAAGAACAAAGAAAGAGGGGTCAGGTATGAACACCAAATACAGGACACCCAAGGCATGAGCTCACTTACATTGTTTTTACATTTTTACTGATAGAAAGTATCTGAAAAGATATACAATAAACAGATTTGTTAAAAATGGCTCTCACTAGGCTGTTGTGGCACAAGCCTTTAATCCCAGCACTCAGGAGGCAGAGGCAGACAGATCACTGAGTTCGAAGCCAGCCTCATCTAAAGAGTAAGTTCTAGGACAGCTAGTGCTACACAGAGAAACCCTGTCTCAAAAATAAAACAAAATAAAATAAAATAGGAAAAGAATGGTTATCTCTAGAGAAAATACTGAAAACAGAAAGGACTGTAACATTCTACAGTGTATATTTCAGTGTTATTTGAGGTAAGAGAAGCATATTCAGCTTTGTTAGAAAAAATGTTTTTGTAACAAACAAGTTTTATGACTTCAAAACATTTTTCAGAAAATTTTTAATTTATGTATATGACTGTATGCCACATGTACAGTGTATAGAAGCCAGAAGAGGGCACTGGATACTCTGGAGCTGAAGTGACAGGCAGTTATAAGCTGCCCAGCTTGCATGTTGGGAATCGAACTCCAGTCTTCTGAAAGAACAGCAAGCTCTTTTAATTGCTGAGCCATTTCTCTAGCTATTTTGACTTATTTAAAAGGGCAATGAAGATCAAATAAAGCAAAGTCTGGCAGGGTAGAGCATGCCTATAATCTGAAAACTCAAGAAGCTAAAACGGTCACAAGTTTGAGGCCAGCCTGAGCTGTATAGCAAGTAGCAAGTTAGCAAGACTCTAAAACAAATAAATAAAAAATAATAAAATAAATATCTTCAAAAATATAAAGAGATGGGGTTGGAGATATGGTGCAATGATCAAGAGACTTGGCTGTTTCCAAGTTCAATTCCTAACACCTATACAGACTCACAATTGTCTGTGACTTCAGTTCTAGGAGACCTGACACCCTATATGGGCGCCAGGCACACAAGCGATGCACAGCCATGCATGCAGGCAAACATCCATGTACATAAAATAAAATTTAATTAGAAGAGGAGGAGGAAGAGGCCAGATGTGGTAGTGCATATCTTGAATCCCAGCACTTCAGAGGCAGAGGCAGGGGATCTCTGTGAGTTTGAAGCCAGCCTGATCTATATGAGTTCACAGAGACCCTGCCCCCTTTCCCCCGACACCCCCAAAAAAATCTATCTACCTACCTACCTACTTACCTACCTACCTAAGGAGGGTGTCTTCTTCTAAGGTAAATTTAATTCTCTGTTAACAATGAAAAAATCTAGCAAAAAGGAGGGGCAGGTTAAAGTGAAACCAGGAACCTGTGTGAGGACATACATATTAGTCTTAGTACTTCGGAGGGCTAATGTAGGAGGATCCTGAGTTCAAAGTCAACCTGGGCCTCAGAATGAAAGTCTGTCTCCTAAAAAGAAAGAAGAAGAGGAAGAGGAAGAGGAAGAGAAAGAGAAAGAAGGAAGGGAAGAAGGGAGGGAGGGGGAAGGGGAAGAGGAGGAGGAAGAGGAAGAAAGGAAGAAAAGAGAAACTAGGAGGAATAAGAGGTAGTTTTCAGATTGAATGACAAGAAAAACTCCTTCATCCCTAGAACGAGTTTAAATTTCTTCCTATTTGATTCACAAAGAAAATAACAAGGACCAATAACTAAGGTAGAAAATGCTTGCCCTCATTAAATACTGTGAAATGTAAATTAAAAGAAATGTAAATTAAAATATGCACACGATTTCCCACATATCAAAGCAGCAAAGATGAAACAAAATTACAATACCCAATGTTGACAAGGGTAGGAAGCTGATGTTGGTATAAATAAAACAAGAGTATAAACTTCTCTGGAGAGCACCTGGTGATAGGGATCAAAAGCCTTAAAGTTTCAACTGTCCTGGAAAATGCAGATTCCACATCTAGATTTACTTTCTGTAACAAGGTGATCCTGAATGTGACATTCAGTAACAAAGATTTCTGTTCATCATTTAGGAAAATGAAAACCTGGAACAATCCAAATGTCCAATAATAAAGAAGTGGTTAAACTACCATATAATGAAAGTCTACACTGTCATTAGAAATAATGCTGTGGGGGCTGGAGAGATGGCTCAGTGGTTAAGAGTGCTGACTG
>NW_022196911.1:80257308-80270313 GCF_008632895.1 Mastomys coucha
GTGGCTCACAGCCATCCGTAATGAGATCTGATGCCCTCTTCTGGGATATCTGAAGATAGCTACAGTGTTCTTACATATAATAAATAGATAAATCTTAATGAGGCCAGCCTGGTCTACAGAGTGAGCTCCAAGACAGCCAGGGCTACACAGAGAAACCCTGTCTCAAAAAACCAAACTAATAAAATAAAATAATGCTGTGGAACATGTGATGACACAGAAAAGGTCATGTTATGTGGGGAAACGTCAAAGTACACAACAATTTAGAATAAGTTTCTATTTTCTAACTATATACATAGAAAAGAAACATCTAGGATAAAGGAAAAGCCACATACCAAAATACTGAGCGTACTTACTCTATGCCTACCACACACACTTGTGAGGCTCCTGCCTTTAACTCTTTAGTGCGTGAACTGCATGCTTACACCATAATGCCTAACTTAAAAGTACTTAGCTAACTGCTAGAATTAGGGGAGACTATTGCCTAATTTTACTTAGCTTTTTCCAAAGTTCATATAATAGATATATATTGTATTTATAAGGAAAAAACAGGGGGTTGGACAGATGGGCTCAGCAGTTTAGAGTACTTGTTGGTCTTGCAGAGGACCTGAGTTTAATCCTTAGAACTCACATGGTGGCTCACAACTATCAGTAATTCTAGTTTCATGGAATGTAACTCCCTCTTCTGGCCTCCACAGGTACCAGGCACACACATGGTATAAACACATACATACATGCATACCTACAAATACTCACACATACAGTCAAAACACTCATAAATCTAAAAAAAAAAATACCTATTTACCTATTATTTTATCACCTAAGAAATGTCTTATCTGCCTATGGACAGACTACATCAACTGATGCCCCAAGGGTCTTCCTAGCTCTAGTTCTCAGAACTTAATGTTCTCCAAACCTATCTTTTCTTTTCTTTTCCTTCCTTTCTCTCTCTCTCTTTCTCTCTCTCTTTCTTTTACTAGACCAAGTGAGATTGAGTAGTTTCTATATGTATAGTGATGCTTAAGAGGGAGTAAACTTTTGAAGTAGTAACTTGTAGCTGCCTTTCTACATTACAACAGTAGACTGTGGATGACCTCCAAAGTTGAGTCAGAACCAGTGCTGTGTGGCACACAGAGACAGAACCTAGCAGGTGCAGTTTTTGGTACAATATATTCTTGAACCCACTTGTCTATGATTGTCTTCAATTGGAACACATTATTATTCAACCCCTGATATTGTTGCATGGTTCTATTCTCTCCTTCTTTGATGGTCAGTTGAAGAGCAGCATGTAAGAGATTAATAAATTCTGCTAACTCTCTGCGGCTGTTCATGGAAAGCAAATTCCCACCCCATCCAATGCCCACCAGCAGCTTGCCCTCCAGCAAGATCAAAGAGTGCAGGCCAAGGGAAATCTCTGAACCAATGGATAGCTCACAGGGTTGTAATGATCCCTGTTAGCATTCAATATTCTGTCTGTTGGCATAACAGTCCGAGGCAGAGAGACAAGAACGTGAAGGCTTCACTGATCCAAGCAAACATTCTTTCAAAGCAAGCTCTGGATCACTGTCTTTGTTGCCAGTGAGCTGTTAAGTAGTCCCAGCTGTGAGGTATTTGCTCCCGTGTGATGTCCAGGGTGTCAACCATAGTCTCGGGAGTTTAAGTCACTAGTATCTTACGAATGTTGGCATTCGAGACATTCCCTCTGCTCATTACGATGGCAACAGCAAGGACCAAGAAGTTGGTTACAGTAGAGTTGACCTGGGTTCTTCAGAACCCACCAAGAGTAGTGCAACCACAGCCCTGTTGTGCTCATTCGATGCAGACACTCCAGGTGGGCTATTTGTGATGTCAGAAGTGATGTACTCGCCTATGGCCCAGGGATAAAGGTCCCCAGCAGCTAGCTGAGGGTTATACCCCAGCAGGTGCATTTTCAGGTCCTCGTCCTGCCACAGCAGTGTTACCAGTGTAACTTGCTAGCTGCACCGAGAATACCCCAAGCCACGCTGCATTGAGCACAGCAACATCTACCTTCCCCACATCCACGACACCCCTAAGGTCAATATAGTCCTCTCCAGTACTACCCTTCTAGAGCAGTATCACTTGTCTGTCTGTCACGAATGTTCCAGGCCAGGGTTCTAGGTTCATGCTCAGTGTAGCAATATCCTCTGGCATGTCATGGTCCTTCACAATACCCTCCTCAGCAGTGTGGTGATTACCTCCCTGGCTGCTAACCCTCTCAGGATGGTACTATGTTGATGACGTAGACTTGGGGTGGAATCAGCTTGGTCCATTAACTTGCTGCTCTCCTTTCAAGTCTTCAATGACAGGCAGGAGGAAGGGATTGCTTGCAGCCACTGCTATCAATCAAGACAAGAACAACACACTCAAGGCCTCCTTTTAAATAAGTGAGACCTTTTATTATTGGTCTCTACCTAAACCTACCTTAACGCATTCATCTCCATGTTTCTCCTTTCTGTCTCCAATTCTTTAAGCTTTGACACTTATTTCTATATATTTTCTCATCTTTTCTTTGAACAACTCATAAGATTAACTATTCGCACAGTGACTGGATAGTGTGATCAAGAAAAAGGCCTGAGGTGAATGAAGAAAATCAGCTTCTGGTTTTACCTCTAACTAGTCAAGAGATTTTACTCCCACCACTTGATTTCCTTATCTGTACAGTAGTCCTCAGCACCTACTTCACAGGTGAGGCTTTTGTACATGCTCCCCCATCAGGAATTGACAAAGAATGGTAGAGTAGATTGAACCAATGAGATTGTTTTCAGGACTTTTGAATGTAGTGGTGTACAGCATTGCACTTGTACAATTAAAAAAAACTACGAAGAAAATAAATTGAATGATCCTCATTCTCAAAACATCCTACTTGATTTCTTCTTGCTCATATTGTTGTATTTTATGTCTTAATGAAAACAACAGAAAGGATTTGAGTTGGAATGTTTGTCTCAACCCACTGGCTAACACCTCACAATGACTGATGTGTATACATTATGATGTGACATTTCCATATACAAAAGTCTAACCCTATCTACCTATAAAGCTTTTGCTTATATAAAACAGGCTAAGAGGTTAGAAAGAACCCTTCTCAAACTAGAATCAGTTTCCATTTTTCCAGATGCAAATTTAGTCAATTGTTGGGGGGGGGGGTAGGGAGACAAAAAGTGGTAGATTTGAGAATACCAAGCAATGTGACATAAAAGACATTTTGAGATAAGGGTTTTTCTGTATAGTCCTGGCTGTCCTGGAACTAGCTCTTTGCCTGTCTCTGCCTTTAGACTGCTAAGATTAAAGGCGTGCATCACTATACCCAACTACATAAAAGACATTTAAAAAAAGACAAAGGGCCATGGATGGTGACACACACCAATAATCCCAGCCCTTGGATGGCAGCAGAGGGGGAAAATTCTAGGGTAGCCTGAGCTATATAGCCAGAACTTGTCTCAAAACGGAAGAAAGGAACAAAACAAACTAAAGACAATTCCAACTATAACTTTCAAATGTACCTATAACAGTTAACAGAGTACTTGCCTATCATGCACAAAAACCTGGGTTTAGTCCCCAACATTGCCTAAGTCCAATGTGGTGGAAGCAGCAGCATCAGATTTTCAAAGTCTTCCACAGCTACAAAGCAAATGTGAGGCCATTCTAGAATGCACTGAGGCTGTTTTAAAATAATAGGAAAAGAAAAGAGGGCTGAAGAGATGGCTCAGCAGTTAAGAGCACTGACTGCTTTTCCAGAGGTCCTGAGTTCAATTCCCAGCAACCACATAGTGGTTCACAACCATCCGTAATGGGATCTGATGGTCTCTTCTGGTGTGTCTGACAGCTATTACTTATATAATAAGTAAATAAATAAATATTTAAAAAAAGAAAAGACTTTTAAAAGTGCAAACTTGTCTTCAGACAGGTTATAAATATGATAATTGTTATGATCAAGAGAAAATTATGTGGAATTGTTACCCAGGTAATCTGTAAGTGGCACTGTAGCCTGGTATGGTCATTCCCATTCAACTTCTTTTGATCAAATTGCCATTAAAACTTAATGTAAGGAGCTGGGAAATGACCCAGGAGCTAAGGGAACTTCTGATGGCTCTTTCAGAGTACCCAGGTCAAGTTCTCAGCACCAACATGGTAGTTCACCAAGCCAGGGATTCTGATACCCATTTCTGTCTCTGCTGACAGCACACATATGTGGTACACAGACACACATGCAGGCAAAATACCCACACACATAAAATAAAGGGAATATATATATATATTAAAAAAGTAAATGGATGATAACTGTGACTTAAGGGTAGCACAATGTACAAATCACTGGGCTGCAACCCTAGCACTAAAAACAAAACAAAATAGCAAAACAATGACTGAATGGCAAATTCTTAAGGTGGGGAGGACTGGAGAGACAGCTGATTAGGTAGAGGTGCTTGTTCATAGCTTAATTACCCGTGTTCAGTGCCTGGATCTTAAGAGCAAAATCCCAAAGTTTTCTGAATGTTCATCTTTTCTTTTACACTCTTCTGTACTATTTCTTACATTCATCTATAATATTTCTTTTCTTTCTGTCTTCATATTGAATTCCAGGATTAACTAAGACACCTTCCTCAAGACTAGAGGAGGCAGGGAAAGAAGAGCGTAAGTACAAATTGAACTAAGAATTAAGTCGCATAAATACCAAGAAACCCCAGGCATGGTGGCACACTCTTGAAATCCTAACATGTAAGAGGCTGAGGCAGGAGGATCATGCATTCAAGGGTAGCCTGGGCTACATAAAAAGCTCATCTCAAATAAAAACATACCTGCATTCTCTGGGGAAACATTTCACAGTTTTCTATGGTATTGATAAAGATGGCAGCAGTTAGTATCAGCAAACTGGGTTATGAGTAGGTAAGCATTAGGCATATAAAACAGAGAGGAGGAACTGGCTGAGATGGTGGTCTGATTTCATGCCACCTATCAATATACCTTTCAAGATGAAAACAACCACTGGCTTAGAACAAGACTTCCAGAGAAATGGCAACAGAACCCACTTTTATTTTTCAAGATGTAGCCCTGGCTATCTTGTAATTCATTCTATAGACCAGACTGGCCTTGAACTTAAAAATTCACCTGTCTGCCTGAAAGAGCTGGGATTAAAGGTGTAAGCTACCACCACTCCTAAAAGTGATGAAAAAGCCCACTTCACACAGCATATTGCTGGCTGGATTTTACATCTAGGATTATTTGGGTTATAAAAAGCAACTTCACTTGTAAATACAATTACTACTAAAAGAAAGGGGCAATCTGAGAAAAAAACAGAATTACCATTCAACTCTATTACTTTTCCTACTTTTATGTCAAGTAAGAGAACATAAAACCAAACACACAAATTCTACATACTTTTTCAGGATTTGTTTTTTCCTTTAAACAAAGGATTTCCTTCCTACTCTTCCTCCACAGCCTCTCATTTGGATCATTGTTCCTATTTTGGTACAATGTATCCCTAAGGAGTTTCAATGAGTTGTGAAACAACTGTTATTCACAAGCAAAAAGAAAAGAAAGAAGAGAGCGGGAAGGCAGGACTAGCTGCAAGTGCATGCACCACAGCTGAGAACCCACTCCTCACACTTTCACCATGTAAATAATGCACAGATCCTGCGGGAACATGCCAAACACCAGGATTCTTAATTAATGGAGCTCTTTAATGTGCAAATCAGGAACAAATTGCAAGTTCTGACTTGCATTGATTATGAAAACATTAATTGAATGAGCAAGACCCTATGAAAGACAGAATCCCTAGTCTTCCAAGGACCAAGAGAATATGAAGCTCTGGAAACCAGACAAGTCTGACTATCGTCTGAAGTGCAAACCTGCACCTGAGTGCTCTCCAGCAAACAATGAATTAAAAACTAAGTTCAATCAGAAAGCAATCACTACAAAAGCTTCTATTCCACTACCATACCATATTAAACTGAAGATGAATGTCTGCTCCTCAAGCTTACAGATACAGCTCTAAGGAAAAACAGAAAACCAAGACACACTGCCACCACCAAAACATTTTATATGTTCATATATAAAATGTGTGTGCGTGTGTGTGTGTGTGTATAGGTATAACAAAACAATGCTGTCTCTTTAAAAAGAAATTCATTCTATATAAATTATAGCCATAAACTTTTCCTGCAGTGCAGCCTAATTAATTCTTGTTCTATACACAAAGGGAAATGCTGGGTGACAAATGGGTGTGAAGCCAGAAAGCTGCCAGGTCTGCAAAACATTTTCTACTTCAATTTATAAGCAATTTTGCAGTAAATCATCAACCAGAACCTGGAATCTCAGGAATCTCTGAGTGTCCAAACCACATTATATCACTTATCAAAGAGAGAAGAAAAAATAGTTTAAAGACATCTCATTTTTCAGTTTTAACCCACATCAAAATCCAGAAGCTTTATATAATCTATTATTCTCTTCTGAGTAAGGTTTTAGTGCAAAAGACATATATTTCAAGCAAAAGTGACACTCTAGGTTGATGTAAATCATCCCTCTATCCCTAGAAACACTGTATTGTGTACCCATTACCATAAGAAATATTCCTGAGTTATCTGGGAATATGCACACAAGTATTTACACCCCCTCCTTCAATCCAAGCAAAATGTTCACAATCAATGCAAGCTGAAGGGTTCACCAGCAAGCAGGTAGAAAACAGGTGGGAAACATTCTCAAGGAAATGAGGCTACTGGAGAGGAAAATGGAAACTCATACAAGACAAAGAAAAAAGCTGGACCGCCTCTTTGTAGTCAAACCCTTCCCCCATCCATAGCCCACAGGCTGCCGCTGAACTGCCTCTTCCCCATAGTTCCACATTCCCCAGAATGTAATATAAATGGAGTTTTAAAGTGAATAACCTTTTGACGTTTCAGTTAGCATAATACCACTGAGACTGATTCTTTTTTATTGCTGAGTAATGTACCACAATTTGTTTACACATTTGTCCAATTTGTTTGAAGGACATTTGGGCTGTTTCCAGAAATGGTGATTATGAATAGTGCTGCTGTAAACGTCTGTGTGCAAGTCTTTCTGCAAATGTTTTCATTTCCTAGTAAGATCTAACAGTAGGACTGCTGCATATGGATCCTATGGTAAATACATGCCTACATTTATTTTTAGAAATAAAACTTTTTTTCCAAGCTGTTTTTCCAAAATGCTGTACTGTTTTGCATTCTTACAACAACAACCTAGGAAAATCCCAAGTTAGTGTCAAGTGCTTGTTTCTGCATTACTCTAATGAAATCCAGAGGAATCTCCCGTGCCCATTACATGAACATGACTGGGTGAGATATCTTTACATCTACTTATTTGCCATCATACATTTTCTCTGGTAAGGGTTCTGTCCAACCCTTGTCTGTGTCTTTATTTTTTACACTATTGTTTTGTGTATGCATATGCATGTGTGACGGAGAGAGGAAAACTTTCAGGAGTGGGTCATCTCTTTCTACCACTGGGTCCCAGGGAACTGAATGTATGCCTTCAGCATTGGTGACAAACATTTTATCCCCTGAACCAAATTGCTGGCACTTGTGGATATTTTAAATGAATAATTTCAGCATTGTGTTTTGAGAACCTTTACATATTCTAAAGGCATGTTTTTGTCTAGAACATGATTTGCAAGTATTTCCTATCTATACCTTGCTTTTTCAGTCTGTAAACACAGAACACAAGGTTCTAATTCAGACAGCACAATCATTAATTTCTTCTTTTATGGATTGTACCTTTTTTTTCTTAATTATTTATATTTATTTAGACTTTATGTTATGGGTTTTGGTGTTTTACCTGCATGTATGTCTGTGTACCACATGCATGCAACTCCAGCAAGGGCCAGAAAGGGGCACCAGATACCCTGGGACTGGAGTTACAAAGGGGTAAACCTACATGTAGATTCTGGGAACTGAACCTAAATCCTCTGGAAGGGATTCAGTGCTCTTAACTACTGAGCCATCACTCTAGTTCCATAGACTGATTTTGTGTTATGGTTTTTAAGAAATCACTGCTTAACCCAAGGTCATGAAGATTGTGGTCTTGAAAACACTTTATAGTTTTATGTTTTACATGTAAGTTACTATAAACTAGTTTGGATTGATTTTAATATAAGGCATGAGACATACATTCACTTGTTGTTTGCTAAAGACTATTCTCTTGTCTTTTATAAATTTTTTAATTTTTATTTTTATGTATATGAGTGTTTTGCCTATGTGTATGTATATGCATATAATTGCCTGATGCCCTCTGAGGCCAGAAGAGGGTGTAAGATCCTCTGGAACTGGAGTTACAGCTGGTTGTTAGCTACCATATGGGTGCTAGGATTTAAGCCTGGGTCTTCTGGAAGAGCAACCAATGCTTCTAACCACTTATCACCTCTCCAGCTCCTAAAGACTACTCTTTTGCCACTGTAAAGGCTTGTGTCTTTTAAAAAGTCACTTCTGGCCAGGCGGTGGTGGCGCACGCCTTTAATCCCAGCACTTGGGAGGCAGAGGCAGGTGGATATCTGAGTTCAAGGCCAGCCTGGTCTACAGAGTGAATTCCAGAACAGCCGGGGCTATACACTGTCTTGAAAAACCAAAAAAAAAAAAAAAGAAAAAAAAAAAAAAGTCACTTCTGAGCCCTTACATTCTACTTCTTAAATTTTTTAAAGTAATCCACCAAGGAAGGACAAAGAGAAAGAGTATATAGCAATTCAATTTTACAACCTAAAAAGTCGACGAACTGCACAATTATTAGAATGTCTAAAACTTTACACAGTGGCCAAACCAAGTGTTTCTGGAAGATGGACCCTCTGCTAGGTTCTAAAAGAGTGTGACTGCTTTGATAAATAGCTAGGTTGTTTAAAAACATATTTAACATGTGATCTAGCATTCCATTTTCAGTTATAAAGAGAAATAAAAATCTGAGCATACACAATACACATAAGTTTATAGCAGATCTGTAACAGTCCCAAACTACAGGCAATTAAGTGAGTGCTGTTTAACAGTAAATGGCACTGAAAACTTATCTAATGAAAAACATGGGTTGTGATGGTGAGACAGGTCAGTGAGAGCTTGCCACACAAGCCTGGTAAATTGAGCTCAATCACATATAAAAAGGAAGGAGAGAACTGACTCCCTAGAATTGACCTCTATAGGTGTTCTGACACATGCAGCCCTACCTCATTCCTATACATACATCATGCATATTATGTACACAATAATGAACAAATAAGTAAGTATTTTAAAAGAAAAAATATAGACCAATCTCAAAACAATCATGTTGAGCTAAAGCCTGACAAAAGAATATAAACTCCACTGGGAAGTGGTGGCGCATGCCTTTAATCCCAGCACTTAGGAGGCAGAGGCAAATGGATCTGAGTCTGAGACCAGCCTGGTCTACAGAGTGAATTCCAAGACAACCAGGGCTATACAGAGAAACCCCATCTCAAAAAACCAAAAACCAAACAAAAAAAATATATATAAACTTTCAGGGGCTCAAAATTTAGCTATTTGAGAAAGGTTAAATCACATGCATAAGGCTCTGAAGGCTACCACAAAGAAAAGGGGGTACAATCTTGAGCAAAGCTTGGTAACACATACCTATCATCCCAACACTTGGGAAGTAGAAGCAGGAGAGCCAAGAGTTCAAAGTTACTGTCAGCTATAAACAGAGTTTGAGAATAGCCTGGCTATGTAAGACCCTGTGGGCAGAAGGGAAGGGAAAAGAAGGGAAGAAGATTTTGAATGCTAAAAACCCCAGCCTACACATTACGAATTTAAAATCTGTAATTGTAGGCCAAGGCATGATGGCACAGGCCTTTAATCCCAGCACTTGGAGACAGAGGCAGGTGGATCTCTGAATTATGGTCTACAGAGCAAGGTCCAGTAGTCAAGGCTACACAGAGAAACTCTGCCTCAGAAGAAAGAAAATGTTTACATAAAGTAATATCCAGAAGTGCCAACACCACGCTTGTAATATTCCTTTTTCTAGGAATAAAGTTTGCTCTTAGGATGAGAAACACAAGACACTGAGGCAAAACCTGACTCAATCTAACCTAACCAGCTATGGAGAAGACAGGTGCTGTAAAATCTCTGGAACGTTCCACTTATAAAGCAAAGCTTCAAAAGTGTTTGATGAGGCCATCTACACATTAAGATGGGGTCTGGTGTACAGGGCAAGTTCCAGGACAGCCAGGGATATATAGAGCAACCCTGTCTCAAAAAACCAAAAGGAAAAAAGAAGAGAAAAAAGAAAAGAAAGAAAGAGAGGTACAACTAGGAGGTGATGGTGCCTGCCTCTTATCTGAGGCAGAGGCAGGCAGATCTTTGCGTTTCAGGCCAGTCTGGTCTACCTAGTGAGTTCTAGGTCAGCCAGGGCTACACAGAGAAAACCTAAAGAGAGGGAGAGGGAGGGGTAGAGGGAGAGAAAAGGGTAGAGGGAGGGAAGGAGGGAAGGAGGGATGGATGGAGGGAGGGAGGGAGGGAGAGAGAGAAAAAGAGAAAGAGAGAGAAAGAAAGAGAGAGAACGAAAACAAACAAACACTGGAGGGGCTAGAAAGATGGCTCAGAGATTAAGAGCTGCTCTTCCAGAGGTCCTGAGTTCAATTCCCAGTACCCATATGGTGGCTCACTATACTCACATGGAATCTGATGCTCTCTTCTATGTGCAGACAGACATATATGGAGGTAAAATGTACATAAAACATATAAATAAAAGAGAAAGAAGTAGAGGAAGAGGAGAGCTGAAATGTAGTCAGTGATAGAAGGCTTGCTATATACACACAATGTGCTGGATATAATACCTGCACCAAATGATTAAAAGAAAAGCATCTGTTATTATAAATATCCTAGTTCCTCATTCTTGGTCTTGTCCCATTATACACTTTACTTAATGGTAGAGACAAAGCTGGACATGGTAGTATGTACTGGTTATGCTAGCACTTTGGAGGTAGAAGGTAGAGGATCACTAGCCTGGTCTATACAGTAATTCCAGACAAGCCAGGGCTACATAGCAACTCAGTCAGAAAAACAAAACAAAGAAAGACTACTCAATGATTAAAGTGCTTATAGTACAAGCATGAGGATTGGAGAGTGGATCCCTAACACCTATGTAAAGACCAGGAGCAGACATACACACACACCACACACACAGAGAGAATGGAGAAAAGAAATGAGAGGGGGGTAAAAATATACATAGAGATTCCACCAGAGAGCTCCTAAACCTGATAAACAACTTTAGCAAAGTAGCTAGATATAAAATTCACTCAAGCAAATCAGTGGCCTTCCTCTACACAAAGGTTAAACAGGCTGAGAAAGAAATTAGGGAAATAATACCCTTCATAATAATCACAAATAATATAAAATACCTTGGTGTGACTCTAACTAAGCAACTAAAAGATCTGTTTGACAAAAACTTCAAGTCTCTGATGAAGGAAATTGAAGAAGACCTCAGAAGATGGAAAGATCTCCCATGCTCGTGGATTGGCAGGATTAATATAGTAAAAATGGCCATCTTGCCAAAAGCAATCTACAGATTCAATGCAATCCCCATCAAAATTCCAACTCAGTTCTTCACAGACTTAGAAAGAGCAATTTACAAATTCATCTGGAATAACAAAAGACCCAGGATAGTCAAAACTATTCTCAACAATAAAGGAATCTCTGGTGGAATCATCAACCTAGACCTTAAGCTGTACTACAGAGCAATTGTGATAAAAACTGCATGGTATTGGTACAGTGACAGGCAGGTAGATCAATGGAATAGAATTGAAGACCCAGAAATGAACCAACAAACCTATGACCACTTGATCTTTGACAAAGGAGCTAAAACCATTCAGTGGAAAAAAGACAGCATTTTCATTCAACAAATGGTGCTGGCTCAACTGGCAGTTAGCATGTAGAAGAATGCAAATCGATCCATTCCTATTTCCTTGTACAAAGCTTAAGTCCAAGTGGATCAAGGACCTCCACATAAAACCAGATAAACTGAAACTAATAGAAAAGAAAGTAGAGAAGAGCCTTGAGCACATAGGCACAGGGGAAATTTTCCTGAACAGAACACCAATAGCTTATGGTCTAAGATCAAGAATTCACAAGTGGGACCTCATAAAGTTGCAAAGCTTGTATAAGGCAAAAGACACTGTCAAGAGGACAAAACACTGCCAGGCAGTGGTGTACGCCTTTAATCCTAGCACTTGGGAGGCAGAGGCAGGTAGATTTCTGAGTTCGAGGCCAGCCTGGTCTACAGAGTAAGTTCCAGGACAGCCAGGGCTACACAGAGAAACCCTGTCTCGAAAACCCCAAAAAACAAAAACAAAAATAGGACAAAACAGCAACCAACAAATTGGGAAAAGATCTTTACCAATCCTATATCTGACAGAGGACTAATATCCAATATATACAAAGAGCTCAAAAAGTTAGACTCCAGAGAACCAAATAACCCTATTAAAAAATGGAGTATAGAGCCAGGCAGTAGTGGCGCACACCTTTAATCTCAGCACTTGGGAGGCAGAGGCAGGCGGATTTCTGAGTTCAAGGCCAGCCTGGTCCCCAGAGTGAGTTCCAGGACAGCCAAGGCTACACAGAAAAACCCTGTCTGGAAAAACCAAAAAAAAGAAAAAGAAAAAAAGAAAAAATGTGGTACAGAGCTAAACAAAGAATTCTCAACTGACGAATACTGAATGATTGAGAAGCACCTAAAGAAATGTTCAACATCCTTAGTCATCAGGGAAATGCAAATCAAAACAACCCTGAGATTCCACCTCACACCAGTCAGAATGGCTAGGATAAAAAACACAGGTGACAGCAGATGCTGGAGAGGTTGTGGAGAAAGAGGAACATTACTTCATTGCTGGTGGGATTGCAAACTGGTACAACCACTCTGGAAATCAGTTTGGCGGTTCCTCGGGAAATTGGACATAGCTCTACCGGAGAACCCAGCTATACCACTCCTGGGCATATACCCAAAAGATACTGCAACATGTAATAAGGACACATG
>NW_022196911.1:80270900-80272535 GCF_008632895.1 Mastomys coucha
GGACAAACAACAATATGAACTAACTAGTACCCTCAGAGCTCCCAGAGTCTCAACCACCAACCAAGGACAGCACATGGAGGGGTCTGACTGTTCTGGCAGCATGTGTATAGTAGAGGATTGTAAATTCGATCATCAATAGGAGGAGAGGACCTCGGCCCTGTGAAGGTTCTAAGCCCCAGTGTGGGGGAATGCCAGGGCCAATAAATGGGAGAGGGTGAGGTGGCAGGCATGGGGAGGGGGCAGGCAACAGGGGTTTGTTTTTGTTGTTTTTGTTTGTTTCTTTGTTTTTCGGAGGGGAAACTGAGAATGGAGAAATTTACATGTAAATAAAGAAAATATCTAAAAAAAAAAAAAATTCAGGTGACAGCAGATGCTGGCAAGGTTGTGGAGAAAGAGGAACACTTTTTCATTGCTGGTAGGAGTGCAAGCTGGTACAACCACTCTGGAAATCAGTTTGGCAGTTCCTCCAGAAATAGGACAGAGTACTACCAGAGGATCCAGGTATACCACTCCTGGGCATTTCCAGAAGATGCTCCAACATGTAATAAGGACACATGCTCCATTATGTTCATAGCAGCCTTATTTATAGCCAGAAACTGGAAACAACCCAGATGTTCCTCAACAGAGGAATGGATACAGAAAGTATGGTACATCTACACAGTGAAGTACTACTCAGCTATTAAAAACAATGAATTTGCTGGGCAGTGGTGGCACATGCCTTTAATCCCAGCACTTGGGAGGCAGAGGCAGGCAGATTTCTGAGTTCAAGGTCAGCCTGGTCTACAGAGTGAGTTCCAGGACAGCCAGGGCTACACAGAGAAACCCTGTCTCAAGAAACAAAAACAAACAAACAAAAACAATGAATTTATGAAATTCTTGGGGAAATGGATGGATCTGGAGAATATCATCCTGAGTGAGGTAACCCAATTACAAAAGAACACACATGGTATGCATTCTCTGATAAGTGGATACTAGCCCAGAAGATTGGAATAAACAAAGCATAATCCACAAACCACAAGAAACTCACGAAGAAGGAAGACCAAAGTGTGGATACTTCATTCCTTCTTAAAAGGGGAACAAAATACCCATGGAAGGAGTTGTAGAGTCTAACTTTGGAGCAGAGACTGAAGGAAGGACAATCCAGAGACTGCTCCACCTGGGAGCATATTCTTCCCAGGTGAATCCTTCCCATATTCAATCATCAAATCCAGACACTATTGTGGATGCCAGCAAGTGCTGGATGACAGGAGCCTGATACAGCTGTCTCCTGAGAGGCTCTGACAGTACCCGACTAATACAGAAGTAGAGGCTCACAGCCATTCATTGGACTGAGTACAGGACCCCCAATGAAGGAGCTAGAGAAAGGACTTAAGGAGCTGAAGGGCTTGCAGCCCCTTAGGATGAACAACAATATGAACTACCTAGCACCCTCAGAGCTCCTAGGGATTAAACCATCAACCAAAGAGTACACATGGTGGGACTAATGGCTCCAGCAGCATATGTATAGCAGAGGATGGCCAAGTCGGTAGTCAATGGGAGTAGAGGCCCTTGGCCCGGTAAAGGTTCTAGGCCCCAGTGTAGGGGAATGCCAGGGCCAGTAAGCAGGAGAGGGTGGTGAGCAGGGCGGGGAGGGTG
>NW_022196911.1:80272867-80289309 GCF_008632895.1 Mastomys coucha
TGGAAAAGGAGATATTGTATGGCATATAAAGAAAACATCTAATAAAAAAAATACAAAAAAAATAAATAAATAAAAAATATACATAGAGGAGCCAACTGAGCTTTAGTGGCACGCACCTGTAATCTCAGAATTTGGGAAGCAGAAAGAGTATCAGGAATTCAAAGCAAGCCTTGGCTACATAGAGACAATGAGTTTGAGGCCAATTAGAGATATGAGAGTCACCGGGTGGTGGTGGCGGCAGCAGCGGCGGCGCATGCCTTTAATCCCAGCACTTGGGAGGCAGAGCCAAGCAGATTCCTGAGTTCGAGGCCAGCCTGGTCTACAGAATGAGTTCCAGGACAGCCAGGGCTATACAGAGAAACCCTGTCTCGAAAAACCAAAAAAAAAAAAAAAAAAAAAAAAAAAAAAAAAAAAAAAGAGATATGAGAATCTATTTCATAAAATAATAACAACAATAATAATACTCATAAGGAAGCCTTTGCACTCAATGTCAAGTTTATATGATAGACAAATATTTCCATAAGACTATCAGTCTGATATTAGTCATTTCAAGGTTTTGTCTGAAATGTAAGATTTCATATTCATTCTATTAAATTCTATCATTAAATTTAAAAATGAGAAAAGAGGGAGGGAGGGGAGAAGGGTCTGTGTCATTGACAATACTGATTGCTTATAGAACAAGGAACCAAATCTACAGAGTTTCAGAGTATAGTCCTTATCATTTTTGGTTTGGTCTGGTTGTTGGTGTTTTTTAGGGACAACCCTGGCTGTCCTGGAACTTGGATCTGTAGACCAGGCTAGCCTGAAATTCATACATCTGCGTGCCTCTACCTCTTGAGTACTGGGATTAAAAGTAGGCACCATCATGCCAGTTTCCTTACCATATTTTGAACTATTTGAAGCACTGTCTACTTAAAAATAAACAAAACTCACTAGGTGGTGGTGGCACATGCCTTTAATGTGGCAGATTTAGGCAGTTCTTTGAGTTCTAGGCCAGTGTGGTCTACAAGACAGCCTGGTCTTTTAGGACAGCCAGAACTACCCAAAGAAACTCTGTCTTGAAAAGCTAAAAATAAAATATAATAAGCAAAACTCTAAAAAATAAAAATATTGTTTAATACAATTCCATTACTTTCCATGATTTACTCAAATTTGAAAACTTCATTTTTTAATTAAAAATTGTTAACATTTATTGTTGAGGTGGTACATATATGCTACAGCATACAGATAAAGCAGGACAACTTGAGGGAATCAGTTCTCTCCACCCTAGCAGCTCCAGGGACTAACCACAGGTTGGAAAGTGAGATAGCAAGCAAGCACCTGTACCTGCTGAGCCATCTGTCCAGCCCCAAGAAAATGCCATTCTCTAAGTGCCAAGGTCAAATTAGTATTAAGTGTGTTAGTCTATGAGGCTGGTGCAATGGTTCATCCATAATAACACCTGTTTCTGTTTCAGAGGACCAGGGTTCAGTTTCTAGCACTCATATCATGGCTCACAACCATCTGTAACTCTAGTTCTAAAAGATCCAACATCCTTTTCTGACCTCTGTGGGCATTACAGACAAGGGTGCACCTGCATACTCATATACATAAATCTATCTAATAAAAATAAAATTTAAAAAAGATATTTAAAAAAAAAAACAAACCAACTGCTCCTCTATTCAGTAGGATGTGGTAATTCATGCCTTGGACTCCAGCACCCAGGAAGCAGAGGCAAGCCTCTCTTTTTTTAGTTCAAGGCCAGACTGGTCTATACAGCAAGTTGCAGGACAGCCAGGGCTACAAAGTAAGACCCTGTCTCAAATACAAAACAAAACCATAATAAATCTAATCAAGTCAAAACTATTGCGGGTCTTGAGAAAAGGGCCATGGAACAATGAGGTGACTATAAATCAGAAACAGGAAAATGAAGGGAACAAGGAAAACACACATTACTAACAGTAGAATTTGTTTTTACACTCTTAGGCAAGTAAAAAAAATTCGAACTTCCTCTACATTTATGTACATTATACTGTGTTCCTGGGTGTTTTGCTTATGGGAAATATCAAAATGTCATCCATTGTTTCTATTAAAGGTCTTTAATGATATTGCATTTTAGACTTGTAATGAAACATGGTGCTCACTGCAGTTTGTAATGCATCTCATTAAACACATTAATAACATGCATTTAACTAAAAGGTCAACTTCCTATGGTTAAAGTTTAGCTTGCCTATTATCACTTCATTTAAAGCTGTACAGCAAACTCTGGGAAGACAGCAGAGTGCCTGTTCCAGAAAAGCTCTCGATTCTCCCAACTGTCCACATCAGCCATTCTTATTAACAATTAACTGCCCAGCTAAGGCAGAGCTCAGTGGCAGAGAACTTGTTAGCATATACAAGACCCTGCGTTCATTTCCTAGCACTATTAACTAACTTGCTAATATTTTTATGTGGAATAATGACTACAAGATTTTTTTTTCTGAGACAGAGTCTCACTAATTAGGCCTGACTATCCTGGAACTTGCTATGGAGACCAGGCTGACCTGGAACTCAGAGATCCACTAGGATTAAAAGGATGGGTCACATCTAGCTAGTAATAACATTTTTTTAGGGCTGGAGAAGCAGATCAGTAGTTAAGAGCACATGTTGCTCTCACAGAGGACCTAGTTTGACTCCCAGCACCCACATAGTAATTCACAACTGTACATAAATCCAGTTCCAGGAAATCTAATACCCTTTTCTTGTCTCCAAAGGCACCAAGCATGAATGAGGTGCACATAAATACATGCAGGCAAAACACACATAAAGTGAATACATCTTTAAAAGAATTAATACCTTATTTTTTAGCAATGCATACTGAAAAACTTACTGAAAAAAATCAGAGAACATACGTTATTTACTTCACAGAGTGGTCCAGACGAGAGAAGTTGCCAGTATAAAGAAAGATACAGTACGATTAGCATGAGTTAACTATTTAAGCTAGTGGTATTAATTGGGGCTCACTGTGCTCTCCTTCCTACTTTAATATAGGCTGTGTACATAATGTAGTATGTATAATTTATTTGGCATTTTCTTAAATAACTTGCCTTCTTCCTTACACAACACTGTCATCAACATAAAAGGCCTAATTCCTAATCTTTTAAGACTGACTGGTTAAATGAAAGTCAAAAGGGGAAAGCTAATGTCTTTAGAGAAGTAGCTTGTGTAAAGAATATCCCTTAATTTTGTTATGGTTACTTCACAGCCGGGCGGTGGTGGCGCACGCCTTTAATCCCAGCACTTGGGAGGCAGAGGCAGGAGGATTTCTGAGTTCGAGGCCAGCCTGGTCTACAGAGTGAGTTCCAGGACAGCCAGGGCTATACAGAGAAACCCTGTCTGGAAAAAACGGAAAACAAAATAAATGAATGAATGAATGAATGAATAAATAAAAAACAAAAGTCACCTCACAGTTCAAGAGATATAATTGCCAACATACAACAGCAAGATGCCTGGAGACTAAGTGCAAGTACTAGGAAAGGCAAGGAAATATTTGTTACAATTTTAAAACGTAGGTTTTGAAGTGCTGAAGGTACAAAGACTTGGTTCTAGGTGTCTACAGTGCTAAAAATATAGCTATTAAGTCTATTTTAAAAGTTATTAGGAGCCGGGCAGTGGTGGCACATGTCTTTAATCCCAGCACTTGGGATTAAAAAAAAGTTATCAGGAATGATAGTGAAAGGAAAATATACTGAGTACATACAACCTAACAACAGAATCCTGTATTCTTTGCAGTTTATATTGGCAGAGAAAAGAGCTTGAAGGGCTAGAGAGATATCTCAAAGGTAAACAAACAGTGCTTACCACTCCAAAGGATTGGAGTTCAGTTCCCAGCACCCAAGTCAGATAGTTCACAACTGCCTGTAACTCCAGTTAGGGGATCAGATGTTCTCTTCTGGCCCCCAGAGGTACCTGCACTCATGTGCACAAATGCATACATATACTCGCAATTTTAAAAATTAAAAATTACAGCCAGGTGGTGGTGGCGCACGCCTTTAATCCCAGCACTTGGGAGGTAGAAGCAGGCGGATTTCTGAGTTCGAGGCCAGCCTGCTCTACAGATTGAGTTCCAAGACAGCCAAGGCTACAAAGAGAAACCCTGTCTTGAAAAAAAAACAAAACAAAAAACAAAAAAAAGAAAGAAATTGAAAATCAGGGCTGGGGAGATGGCTCAGAGGTTAAGAGCACTGGCTGTTCTACCAGAGGTCCTGAGTTCAATGCCCAGTAACCACATGGTGGCTTATAACCATCTATACAGGGATCTGTTGATCTCTTCTGGCCTGCAGGCATACATGCAGGCAGAACGCTATATACATAGTAAATCTCTTTTAAAATTTAAAAATCATATATACATTTAAAGAGCTTGTGAAGCGATCAGACAGGTAGGAGAACTCGAAAAGGGGTCACCAAAGCCCCCAAAACATACTTCAAGGATGGACCAGTGAGATGGCTCAGCATGTAAAAGTACTTGCATTCCAAGTCTAATGAGCTAAAATCTATTCTCAGAACCTACACAAAGGTAGAAGGAGACAAGAAACTCCACAAAGTTCTCTGACTTCCATATATGGGATGTCTAATGTACTTGTGCTTGTTTGTTCCAGCTTGCATGTTTTCATTCTCTCTTACATGTATGTGTGTATGTGTGTGCATGCATGCATATGGGGGGGATGGTAAGGTACATGAGACCTGTCTAAAACTGAACAAACAAACCTGGGCAATCTAACTGTAACTGTTCTGACTAAACATGCCTGTAATCCCAATTCTGGAGGCAAGGGCAGGTTGAAACTAGCCTGACTTACACAGCACCTGAGCCAGACAGAAGACTTTGTCTCAGAAACAAAACAAAACAAAACAAAAACCTACTAAACCAAAAGCAAAGTGAATTAGACTCAACTGATATAAATTCAGACTGTTTCATACTAATTATAATAGAACTATATAAACTAGTTACTCAGAATAATATACCCAAGAAATTGTTTTGAAAACCATCCAGACAGGGGTGTACATAAAATATTAAGTCACATTGTCATAAGAAAATGGAGTCAGCCGGGCAGTGGTGGCGCATGCCTTTAATCCCAGCACTTGGGAGGCAGAGGCAGGCAGATTTCTGAGTTCGAGGCCAGCCTGGTCTACAGAGTGAGTTCCAGGACAGCCAAGGCTACACAGAGAAACCCTGTCTCGAAAAAAAAAACACAAAAGAGAAGAAGATGGAGTCAAATAAAAACCAGCTACCTTCAGTTGCATAGAAATTCTGGTTATTAGATCCCTATCCTCTTGGAATGTAATACCAAATAACACTCTGTCCTTTCTTCTACCACAACCTACACATGTTCAGACTATCCGACTTAAGAGTGACTGATGTTCACTAGAACAAGGCAACTGGTTAAGTACAAAGGCTTAGAAAGACCAGAAGTGTTACAAAGCAGAATTAAAGTAACATGCAAGTGACTAAAGAATATGATGCTAAAGTATGTGATGCTAACCCAGAAAAAAGTTCTATTATTTTAATGGATGTTTATAAAGATTCAGATAAGAAGATTACTGAGTAACAAAATGGAAAAGATCTTACTATAAAATGTTTAAAACATTTGCTCTAGAGCAGTTTAGGTTTCATCCAAAGCCATCTCAGAAATGGGGATACTAGGGCACTAAATATAGCAAAGAAGTACTCCAGAAACCTAAAAAATCTATCACGTATCTAGGGAGGAAAAGGAGAAGCCAGGAGAGGGGATCAGGTGGTTCCTTTTCTTCTTTTAAAGACCTCACAATACACACTCTGATCCTGAAAAGGCTGCCCAGAGTTCACAGAAAACAAACTTCAAGTATGAGTGTGACAGGCCTCAAAACTAAAAACTGTCCACAGAAAGTCATTCTAACCACATATTGTCCTACAAAAGAAATGCTATGCCAGGTGTGGTGATTTGTGCCTTTTAATCCTGACACACACAGTAGACCTCTGAGACCAGCCAAGTCTACATAGTAAGACCATGTCTTAAAAAAGAAAAGAAATTTCTGTCCTCAAAGTTGCACATATGCATTCTGAATTGTTTTCAAGTGATTCTATTTAAAGACAATAACAAACCAGATGTCCTTAATACTGTTTCACTCTCTACTATAAAGGGTTATATTTTGGGTTCCATGTTTGTTTTCTTTTTAATTTGTTTTTGTTTTTTGTTTGAGTTACTCAGCATGCCCTTAAATCCTAGGCTAAAATGATACTCCTGCCTTAGCCTCCAAAATAACCAGGACTGCAGGCAATGTATCCAGCATTTAAGTTTGAAAAAGCAAATAAAAACATCATAGCATACAAGTTATGGTAGCCATGTCACACATGGCTCACATTTCCCTGTGCCCCAGTACTCTGGTGCCACTGGACACACAGGAGACAGCATGGTATGAGGGGGACTCCTGGTTTAGGGGAAGAAAAGCCAGAGCTTTACACCTTTTGTTAATGAATATGAGTAAGCCACTATTTCTGGTTTTCTCATCTGTAAAGTGAAGGAATTAAAAACCACATAATTCTTTTTCTAAATTCTTTTTCTCTCTAGAATTCTTTGAGTTTATGGCTCAGTAATTCTCTCTCAAAATAATTCTTCTCCTGCAGTCAGTCTTTCTCTTCTTTGTTATCCAAAGAAAAGATAGGAATACACCATTTATTCTAAAACCCTCCCTAACAGAGGAATGCATCCTTTAAGCATTATGTGGTACAACCAGCATAAGGACTGAGTTTAATTACTCAATATCTTGCTCCCTTTTGTTCTATATCTGTAGGTTTTCCAAAGGTTTTCCCTAATAATTTAAGAAGAAACTCATCCAGAGTGGTGGCATACACCTTTAATCCTAGCACTCCAGTCAAGGAGGCAGGAAGATATCTGAGTTCAAGGCCAGCCTAGTCTATAGATTGAACTCCAGGACTACCAAGGCTACACAGAGAAACCCTGTCTTAAAAAACTAAAAAGAACAATAAAAACTTTAAAAATTAACTCAAAAAGCCAAGGGAAAGATGGCGAGTGATATCATGAAACAAACATGGTTCAAGTACCTGATCCACTTCAAAGCTGTCTTCACTGATAATAGGTTATATTGCTATTTTAAGAATAGTTGATCATTCAGTTTTTTGGGTAAGATCAAATGTAACTAAAGAACTGAAACACAGTCTATATTATAGTATCACTAAAATCAAAAACCTTTTTTTTTTAAACATCCAGTCCAGTATACCCCAAAATGATATGAGTATTCTTACTATTTTTCAGAGCACTGGCAAATTCTGGGCCACCTTTGTCCTTGAAGACAGGGAAAACATCTGGTTGAGGCAACTGATTGGTAGTCAAGAGAGCTTTTTGTAGTTTGATCCTTCCTTCCAAGAGCTGGTCCCACAATGCTGAAGACAAAAGTAAAAGAGAAGCCCGTGTCAGGATCAGGAAGTCTTTCTGGCCTGGGTACTGAAGGAGGACAACACCACCAATTTCTAAGCAGTATACTTTTTTTGGTTTTTCGAGACAGGGTTTCTCTGTGTAGCCCTGGCTGTCCTGGAATTCACTCTGTAGACCAGGCTGGCCTCGAACTTAGAAATCTGCTTGCCTCTGCCTCCCAAGTGCTGGGATCAAAGGCGTGAGCCACCACTGCCCAGCTTAAGCAGCATTCTTTATGACTTTCATACCATACAAACATTCTTCATTCTACAAAATAAATTCTCTCTCTTGGATGGAAACACTTACTATGAAAGAGGAAACCCTGACAACAGGAGTGAACACTCTCCTCTTCAATCTCCCACAAGGACTAACACAGAAGCTGCTAAGCAGCTATGGCCTCTGCTTAAGTGAGGCAGATCACAGACTAACTGGAAGGACACTGGAGAAACAGAACCACCACAACTAAAGAGCAGACTAGTACAGAAACTCTGAAAAGCAAGCAAGTAGCAAAAGCACACACACACCTATCTGATTCTTCACAGCTCTTCCTTTTTCCACTTCCTCAGAAACTTTGACACTGGAGAAGGCCGTTACCGCACCGTCATCTTCACTGTTCATGTCTTCTTCTCTGTCTTCCTCATCCTCACCTTCTATGTCTTCCTCAACATCTTCTGAGATCTCTTCCAGGCCCTCAGAATCCCCATCTTCAGATCCTCCTTCATCAGATATTTCGTTGTCTAAATGATGAGAAAAAAAAAAGAGGGGGGAGGAGTTACCTAGAGAAAAAAAGTAGGCCACATTTTTCACTTCAGTTAATCTGTGGGAGCTTATATGAAAGAACAACCATGCTATTGTGCTCTATTCAACAGAACAAACTTACTACGCTTCTATAAACTCTAAAATGCTAAGGAAAAACAAACACAAATATAACATGAGTCCTGGTAGCCTGAAACACACTATATAGACAAAGCCTGATAGGCTCCTAGAACTCTATCAAGGACTGAATCATACGTATCATAACCTGATTGATAGTTCCTCAGTTATAATCAGTAGATTCTCAACATAGCTCCACTGACCTCCCTAAAATAAATGGCATCTTCTCAATATCCATATCCAGGGACTTCTTCCACCTTGAGAAATGTACTACTGCTTAAAACTATAAGCTAATTCTTTCTCAGGAAAGGTAGAAGCATTATGTTATCATTTACAATGACAAAAGGCCAGTTTCATGAGTAACTAATACACAGGAAATCAATACAATACCTGAAAAACAAAAAGTCAAAATATAAAAAGCACCACATGCATGCAACCTTTTTTACCACATAGCCCTGGCAATACCCATTATGCATTGCACATTTTCCGCTCATTTTAGGGTGAGCCATTAACTTGAACTTGGTAGCTTTTGAGTTTTAGGTTTCCTTTTGTTTGTTCTTTTAAGACAGGGTCTCAGGTATAGCACATGCTAGTACAGAACATACTATGAAGCTCAGGCTGGCCTTGAACTCCTGATGCCCCTGCTTCAGTCTCTCCTAGTTTTAAGATAAAAGAATTATTCTCATCCTTACCTTCTAAGTCTTCATCAACATCTTCTGAGATCTCCTCCAGGCCCAGACCCTCTGACTCCCCACCTTCAGATCCTCCTTCATCAGATATTTCATTATCTAAATCATAAGGAAAAAAAGGGGGAAAGGAGTTACCTAGAGAAAAATCCCAGGTCACATCTTTCATTTCAGTTAATCTGTAGGAGCCTATATGAAAGAACATGCATGTTATTGTACTCTATTCAATAGAACAAACTTACAACATGTCTACTATCTCTAAAATGCTAACAGGAAACAAAGTCAAAGAAAATGAGATAAAAAGCCTAACTGGAGCTGGACAGTGGTAGCACACGCATTTAATCCCAGCACTTGGGAGGCAGAGACAAGTGGATTTCTGAGTTCGAGGCCAGCCTGGTCTACAGAGTGAGTTCCAGGACAGCCAGGGCTACACAGAGAAACCCTATCTCGAAAAATCAAAAAAACAAACAAACAAACAAACAAAAAAAGCCTAACTGGGCTTTTTAAAGTAAAATGCTGACCTCTAAGGCCCTTCCTAGTACCAATTCAATGGTCTCTCTTAAAGTAAGCAGAGATACACAGACTTCCAGAAAGAATCCAGAAACAAAACAGTTTAACCATACAAAACTAAGCCAAGAGAAGAGTTTGGGGTGGAAATGTCTACTCACCAGATGAACTTGGCAGAGCCTGCTCCCAGTGGTCTTCTTCCCAAGCTTTCCTAGACGTGGTCTTGCCAGAATACCTTTTGTCGGCATCCAAGAGGGAGGCTGGTGCCAATTTTCTAATGCTACTCACTGCTACTTCCTCCTCTTCCCCTTCATCAAACCTATCAATCACTCTGGCTCTAGTGGCTGTTGGGGAGGGAGGAAAACAGAATCTTAGGTTAGAAAAAACTTTTAATAGGAACCCACTTAAGCCATTTTAACCCCACACCCCCACCTTCCTGTGCTAGGTGAGGACTCTTACTACTAGGCTACGCACTTGATTCATTAAGTGTCCTCTATAACACCTCTACCAACCTACAGGAATAGGGATTTACTTCTGGTTCCTAGGGAGACTGCTGTCTTATTGCTTCTGTTTCTAAACAGAGAGCTAACTCCCTGCATCTACTAGGAGACATGTTCTTAAGCCTTGGATCCTATAAATTCTAGTCAGATTCTTCCTTCCTTCCTTTTCCATGGTGTTTTTTATTGTTTCTTTTTCAGAGGTTCTGAAGATTAAATCCAGTGCATCAAGTATATCGGCTACATGCCCAGGGCCTTTAATTCTGCCTCAATATGTGACAGTCATTGAGTGCTATAGACACTCATGACACTCCTCCAGTTGTCTTCCTCACACCTCCCTGACCCAAGTCTAAAGCACAATTACTCCCAGCCAGTCTCAAAATACGTTTATGGAGAATCAGTCCGTCATCAGAATGTGGACAAATGGCTTAAGGCCTAAATAAGCATGGTTAAGCAGCATCAGGTAATTTTTTTCATTCTCGAATTAAGATTTCAAGAAGCAGTCAGTTTCAAACACACAAAAACCTGCAACTCTCAGCACTTGGGAGGCAGAGACAGGCGGATTTCTAAGTTCGAGGCCAGCCTGGTCTACAGAGTGAGTTCCAGGACAGCCAGGGCTACACAGAGACACCCTGTCTCGAAAACCAAAAAAAGAAAAAAATAAACCTGCAACTCATCAGACTTCTTTCTCCTTTCCAAGGTAATACCAGAAAGGGCATCGCAAACAACTGCCAGCCGGCTGCCAATGACTCCCGACAGCAACTCCCCGCCAGAGTCCTAGTGTCCCGCCCACCCCCAAACTCTAGAAGGCTCGTTTACAGCTCACGTCACCCTCCACCCCTCCAGGGGATAGCTCTCCCAAGAGACAATTTTCCTCAACGCAAAGGGAAGGAGAGCAGGTCCAAGCACCAGCGGCCCGCTTGGGCCCATTTAAAGTCGGGCCCACAGCTCTGCACGTGCTCAGCCCCAGTCAGGCCTCACCCTCCTCCGGGTCGGCCTCAGGATCCGCCTCCCGAGGTCTGGGATTCAACAACTGTTCCAGCTGCAGAGCCAAGGGCTGCGGCTCCGCCATGATCACCAAGTCACTGTCGGCGCTGCGCTCGTGAGCCTGCAGCCCGAGGCCCGGCCCGACGCTCCCAACAGTGGCGCTACGGGCCGACTCTACTCGGCAACTACAGGCGGACACCTACGGAGGCAGCGTTCAGAATCCTAGCAGGCAACTTCCGGGAGGCGCGCGCCGAGGGGCGGGGCCCCGCGTCACCACAGGGCTGCTCTGCTGGAGGAGACGCAGGCGCCCGAAACCAGGGAAGGCTTGCAGGCAGTCTAACGCGCGTGCGCCAGAGTCCGGGGACGCGCGGCGCGGGGACGCGCAGGAGCACGTGACCGCCGCCTCTAGCGAGAAATGTTGATTGTGCTGTGAGCTGCCAGGGTCCCCTAAGCACGAAATAACGCCTCAAGCTTTGTGCGAGGTTGGTTTAGGAATTAAGAGTAAAGTAGCTGTGGCTCATGGTGGCTGGCTGATTTGTGAACGGAGTAAAGGATAAGCCTCTCAAACCTCAGGTACACACTCGAGCAAGCACAGACTCGGGACTCAAAGCAGGGCTTTTCTCAGTGTAGAGAAGCCTGGGACCAGGCACACAGCTTCCATCTCAGCGACCAGGATCTGAGAGGCCTGCGTGTGTAAGTGTGCGGCGAAGTGCGATCTTTATTGATAGAAATAATTAGGAATCAAGATGGTTGTACCACAAATCAAGATTGTTTCTGTAGCTTGTACTCTCTTGCTTGGGCAAGCATAAGGGGGTTGGGGGAGGCGTAGAATTACTCTACTACACACTCCTTGATATTAACAGCTTTTCTGTCCAAAGATGGAGTGACTCAGTCAGACCCCCGAAACTAGTGAACAATGGAGAAGAGAAACCCTTCACTCAGTTCTAGTATTAGATGGTTAGACTCAAAATACGAAGACCTTAATGAGATAAATTTAATTACACCCAGGCACATGAAGCTATGCAATCACTTTGCATTCGTTTTCCTTCATAGAGCATCCCTTGACTGCCCACTATGTAGTAGGCACTGCTAGATGAAATATAGGATGTGTAAGTTAGACTCTCTCCACACAGTGACCAGCCTAGAAGGGCCGGAAACATGAACTGCAACAAGGAATGACAAATTTGAGTGTAAAGTGGTTTGTCTATACTGATCTGTTGGAGGTCTTCTGCCGTGGAGACCTAGAATCTACTGTAAACAGGAAAGCTGCCTCAGAAGAATCCAGTAAAAAACGACTTGAATAGTAGGCACTGTGTCTGTGCCTGTTTGTATGTTGAGATGGTCTCTAGCCTCCAACACACTATGTAGTTGAAGATGACCCTGAATTCCTTGATCCTCCTGCCTCCACTGGGATTACAGGCTTGTGCCTGCCACTACACCTTGTTTATTCAGAGCTAGGGGCTGAACCCTGTTATGTATGCTAAGCAGGAACTCTTCGAGTTCTAAATTCCCAGGCTGTACCGTATACTCCAGGCCAGCTGGATCCCAAAGCCAGCAATGTAGGCAACTGGTAGCTCCCCCGTGGAACCCACAATTCAGAGACCCTCAGAGTCAGGTAGATTTCTGAATTTAAGAAATTTAAGAGATTTCCACTTCAGCGTGGCATGTCTCGTGTTCCTGTCCTAACTGGCCTTTGAGTGAAGATGACTAAGCCTACAAGAGAGAAAACAGCAACAGTTTTAGGGTAAAGCCTTTCAGACATGGAAAGCGAAGTGTCAGACTAGGCAGAGACTCAGGTAAAGAAAATCATCGAAAATCATCGCTGTATGGCTCAGAGTAGTTTAGAGAGCTTGGTTTTTTTTTGTTTGTTTTTTGTTTGTTTGTTTGTTTGTTTGTTTTTGTGTGTGTGTGTGTGTGTGTGTGTCTTTTTAAGGCAGTCTCTGTGATTGCAGTCGTTGTCTGTATTAGAGCCTCCATAGCAAAAATGTGCTCCTCAGTGGCTTTGGGCATAGAGAACAAAAATGTTCTCCTACCCTACATTTAGTAAATTCTATTCTCCCAAAACCTCCTCCCTTGCTATTTCAGGTGCTAGGAGTGCTTAGGAACCTGCCCTTCAATGTAAGAAGAAAGGGAAAAAGGAAGAAAGGGAAAAGAAAGCAAGACAGAGACCACCTTGAAGCTGTTATGCATACAGGACACTGTTGGCCTATTTGAGGCAGAGCTGAGCAGTATAAGGGGCCATGAGCCTATGAGCCTGCTTACCAATGTTCCCTCTCCTGTCTTGCCAGCTCCTGACTTGGGACCCTTTTTTTTTTTTTTTTGAAATAATCAGTAGCGCTTTACTCTTGACACATATTCCCCAGCCCTCTCCCCAAAACATTGCTTTCTTGGCTTTCCTACCCCAGGAATCTTCATCCTGGAGGGGAGTGAAGAAGAAAGAATGGTAGAGCTTAAGACGGCAATTAAGGGAAGTTAACACAGGAGCGAGGGAGAGACCATTCAAATGCTCTGGAGCCCCTTCTCCAGTTGCATTCTTGTTTTTTGAAAGTCAAGTGAAGGACTCCAAGGTGGAGTGCTGTTGGACTTGGAGGGTGGGCTGTGGGAGGGGTGAGCGGTCTGCCCTGCAGAGAAAAGACAGGAGTTTGGAGTTCACCTCCCTCTAGCTGCTGCCTGGACTGCCAAGTGACAGGAATAGCCATGGGTGGGCAGAGGTGACTAAATTAGACACCTCCCTCAGGTGGCCAGAAACAGCTAGTTTAGACAGTTTAGAGACCTGGTCTTCCTAAACAGTATCAACCTCAGGCCCAATGACCCCTGACATCCTAGGTCTGCACTAATTTGCCTGCCTTCTTACATGGCCTTGCATCAAAACAAGCTGCTAGGGGGATAAGTTGAGTCAGTCGGTAAGTTTTGAGACCCTCAGCTTAGATGGCAGCTCTCTGAGGCTGGAACCTTGACTACAGGTGCCTGGAGGCACAGAAGTGGAGGCTTTAAGATAGCTTGGGGAAAGAAAAGAGCTTGCCAAATTCTGCTGTGGGGAGGCTGCTTTGGAGCTTAAAAGACCAAAAGACACTTCCCTTCTTCCTGTCATTCTCTCCCGGGTGCTCTGTGTGGGAAAGGTCCGCTAGGCCAGAGGTGCGAAGCAGAGGTGGATGCGACCCAATCCCTGCTGATCGGTTACCTCCTGTCCCGGTATTCGCAGGGTTTCACAAGGACCCGCAGAGGGAAAAGACCGAGCCACCACCTCGGAGTTAGAATTGAATCTACGCCCCTGCCCAACTCTTAAAGCGTTTCTTATCAAATAACTCCGATAGCACAATAAAGCTGCTAAATAATTCAGTACCCTTGATAGGAAAACGCCACTTCCCGATGAGATGAGCATCGGCTCAGCTAAATGAATGCCTTTAAGGGGGAGGGTTCCAGGGTGGTGGCTGTAATGAGGGTGAGTTCTGGCTTAATGTATATAGATGCTAGAAGAAGAAACACAGGGACCTTTAGTGCATATTAAGAAAACGTATGCCACGGCTAGGCTAGGAGTCTCCAATGCCTCCCTTGTATTTCACATCAATTTTTGTTTCTGAAAGAACACTGCCAGATTCCTCCCTGGTTGTCGTTGTTAGATAAGCCATCATAGGAGGGCAATGAAATATAGCTTACTCTAAAGCCTTCTCTACAGGAAAGATAAATTTGGCTGTGTCTTAGCAAAAATAAGCAAACATTGCTAGAAATTGCACACAATTTCATGTAAAATGCTTGACTTAAAAAAAAAAAAAAATAAGGAGTAATCCAGACTGAAGTCTAGCTGCTATGGTAAAGGAACCCTGGGATCCTGATATTAAAACACTCAAATACCCACACATTATTTTCACAGAAGAAAACATTCACGTCTTCCATTTCTAATGAAAGTTTGGGTGGGAGTTAACTATTTTCAGGCCCTCTCTACTGGCAACTCCCAGTTGCAACTTGATTTGTCTATTGGTCATTTTTTGTTCATCTTCTGCAGAAACTTAATATGTATCTTATGCCAGACAAAATAGTTTTCCTTCTGGGGAACTTCAAATGTAGCAAATACTATAAAATAACAATTTCATATATCAGTTCTGTGAAAAGGATTAAAGGATCTCATTTCTAGTTATATTTTATATTCATTTTCAGTTATCTTTCAAACCCACCAAATTAGAAAGAGGATTATCTATGGAAAATGAATTGAAGCTGTAAAAGACTAGGTCTAACTGTATTTACAAGTATCTACATTCACAAGCCTGGCTTTGCAAGTGCAGGGAGGAGAGGGGGTAGGGTAGGTTCTCTCCCCTAATCACAGACCACTCAGTTGCAGGGTTTTTTTTTTTTTCTTAAGCCATGGATTTGATTCCTATTTCCAATTCTATATTAACTTATCAGCAAATATCTCTTCAACCATATCAGTTAAACCCAGAGAATGCAAATCTGTATTTAATAACAGCAGGAAGCCAAAGAATGCTTGGCTGGCTTTGGGAAAGAACTTCAACCAGAGTCCAGGTGAAAATGGATCACTCCCATCTAGACTTCCTTCCTACTGGCCTCTGAGGGTCCATTCAGCACCCTGTGGGGACTTCCTTCCACTTACTGAAAACATGGAATGCCACACCAATTATCTAAACATCAGGTTTTCTATTTTTATTAAAAACTCACAAATTTATTCAACATGTTTTCTTTCATACAGTGAATGGTCTAATATGCACTGGAGGTCACACAAGCTTAGGTTTATTAGAACAATAAAAGACATATGAGAAATTTAATATATAAAGAAAAAAGTAGCAGCTGTTGACTGCATATTTGACCATAAAATTTAAATATTTTGGACTTTTATTTTAAAGACACAAAAATAAAACCTGTGTGGGTCTATATAAGTCATATTAACAATTTCATGAGTGTTTAACAGGACTAAAAGTTAGCAAAGATGTTTTTCTTTTTTTTAAACCTTGTAACACTTTTTTAAAACACTTTCTCAGGTTGCTGGTGCCAGGCACCATTACAGTATTTGTGCTATAATTTATTCTATTTGGCAACTGTCTGAATATCATGTTTTTCCTTTGCCTCGTGTAAACAACACCTTTTTACATACTAGCACAGTGAGCCGCAAGCCCTGCAAGTCTGTCAGAACATCTACAGGAAAAGAAAAGGAACAATTTTGGTTGATTGCTCAAAACATTTTGTTTTTGAACAAGAGGTTTCAAAACAGGATATATAAGTAAAACACTGAACTCCTGAATTTAACATTATACGTAAACAGTTGACTGTTTTTAGTTCAATAGTCTTTTCTTTTTCTTTAACTTTCATGTGAAGGTAGAATACTTTTTTTTTGTAGAGGTGATGTTCAAGTCATTTTACTGAGAGGTCTGGCTGGAGACCATCCTGTGGAGAGAATGTGAATGTGTGTGTGTGTGTGTGTGTGTGTGTGTGTGTGTGTGTGTGTGTGTGTGTGT
>NW_022196911.1:80289397-80324759 GCF_008632895.1 Mastomys coucha
GAGGGCTTTACATTTAGAATTTTGCAATTTTGGAGAAAACAAAAATCAAAAACCGGGATAGACAAAAAATATATATATATATAGTCCCACCTGATGCACAGCAGGTCGGTGTTTCTGAAGCTATTAAGAGTTTGTTGTCGTCGCTGAACTCTGAGACAACACTAAGAAGGGATCTCCCAGAACTAGAACTAGAACCCTCTGACTGGAGCGCCCCTGATATCTTTTCCTTCCTCATCTGGCAGAGCACCTCTAGGAAGATCTCCCTCCCCAGGCTCCTGGCATCCCCGGGACTAAGCGAGGCGAGGCTTCAGCTGTCCAAGACGTCTTCCGTTAGTCAGAGGAACTGCCAGTGGAGTCCCTCCATGGATCCAGGTCTCGAAGGTGGGGATAGCTCGGAATTCCCCTTCTGGAGCCCAAGTTCTGCGCTTTGCCAGCCAGTGTGTGGATATACCAGCTCTACTGTGAGGCGGATTTGGATCCTATTTTGGACCCCCTTTGCCTTCCAGTCTCCCCAAACAGAGTGGTCCCCGAGGCTGAAGGAAGTGGAGCAGGAGGCTTGCTTTTTTGTTTTTTGTTTTTGTTTTTTTTTTATCTCCTATTTTTCTGAAATGAAAGCTCGTCTCTGTACAACCCACGAGCTCCCGTGGCCCAAGCGAGACCCCGCTACCACACAGCTGCCTCGTTCATTTCAGGAGGGTGAGACAAGTGGTTCCCGTAGCTGGCTCCACCATTGACCGACAGAGATGAGAAAGGTGGACTGGGCCCGAAGACCTCCGCTGACATGGAGTGGAGAGGCCCGGGCAAGCTGGGCTCAGGACTAGGCGAGTCCCCTGGGGGATGTGCCAGGATGTCAGTGAATCTCTGCGCCTCACTAGAAGGGTGGTGGCCAGGCAGTGGGTGGTCCAGACCTCCAAGGGGCGTCCCCGAAGGCCCAGATGATGGCACAAAAGGTAGGTCCACTGGCGTCTGGGCCTGCGAGGATGGCGGTCCTTGCGGGAAGAAGTCGTAGTTGCCTCCGGGACCGTAGTACTCACTCTGGTAATCTGTGGACCAGTAAGGAGAATGAAGGGAAGGCTGTCGGGCGCAACCCCGGGTCTAGTAGAACCCACAAGTTAGAAAGGCAGGCTTGCCAGCGAGCATCGCTCGGTGGCTCGGGAAACTGGCTGTTTGTAGGGCACCGGAGCAGGATGGAGACTTGGCACAAAACTCGGAGCTGCTCCCTACCCGGGACCCTCTTCTCAACGGGGTTGGAACTTCGGTCACATCCCTTGACTTGCTCTCCAGCTTTCTCCCTTACACCACAACCCTTACACCTCAACCGAAAGCAAGAGGTACCTCCCACACTGCCACCCGGATCCAGCGAAGCCCGCACGGCCCGGGCACCCCCATGCCATTCAGCCACACTCACCTCCGTAAAAGGAGAAGGGGCCGTTGGGGATGAGTTCGCCCGGCTCCAGGCGGTCCACCAGCGGTCGCATCCGGCGAGGGCTGCGGAAAAAGGCATGGCGCCGCGCGCCCAGCGCGCTTAGCTGCTTCATCCTCCGCTCCTTGGAGCGTCGATTCTGGAACCAGACCTGAAGCACACAAGCACAAAGTCAAACCGCGGAAACTCCACTAGGCAGCCGGTGTACAACGGGGCCCAGCTAGCTGGAGGGGAGGAGGGCGTTGGTGTGTGTGTGTGTGTGTGTGTGTGTGTGTGTGTGTGTGCAGGATTCCCAAGAAGGGTACTGAGCAGACTACTGCCTTGTCTGACTTTGCAGTTCCACTATTTCCAACAGTCACATTTTTCGAATTGCATTATCTTAGGAACCAGATATTGAAACGCTCCAAGATAGTGTCACATATGCGACTCCCATTTCAGGGTCTCTTGTAGCCCCTACCCCAAATCATGATAGTGACAGAGACTCATAAAGCCTCCTGCTACTTGTTTCCCAAAGGGCAATGACACCAAAACCCACAATCCGCTTTTCATACCCACACAGTCTCCAAATGCCAAATGTACTTAGCCACAGCCTCTCACCAATAGTGACAGACACACAACCCCACATTCATGAGCACAGCTTCACAAAGCCTCCCAGAGAGCACCCTTTTCCAGTACTAGGACAGGAACAACAGCCTCCCAGGCATATTGGCCCACACCCTGACCTGGCCTCAGGGCACTCTGATTACACACATACTATAGGTAAGGCCAGACTCCTAGTGCCTGAGCCACCCTCTCTCTGGCCTCTTCCTGGTGCAGAGGCCCAGCTCTCTGCAGATGGCTTAGCTTTCCCATCCTACTTCAGACAGCATCCACTGAAAAACCATCTCTCCTTCAATCCACGGTGCCCTATCTGCATGGGGAAAGCAAGTCTCTGCTCTGAGGCTTTTCTAACTGGGGCACAAAAACTAACAAATTTGGGGTTGAGGAATTAGAAGAGAGCTTGTTATGCTGAAACCAGAATGACTCTGGAGCCCACAGCCAGCTCCTAAAGGGTGGGAGAGGAACAGGATGTGTACAGAAAGATGGATGCTAGCTGTTGTCAGCATAGTGTTGGACCTTGTGCTTTCCTCCTGCTTTATCCTAAACTCCCAAGCCACTCCCTACCCTTTAAGCTACTACCAGCTCTGTAGGCTTTCTCACATTCCACTTTTCCTAGCCCTTTCCAGCCTTTCCCCAGTCACTTCTCCCTGACCTTAAGAACTCTGGCCTCTTCCAGGACCAGCTAAGGTTCCCTTAGTGGCCATTGGAGCCTTTGAGAGAGACAGAGTGACAAACCAGGGTTCTGACCTGGATAACACGCATGTTGAGGCCAGTCTCCTGGGCCAATTGCTCACGGATATGGCGTGTGGGCTTGGGTGTAGCTGCAAAGGCTGCCTTCAAAGTCTCCAGTTGCTTGGCTTTGATCGTGGTCCGGGGTCCCCTGCGCTTGGCACCTAGGTTCTGGTCATCATTCTCATTGCTACCACCTTCCTTATCTGAAACGTTGGCACTTTCAGAGTCCTTGGCATCATCCTGCGATGGATCTTGGGAATCCGGAGATAAACTAGGGTCACTGCCTGTGGTGGCTGGGGAGAGGAAAAGGATTGGTGAGCAGGGGTCTTGCGGGCTTTCCTCCCCATACCCGCCCTCTAGCCAGTTGGGAATCCTGGCCTCACCCGAGTGGAGACTGTTCTCTTTGGCGACACTGCTGTTACTCAGGTAATCCTCTTTACAAACAAACTTGTTCTCATCAATGATGTAGAGCTCCTCGCCGGTGGAAAGCTGCTTGTTACACATCATGCAGGTGAAGCAGTTGAGGTGAAACACTTTGCTTCGCGCTCTGCGAACCAGGTCGCTTGGAGAGATGCCCTGCGCACAACCCGCGCATTTGGTACCGAAACATCTGCGTAGGGTGGGTGAGGGTTAGGAAGAAGTAGGAGCCAGGATGAAATAAAGATAACCAGGGAAAAAGTTGAGGTGGGGAGAGAATGAATATAAGAATTTATTAAGCAAGTGAGGAAGCAGGAGAGAATGCGGGACATCAGGGAGAAAGGAGGAAATAAATTCGGTTAGAGTTAAGGCCCAAGCTGCTCCCTACCTCTAACCTCATGCCTAGACATTGCCCCCAGGAAAAAAGCGTCGCAAGAAAAGGCTTCAAAGTGGCTACGAGGACAGAACGGAAACAGAGCACACATTTCCCGGTTATCTTCAAAGAAGTTAGATCCAAGTTAAGAGCTCCGTAGAAATAAATGCTCAGCTTTAGTCCGCTAGCTTTGCCTTTCTTTCACCACAAAAGAACCTGTGCCCAGGCGGGGAGTTGGCAAAGTCCGATCTCACGGTGAGTAAACAAACACCGACTCCGAGAGCCTCGGTAGCTGTAGCTGGGCTCTTGCCACGCTCTTGCGCAAAAGCCTGGCAGATTGGCGCAAGCAGGAGCTGACGCCGGGTTGAGCCGGCTTTAGGTGCCCTGCTGAGCGTAGCCGCTAGCGAGGCTTCGAGGGCCCCACGGGCCCCCGCAAGCCGGTGTGGCTTACTTAGGCTCTCAGGCTCTGATTCAGCCTTCCAGAGTGAAAACGTGCGCAGTCTGCGGAAACCCCAAAGGTCAGCCTTTCCTCCGCAGCAGATTGTACGATCTTTGCTCCGGGCTCCTTTGCAAACACAAGCCACCGGGGGCTGCGCTTCCAGGGCCTTTGGGCAAAAGGAGGCCGGTTAGCTTCGAACTGTCTCCCAGACTTGAGGTAGCCTCAGAAACCAAGACCAAAATAGCGAAGTAAAGTGTGGGATTTCAAATCAGTGGGAAATATAATTTACATTCAAAGCCATTCTGTTGAATTGTGGTCGGGACAAACAATGACTTTAAGAAAATACATGTAAAATGGTAAGCAGAAGAGAATTTTCCCGGTTCTAACGAGTCGCGCGTCCGTGTCCGCCAAGAGGTGGCCTTCCTTGTGGGGCATTGACTGGAAAGGCACGAAAAGGAACCTGGGCATTGGATTGAGGCCAAAGCCGAACCGTACGGTTCTCCCAGGTCTATGCTTAAGAGGCCAATCCACATTTGGGGAGACCCCTAGGCATACAGGACTGGCCTCAAGGTCGGGCTCTATTGTGGCTTTCCGGGCCACAGGGACTCTATAGTTCCGACAAGATCTCTCAGAGAAGTAAAGGCCGTGAGTGGAATAAAACCGGAGCTTCTAAGCGCAACTTGGAGAACCAACAATCTCGGAGGAGCGAAAAAATGAGTTTGGTTGCTGGAGAGCTTGGCTTCGGGAAAGACAAGTGAAAGCTACAACCCCGAGGCTGCTCTACCTCTCCCTTGGCTTGGAAGGGTTTTGAGCTGAAGCCGGCTCAGACTCTTTCTTCCCAGGCGCGGGGAAGAAACCCTAACCCAAACCCGGGGCAAGCTTTCCAGAACCAAGCTGATGTGTTTATAAAAAGATAAAGAGAAAAGAATATATCTCACGTACCAGCTAGCTTCCTAGGAAGTAGAAGCGGGGGAAAAGACTTGGCTGCCCTAGTGAAAGCTCCTAACGTGGCTGCCATGGCCACACAAACCTCTGATCCAAAGCTGGCCAGGAAGGGCCCATGGGGAAGGAGCGGCAGAGGCGCGGGAGGGAAGTACTCACCGGAAGAAGTCGTTTTTACAGTAGAGCTTGCCTTCCCGGGAGAAGCACTTCTCGGTCAGGTTGCATTTACATTCACAGCACTGGACGCACTTGACGTGCCAGGCCCTGTCCAGCACGTTCAAGAGAAAACGGTCCAGGATGGGCCTTTTGCAGCCCGCACAGTGCACCATGGTCTTTGGTTTGGTCCGGTGAGGCCCGGAGCGACAGGGCAATTAGAGTCGAGGGGATGACTTCTGAAGACAACCAGCTCCTCCAAAAAGAAGAAACCCGCTCTAGTCGGGCAAGCAAAAAAAACCCGTACTGGCAAATCAAAAGGGGGAGAGACCAGGCTGGTAGAGGGCAGCCCCGGAGTCCCGGGGCAGCGGGATGGAGCAGCGCCACCTAAGCTCACCGGGCGAGGAAAATCTGTCTTAAGCGGGCAAGAAAGCGGCTCTTCTGCCCAAAGCCCGCGAAGGAGTGAAGGTCACCGAGAGAGGCGGCGGGACGTAAATAAATAAAATGGAAACAGACGAAGAGGAAGACGCCAAGAGCTCGGGATTCGGGAAAGCTGGGTTCTCTCCAGCTTGAGGTAGAGCTGTCAGAAGTCAAAGTGCATCTGCTTTTGTCAGAGTATGAAGGCAGGTTGTGTGCGTGTCAGACTGCCCACCACCGGGTTTTCCCCTTTAAAAAAGGAAGGAAAAAAAAAGACACGGAAAGAAAAGAACACGGGAATAGAAAGCTTTGGATCCTACATTGCCGGCTTCTTGCAGAGAGTTGGGACGCACTGGGCGCCCGCGTTGGGCCTGGGGACGGGGCGGGGGCAGGCCGAGGGGTGGGGGAGATAGCGGGTTGGGTAGGATATTTTGTTGATTGCAGTTGTTGCTTAGGTACCCCGCTCCCTGGAGAGTTTTCTTTTCTTTTCTTTTTTTCTTTTTCTTTTTCTTATTTTTTTTGGTGCCAGTCAAAAATGGAAAGGGACAACTTCGGGCGGACGCAGCCGAGCGCACTCGCTCACTCCCCACCGCCCCAGCCCTGTCACCTCGGCCGGTGGTGGCCTGCCAGGCAGCCTGCCGCGTCCTCGGAGCGGCCCTCCCTGCGCTTGGACTCCTTCAGGGGAGGCAACACAGTCTGGCTCTTCACTGCGCGTGGCCGAGCATCCTGGCTTCAGTCACAACTCGCGGCCGCTTGGGCGCGCAGCCCCGACATCGCTCGGCCCACGCTCCCGCTGCCTGTGTTTCCGCCCCACAGTCGCTCGACTTTTTTTTCTTGTCCTCCCCTCTGTTTTTGTGCGGTGGCAAATCTGAGTTTTCTTTCTAGTCTCCTTCCTTTCTTTTTCCCTCCCTTTTTCTTTTCCTTGGTCAACGCGAGAAGCCAGGGGGAGGGGGCGTCTTGGAGAGCTTTAGAATGTCCTGGTGCTGCGGCTATAGAAGGCCAGCGGCTGGAACAGTTCGGCGCGGATTGCCGGTGTCGCTGTCCGGCCCGCGGGTTCCCTGTTGGCTCTCCTGGGGCGCGCGTCCCTCGATCCCTGGTCTCCTGGCCCAGTCTTCTGCGCGTCTCTCCCCAGCTCCAGCGGCTCGGTCACTGCTCCTGGCTGTTGGCTGAGCCCTGGAAGCCCCCTCGCCTTAATGCAGCGCCCGCCGACGTCACGGCAGCCTGCGACCAATCAGCGCCTCGCGGTCCTTCTGTAAACCATTCTGCGTCCCCCCCGGCCGGGGAGAATGCGGGGAGACCGCGTTTAGAGGATCAGTGGCGGCGGGCCCGCGCGGTGCCGGCAACTAGCAGCGAGATGTCCTGTCCCCTTCCAGGTTTGGTAAGACGTCGGTTTCGGCATCAGGGATTGACAGTAGGCGAGAGGAAGCGCAGAAAGGAGACGCGGAGGAAGTCAGAGTTCTGGGTGGGAGTAAAGGCAAGCCTATATACTAACAGAAGTCTTGTTTGGATTAGATTGCAACTAGATCTGGAAGCTTGGGAGGTCCTAGTACACTGGCTTTGCAATTCACTAGGTGTTGATAGCCCGCCCCTTGCTCGTTTGGCCTGGAAATTGCCCCCGGCATTGCTCGAGTCTACGGAGAGGTAGGGGGCGCTTGGCAGCTTAATCTCGCCTTCTGTCTCTGTTTCGGTGCCCCCTCCCCCAGTCCATCCAAAGTCCACCCGGCAGGGAGTCTGGGAGACACGAGTGTCGATCTCCCGCTGCGCTCTCTTGGAAAGTTGATTCTGGTGATTTCCTGATGGAGGCGGGGAAAACCGGAGGCCCGGCGCCAGGATGGGAGAAGGAGTGGGTGGGGAAGCGCTTCGGGTGAGGAGCTGCAACTCTGGCGAGAAGTTGTGAGAAAATTGTGATCCGGAGACACCTTTTACAAACAAAAACAAATGACTAGGTGGGAAACCGCGGGGCTCCCGCAGCTGGGGGAGGCGGTAGCAGCGGGGGACTGCACCGTGGCTGCAGGGGAGGGAGGCGTGTGGCGCTCTGACCGAAGGTGCCTGGGTCCTATTCCGGTTTTCCAGGCTTCGAACAAGTTCGTTTTTTTCAGACGGTCCTACCAGAGTTTATTCCTCAGGGATATTACACTTTCCTAATTCTGTCCATATTGTAAACTCCTGGCCACCGTCTTTAAGGGACGGCGAGGAATCTGCCTAGGTGTGGAAATCGATGCTGGTCCTGAGGGCTTGAGCTTTTAAGAGTATTCTAGTTCCCAGGATTACTCAAGTTAACCGTAGCGATTTTTCCCTTAAGCTTAACCCAAATTTATCTCAAAGTGGTGCCACTTTTGCTCTTATTTGAGGGAGTGCTCGGAAGGCCCATTTGATCAAAATTGGAAGGAAATAAGGGTGACCCTGCAACCAAATCTAGATGGTATTTCGGAATCTGCCTTTAGAGTAATTTCATCTATGAGCCTAGCAGATCTTCACAAATCAGGAGAAAAGCGGGCAGAAACGCAGTTGGACTGGCAGTGAATCAGGATCCACAAACACAATACCCTCTTCCAGCGAAGAAAGAAGAAGCTGTTACGAATCTAGCTTTTGTTTGATGGAGTTGTTGGTTTTTTAGTTCTGTGCCAACGACCCCTTTTCTGTTCTCTCTTGCACCTCCTGGCAACCCCGAAGCTCTTCAGCAGCTCTGACCTTCCCACCCGCATGATCTTTGCTTTGTAAATCCAACCTGCCAAGGCCTGCTTCACACGCCTCCTTAGAGATCTGCTCTCAGCCCCCACCCCCACACCTTTGAGTGCTGAACCGCTAAAGCATTCTCGGTACCCCTGTTCACATACGCACTCGCGTGGAGCAGCTGTGGGCCAAAGTCGTGCAGGCAAGAGTTCTCAAGCATCAATCCCTCTCCCGGTCTTTCCTAGGCTTAGACTCAGGGCTGAGCAGAATAAGAAGGCGACCTTCCCACCTATCGGGCAAGTTTGGATTGAGCGCCGCGATCTTCCGGTGGACCCAACACTTCCTAGAACAAGTCGATCAATACCCAGAATTCTGACACCTCAGGGAGAGCCAAGTGAGGAGCTTGAGATCCTGTTATCCCCACGACTCCCGAGCGGTCAAAAAGAAGGGGCGGTTGGTGTCCACGCTCTCCACTTCCAACTATTCCAGAACTAGCGGCTATCTCTCTGGATACAACAGAGGGATAACCCTCTAGGGAATCTACGAGTCGCCCAGGTCGCCAGCGGCACACACCCGGCGTGGCTGCTGGGCTACTTCACATGCAAAGCAGAGGGGCCCGGGAAGGAGAGACTAGGAAATTGGTGTCGTAGGAACCTGTAGGGCGACACTGTACTCCATTGCCCGCCGTTTCGGACTTGCATCTCCTTTGGTAGTCGAAGGGAGATTGTTTAAGTTATTTAGGGTGCGACGACTTTGAGACCCAGATATGGGAGACAGGGCATCTTTTAGAGATAGGGAGTTGGGGTGAAGACAGGACATTGGTTCTAGGGCATAGTATTCTGCTTGTCTTGGTGTCCTGATGGTGAAGAAAACGGGCCTCAGAGCCAATTCCCACCCCACCCCACCCCACCCCCACCCCTCTGTGTGTGTGTGTGTGTGTGTGTGTGTGTGTGTGTAAGAGCACAATGCAAGATGTGTCTCTGGTTCCTTGATTCTATGTTTAAAATCTAGATTTAATGCTTTCACGCTGACAGAACGCACAATTAACGTCCCCATACCACAAGTTCCATTGAACTCTTATTTTGAAATGTAATCAGTAGTAGAATAGTAGGAGAGAAAACTGACCCAGCTTTCTAAATCCGCCACCTCCGAGTCCACTGAGCTCTCTATGACCTCTGAAGACGATGCCCAACCTTCCCTCCTCACCTACACCACTGAGCAGTCCACGATCTCAAGTACACTTGGTTTCCTACCTTCCATCCTTCAAAGTCGCATAGACCCTCCGCCACTTATACCCGGCGGGTGTCCAGAGATCCAGTTTGAACGCCTGACGACCATTCAGCGACCATAGAGCCATCACAGAATCCTCTCCACCTGACTCCCAACGCACTGTAGGAAAAGGCCCCAGATCGTGGTTTCCACAGCCGAGGTTTGTCTTCTGAGAAGATTCTCAAAAATCAGCTTGCAAGGGCGGAGAGACCGTATCTCAGAAATGGGACTGGCTAGTCCTGCTCACTCAGACATCCGCTGATCTTTCTCGCCTCCTGGGTCAAGAGCCCTTGAACCCCTTATCCTCCACCCCACCACAATCTTGAATGATTCCCGCCAAACAGGGACCGTTCTTTCTTAGTCACTGCTATTTAATTCCCAGCGAAGCTGCTCTCTCTTCCAGTCCAGACCATGGTCCCACGAAAGGGCAAGAAGGCCGAGCGACTGCAGGCTCCAGGGGCTGCCAGCCACAAAAGCCCACGTATCCAGCACCACAGGTTCTAGAGGAAGGAAGGAAGGCGCTAGCTAGATGCACCCAGGACTCCTGCTATCTGGAGGCTACACAAACTGCACAGACCTGTGAAGCCCCAGCTTATGCAACATAGGGAACTGCTCAGCTGGAATCTTCTCTGATTCACTGTCCACCCCCCCTCTTTTTTTCCCTCTCCCGAGGTTCTCTCTCTTAATAAGCAGTTTATATCATTGTGTCTCCCCTGAACACATAGTAAGGGAGTGGTAGGAGAGGGGGCGGATTGTTTTTCTCTACACTTTTTCAGACAGAAATCCCAATCCGAGCAAGGGCGCCTGCTCTCCATCACTGCTTTACCGAAGGTGAGAAGTTGGGGGAGGTGGCCTTGCAACTGTGCCCTGGAGCGCACTTTGCTCTTGGCGGATTTTGCCAAGTCCTGCTTGGATAGTGGCAGGGGAGGGACCGCGAAGCCAAGAAAGGGCAGTATCCGGCTATACAGCCTGGTGTCACAGTGTGCACCTGACCTGGGTAAACAATCCAGGTTTCCCATGAGGGTTTGGGGGGACTCTGAGCATGGGGAGGGGAGCGGCTAGAGCTGCAAGGTTGAGCGCGCTGATCTTAGTCAGCTGCTGAGCAAGGGTAGAGAAGGGAGAGAGGATGTGAGGAAGGAGACAGAAGTGAATGGAAAGGGCGGGAAGAAGAGAAGGCATGCAGAAAAAAACAAGAGGATGTGGTGGGGGAGATATGTGCAGAGAAACACATGGAAGAGTGAAGCAAAGAAATAGAAAAATACACCCTTTGTCATGATACACTACTGTAACCCCGGTGCTTGAGTTCAAGGGTACTACTATTCAGTGATGTCCAGGCTAGCCTAAGCTACAGAATAAGACAGTCTCAAAAAAAAAAAAAATAATAATAAAATAACTGGGAAGAAGCTAAAAGCAGAGAATCCTGAAGCTCCCAGCTAGGGTCTTCCACTGGGACCTGGGTGTGCTGTACGTATGACAGGCACATTCCTGGGCTGGAGTAAAGGAGATTGGAGTCTGTTTGGTGGGAGACTTAGCGCCTGTGGAAAGTGTGTGAGCAGCGCTGGGCAGGAATCCAACAAATAAATAAAACGTCTAAGACAGCGTGACAACAATGTGTATTTGGGTGCGTGCCCATGTTCCTCTGTTTGAGCACACGCTTGCACCGGTAAGGAAGACAAACGGGGCTCCCGCCTCAGAGTAATTAATCCTGTCACTAATTGACTCTCTCCCCTTACCTAATGGTGGTGGTCACTGCTGATATCTGGAGAGATATCAGGTGGGAAGGGAGGGAGGGAGAGAAACCCCTGAAGCTAACAGCCTTTGGGACTAAGGATGGGTTTGTCCTGAAGTTGGCAGCTCTAAGCTGGTCTCAGGACCTCCCTCCTTTTTGGACAGAGTTCAATGGCTTTTACTGCCTTGCCTGTCTAGGTTTGGGGCAATGTTAACAAAGGTCTACTTGGCATAGAGTGGCCAGATCCCACACACTGAGGCCCTTCCACAGCTCTGCACCTGGGACTTAAAGTCTCAGCTGGAAGCCACCCACTACCCCTCTGGTAGCCCACATGGCTGTCTACAGCTCTGCCTCTCCTGTTCTTCCCCCAGGGGAGGTCATGAGTCACTGTTTGTTCTTCCAGGACCAGGGATGGATATATCCTTGATCCCTGACAAAGCTGGAGAGGTTTGGCATGGGAGTCTGCAGAGGAGTTGTCATCTGGCCAGGAGGAGGTCTCTGGGGACCATGGGAGACTAAAGTGGTTCCTGCTGGGTAGGGAAGAATGTGTAAGGAGTAGGAAGGCAGGCATCTTCTGGGCTTCTGGGACAGTATTAGACTAGGTGGCACGGGAAAGGCTCCATGTTCACCCTTGGGTCTCCAGACTTTGGAGCAAAGGCAGAGGACTGATGTGTCATTTGGTGGCCGAGTTGGCTGAAGGGACCCAAGGTCCACTGTGAGCCTGGTGATGAAGCTTCCAGGCTTTGGGATTTGGAAGTCAGCTGCCATCTCTGAGATGTCAAAGCATTGCTCCGTTGGCCTCCTCGGAGGCTAAGGAAATAGATTCAGAGACTGGGTGGAGGAGACACAGCTTCTGCCTAGGGAAAAACAGAAACAAACAAACAAAAACCAACCAACAGCCCCCCTAAACACAGTTCTTAAGTGACCCTTGGGAACATTTGTACATTTGACCAAAGCAAGTCTCCCCAAGCAGTAACAGCAGAATTCCTTCTAGGGACTAGAGATCCAGACAGAGTCTCCAGAGTGATAGGAAGACCAAGACAGGTAGCTGGCATGGTAGAGAAGGTGGGACACTGAGAGAGAGAGAGAAAGAGAGAGAGAGAGAGAAAGAGAGAGAGAGAGAGAAAGGGAATAAAATTTCAGGACAGAGAAGGAGAAGGGCATATAAAAGGCAAATAGAAACCAGAAAGGAAAGAAAGTGAAGAAGAAAGAAAAAAGGCAGGGAGGTGGAGAGAGACTATAATAAAAGAGGGTGAAGGTGGCCCCAGGAGGCTGGGCCTTGTCCCAAACCATCCGTCTTCATTGTCTCCGTGTGTGCAAAGGCAACTCCAGCATAAGGAAAAGCCACTATTGGAGCCGTGGCTTTATTTTATATCCTATACATCAGGAGGGAGGCAAAGCTTTATTTTCGCCAAGAGACAGATATTTTATTTCTCTCTTACGGTTTTATGTGTGAGAGATGTCAGGTTGCCACAATGGATGGCTAATGCATAGGCAAGAGGAAGCCGTGTTGGCATGCTGTGTGTCATGGGGTCTTGAGGGGGGGTGAGTGGGCCTGGGATTTAGGGCTGATGGGACACTCTGGGGGATTTCTGCTAAAACATCTCTCTTCATAAATCCACAAGCATGGTCAGCTCAACAGGGAGAAGAAGGAGTTTTAGAGGGAAAAGAGTTGGGCTTAGTAATAAACGAACACACAAAGGAGCCGCTTACCTTCCAAGCGGCTTGGGCAATGGGGCAGGCAGGGGTTCCACTAACAGTCAAAGGGAGAGTTGTTTTAGGAGGCAGATGAAGAGGTGAGAAGTGATGAATTAGCAACCCAGAACCTAAAAATGGTGTTTTGCACATTTATAAATACATCTGTAAATAGACCAGGCATCTAAGGACCCACTGGGTCTTCTCTTTAAATGAAGAGCCATGAGAAGCAGAGGAAGGCTGAACACACATGCCACTCACTGGGAAATGTGTTCCTGGCAGAGCTGTGTCTGTGTAGCTTTACATGTCCCCTTCTTCAGAAAGATGTTTTATAAACCTTTTCAGAGCCTTGGAGGGAAAGAGCCATTAATTTGCAAATTATCTGATCCGTTCAAGGATCAAGGTGCATGTTTTCCAATGCCACGTCTCATGTCTTGTGTGGATACACACGTGCACACACAAACTCATTATGCTGGGAACCCTCCGGTGTAGCTGCCAGATTAGAACCCTGGGAAAGCTCCTTTCTGCCCACCTGCCCCTCATTAATCCCCAAACCTCAAAATGTATAATGTTCACATCTCTAAACCCCAGGAGATGGGGGTGTTGCATTGAAAGATAGTGGTGGTATAGGAGAGTCATTGAATTGACATGTCCATTCTGGACTAGGGCTTACTAGCTTCTTTCGTTGTGAGCCTCCCCTTTACCCTTTCAGAGGCCATTGCTTATAGGAGTGACTTGAATTCATTTTCGTGTCTTGCTAATTGTTCGATGTGTTGGTTTATATCTGTTGCGAAGCAGAAAGTTATGTTCTTCGCCCCTTTTCAGAGGATCTGAGGCGGCACAAGGGTTCTAGAAAATGAGCAGTGCTAACTGACCATACTATCCCGCAGCCTTTGAAAGAAGCTGGTTAACCTTTCTGGGCCTCAGTTTCCCCGCCTGTATGCAGGGGTTTGGGACTGATTGCCGAGGTCCTTTCCAGCTCCGACTTCCTCTAACCAAATGAGATAATGTGTGAAAATACTTTGTAACCGCTAAAGCCGGACGAATGCCAGGGATTATTATTACGATTCTAATCAATCCTACGTTCTCCACACGGATCTTGGCTGTTTAGCGTCAGCAAGCAAACTAAAGAGGGCCCAAGTGAGAAAGCCTAGCCGCGAAGGAAAGGCTCTGCTGGGGATAGAAAAACCCTGCATCTCCAAAGATATTCTGTCTCTGTGCTCTCTCTCAGAAGCCCTGTGGGCAGTGGTGGGTCAAGCGGGGAGCAAAGATGCGCCAGGACCCATTTCAGTCTGTGCAGTGAGCAGAGGGTGTGTTTCTTCAAAAGCATTATTTGTTTCCGAGTGACTGACACCGGAAAGCGATTTGCATTTTTTGTTTTTCCAGGGAGAATGGAAAGAGCAAGGTGTAGCTGATTAGCAAGTTAATTATTTCAGTACCCCAAGGGTTCATGCGTGGTGGTAAGTTGTCCAGCCCTGGTGTAATTTCACAGTCTGTGCATTTCTTGGTGAGCACCTGGGGTGCCTGAGTCTGTCTCTTTCTCCATCCACCTGCCTTGCATCTTCCTGACACACCTGGAGAAAGGGGCAGGGCCTGGGGTGGAAGTTGGTGCTATATAGGTTGAGGGTGGACAGAACTTCTGGGACACTCTTTACCTCCAAAGAATGCTTACTTCCTTATCTCTTTCTTTCTCACTAAAATATTTTGTTTAATAAATGTTAATGAGGTGGTTATCAGTAAGTGGGGTGGCTGTGAGGTGACATCCACAGATTCAGTCTGGAGATAAACTGTGGTGGGGGGAGGCCATGCTTCTCACCTCTTCCTGCTGGGTTAGCTCTCAGAGCTCCATTTGATTTCTCACCTCTGGCCACCACTTGTTCAGCAGCAGCTTCCTCCAAGCCTGACCTCCCCTTAGGGAAGGGAGGTAGGATTGTGTGGTCAAAGGGATGGATACCTCCCCCCAGAGAGATAAGTTGGAGATGTGAGCAAGAGGGGCAGAATTAACAGCATCAGGCCTCTGCTGCTAGGCCAGCCTTTCTGCTCACAGGATGGGAGGGCCAGCCCCCTGCCTCTCCTTTTGAGCCAGGCAAAGGGAGGGCTCTCCAGTTTACTTAAGAGTGGTCCCATCTGCTCAAACTGGCCTTTCATAAGGGGAGGGATTTATGCAGTGTCCTTGTGCTTAGACCTGGGATTTGGCTGAAAACCTTGGGCCTCTGAGAATATTACCTAATGCTGGGATGCTCAGTCAGAGATGATTCATCATTTTGTCTTTGTGGAACGTGAGTGTGTGTGTGTGTGTGTGTGTGTGTGTGTGTGTGTGTGTCTGTCTGTCTGTCTGTCTGTCTGTCTGTCTTTGTGTATCTGTGTGTCCGTATGTATGTATTTATATCTCTGTGTGTGTGTGTCTGTGCATATTACTTTGTACTGTTCACACTTTGAATCCAAACATTAGGGAGACTTATTTACTCCTTTTTCTTCTCTTCTATATTGTCTCAGGAGATGGCCTTGGGGGAGCAACCTCTAGACCTCAGCCCTGTAAGGATGGCAACAGTACACTGCGGTGCTGTCCCCACTCAGGTTGGCTGCCATCCCTGCTGATGGAGAGAGGCTGGAGGCTATCAGAGAAGACAGTGCCAGCGACGACTTAGCTGGGATTAATTGTATTTGCAGAGTAGGGTTGAGTCCAGTTACTACTCAGATTACGTTTAGCCTCCCTGGCCTCATTGTGCTGGGATGTTTGCATAGGACAGAAGGTAGCAGAGACATTTCCAGGGCAGGAAGATGGGCAGAGGGAGGGGTTCCATGGACCAGTCTTGCCCAAATGAAGGGAGCCCAGGGATGTTAGCAACAGGACATGAAGGAGAGCTCTGAGCTTCCATGTTGAGTCCTGGGCAAATTTGGAACAACCTGCAAGTGTTGTTTAGTTCTCTTCTCTGAGATAAAATGTGATTTCCCTGCAGTGTCAGTGGCAGGTAAGCTCTTCTTCCAGAACCTTCTTACTCACAGCTGAGTTTGGCCCTTGCATCTAAGTCCCCTGACCAGCCTTCATTCTTTGTTTGGTTCAGTTTGGTTTTCAAGACAGGGTTTCTGTATGTAGCCCTGGCTGTCCTGAGACTCACTCTGCAGACCAGGCTTGCCTCAAACTCAGAGATCTACCTGCCTTTACCTCCGGAATACTGGGATTAAAGGTATGTACCAGCGTTCTGAGCCTTCAACCTTCGTTCTTAAAGGTGAGCTGGTAGGTCTGTGCCTGGGTGCAAAGTTGTTCTCATTTGGGCCACAGCAAGGATAGAGTATGTCCTTAAATAAAAGGAGCAGGGACCTGATTTGATGTATCTTCCCAGGAAAGATTTGTCACTAATTGGATCAATGCAATCTCTATTCCCTCTTCTGAGTAAGCAACTTGGTCATTCATGCCAGGGCCAGCTTCAGGGCCTGCAGAAACTGTAAAGCCCCTTGGGTTGGCCTTCCTCTTTTCCAGCTTCAGGGCCTGCAGAAGCTGTAAGGCCCCTTGGGTTGGCCTTCCTCTTTTCCTTGCACCGGGGTTTGGGTCTGCTTCTGACAGACTAGGAGGAGCAGACACATTCCAGACCCAGAGCCTGGTGGTTATCTCACCCCAGCCCTAAATCCTTACCTTTTGTTTCCACTTACTACAGATGCAGAGGCCTCCCAGTGACGTGTGAAAGAAGGGCCTTAACCAGGGTTGAAGAAAGAAAGTGAAGAAGGGAGAGCCCAAGGAAAGGTGGGGACAGCTGGAACTTTTGATGACACTCTTCTGGTATACTTCTCATGTATCGTATGCTATAATCTCCAAAATTTCACATTTATTGTAGTAATCTGCAGTGTGTATGCCCCGGCCACATGCTGCTCGGCTAGAAAAGTGTTAAATAAAACTGTAAGAAATGCTACCAGGGCTTTGCATGGGTTATTTAATTCTATCAGTGACAAACAACACTAATATGCAGCCTCTCGCCCGGCACAATATCATGTTTCATTTATATATGCCGAGACATATTTAAGCATGAACGATACTGTTTCCCGACACATACATTTCCTAGTGATTACTTAGAAGCGTGATAGAAACGGCAGAAACCTCTCTCACATATAAACCTGCACCATCATACACAGACTGCCTGACATATACACATCTTCTGTGTACTTTCACAGGGAAATGTAAATGTGAATTTAACATTAAGCACTTGTATACCATTCCAGGTTCATGTACCATTTCAGAGTCTCTAATGCATTTGCACATACTTTTTGAACACATACTTGGCCTGTCACATAAACATCAATGGGTCTAAAATACTTAGATTTTTTTTTTCTTACACATACATAAGTGATTATTCTCAGAGCCATATTCTGATAGGCAGGCTATGTGCCCCACACCGGATGAGCCTCTGTGCAGGTAACCTAAGCATCTTTATGTGTCTATATACATGTACACACCACTAGCACCACTGCCACCCCTATGCTGACATTCCCTCCACTGGGGAACAAGAATTGTCCTGGGACCCTTGGTGGCTGATGGACAGATTTAGAACTGGGAGTTTGACATGTTTTTTCTCTAGGAATCCAGAGTTTCTTGAAGGTGGAAAACGTAGAGGAACAGGGTAGAAATGTCAGCCTTTCCCGGCCCTTACAAGACCACAGAAGCACAGGGTAGGAAATGGAGTTGGGAGGCTGGTATGTGTAGACAGATGCCCCCCACACCCCCCAGCCAAGAAGTCTTCATCTTCCCTTACCCCCTCTTCCCCTCTCAGGAGGGTTTTACTAAGTAGACCAGGCTGACCTAGAATTTGTGCTGAAGCTTCCCCAGTGCAGAGATTATAGACCTATACTGTTCCACCGTGCCTACCTTAGTAATTCATTTCACAAGCATTCTAGAGAGACATAGAAGGAAGGATTGGAATAGCAGGTCAGTTCCTCTGTCCTTCTGCTACGGGTCAGCTGTGTGTATGTCTATCTGTACCGTGAACTATTGGCCTACATGAATGGTTCTCTTCCCTGGCTGCATCAGTATAATCATCAGGGAAGGTGTTTGTTGTTTGTTTAAAAGAAAAATAAACCAGTTGCCCAGACTCCAAACCAACCCAATCAACATCTCTGTCATCTTATTAAGAGAACCTAAGCTGGGCAGTGGTGGCGCACACCTTTAATCCCAGCACTTGGGAGGCAGAGACAGGTGGATTTCTGAGTTTGAGACCAGCCTGGTCTACAGAGTGAGTTCCAGGACAGCCAGGGCTACACAGAGAAACTCTGTCCCGAAAAACAAAACAAAAACAAAAAACAAACAAACAAACAAAAAACCCTAAAGAACACTCCCAAGGGATTCCATGTTCAGCCAAGGTTGAGAACCATTGGTCCAGATGTTCTCTGAGGTCCTTCTACCCCTAAAACTTTATATCCAGGAGGACTTTTTATATACAGAGTATAATACCCAACTTCAAAGTCCTCTGCTGGCTATTCTAAATTCACTCGGACATCATAGAAAGTCATTAAAAGTATTCTTTCAATTTAGAAAGAGAATCATTTTGGAAAAAGTATAATTGCCTAAAAAACAAAAACAAAAACAAAACCCCACATACCTTCATTTCCATCTCTTGCGGACCATTTGGCTCTCTGACTACACATCTAACTTCCACGATATGACACATATGCAAATGATGTAAGCCCTTAACCGATCCATCAATGGGATAGGTACCTTTGGCTAGGCACATATTTCCTGTCTGATTCCTCACCTAACCTGTTTTGATGACATGCTATTTTTAGCAGAGAAAATGAGAAGGCACGGATTCTGGGTGGAGTGCTTCTCCCTCCCCCAGCTGGGATTCAGAGAACAGCAACCCCCAGGCCCGTGGCCCAGTTCTATAGCTGAAGGAAGAAGCATTGAGCTGTGTGTCCTGGAAAGCCGCTCTCAGACCGGGGCCTTTGGGAATCCCACATTAATAGTCTCTAACAACAGTTCCCACCCCTCTTGAAAACAAACCCACTGGAGGAGGCTGAGCCGAGTTGAGGCTTGGAGACAGCCCTCCCCCCCTCCCCCCATGTCCAGGCAGCCATCTATCCACCCTGGAGGATGTTTAGAGGAAAGCGCTCATTCTGGTGGGGAGTACCCTCTGACCCCTCAGTGTTAGCACTAACTTGGGGTGATTTTCAGGTCTTCTAAGACTAGGTCTCTTTCCCACTTCCATTGGCCATCCTTTTCCAGACATTATAAAAACAGTGATCAAATTTCTATTTTTTTCATCCTCCTTTCTTCTTTCTTCTCTTCCTTCTTCCCCTTTTTTGTAATTAGAGATGGAAGCCAGGACCTTGCCTATTCTAGGCAAACGTTCTACCACTGAGTTACATACCCAGCCTGGACCATTTTCTTTAGGAACATACACCAACATGACTTCTTTGTGCAGGCGAGCACTGGGTTAGTGGTCCAGCCTGAGGAAGGCCCTGTTGAGTCTGGGCTGTGATGCCTCTGTGTGTGCTCTTTGGCATCTGTCCACTCCATTTGCCTTTTATTTTTTCCTTCCTTTCATTTTTAATCTTCTCCCTTATGACATTCTGAGTCAGGCTTTGGGCACAGGAACCTCTCAGCCCAAGGAGTGCACGGCCCCTTCTTTCCCTTTCTGCCCTGTCCTCTGCAGGATCTGGTACTGAAGAGGGAGCCCAGATATGGTACAGAAGCCTTGGATCCTAAATCTTGAGCCAGAGAGCCCCTCCCCAGCCTGCTTTCCCTGGGCCTGGGGAGCATCACACCCCAGGATGCCCCAGAACATGATGGATTCCCCAGGTACCTTCAAAGGGCTCAGCATCTGTTTGCAGTGCGGACCTTGAATCTTGCTCTGGTCATAAATGGTGTTTATTTTGACGAGGACCTACTGAAAGGGGGCTGTGGGGCAGGGAGGGCAAAGAGAAATCAATGGGGGAAGATCATAAAGCCATTAGCAGGGTAGGGCTTGTAGGGGTCATAGGATCATAGAAATTTTCTGGCTGGAGAGAACACAGGCCACCAGAAAGGTCAGAGATGGTCATTATGTCATCAAGAGGCCTCTAGGGGCCACATGGGGCTAGGGTGGGGCTTGAGGCCTCTTATGTGGAGAATCTTCCTAGAAAATGGATACAGGGTATGGGGCATGACCCCCCAATAACCTTCTACCAGGTGGGGGAGGCTAGGGGTTACTAAACATGATGGATTTGCCCTCCTAGGGTGAAGAACCAACTGTCAGGTTACATAGCAGATCCTCCTGCTCTGGGGAATGGGGACAGCTCCTGAGTAAGAATTTTGCCTCTACCGTTACTTACTGAACAACTAATATATATCAGGTGCTGTACTTAGTGCTCTTCCAGTACCTTGTTTTACTCAGTCCTCCAAATAATTTGGGAAAGATATTTTTTTAATCTCCACTTTGCAGCTAAGAGAGGGGAGATGGCTTGTTCAAGGTCGAACAAGTCACACAAGAGAGGGTAAGATTAGACCTTACCCTTAGCTTTCTTTTTTCCTCTCTGTCTCTGTCTGTCTGTCTGTCTCTCTCACTGTGCTAGGGACTGAACCCTGTCTAGTACACTAGTCACATGCCATACCACTAAGCCCCCAAACTTAGGATTCTTCAAACCTCACCTGCCCAACCTCCACCATCTTCTCCCATCCACTATGGTCCCTTGTAGCCCCAGAGACCAAATAGGAGAAGGGTCCCCTTCACTGTAAGTACATGGTGGCTGACAGGAAGCTTAGGGGCAAACATGTAGGGCAAGACAACAAACAGAGCCTCTGACTCTTTCTTGACTCTGGAATAGATCTTGCTCCCACAAGCCCCACAAAGTCAGGAAACCATCCTGCTCATCTCTCCCTACTGTGTGACTCAGATCAAGTCGCTTAACCTCTCTCTAAGCTATAGTTTCTGGACCCACCTCCAGAACTTTGTGGGAGGTGAGGGTTGGTAACTGATTTCGTTTGTATCCACTCCCATTTTGTGTCAGAGCTGCAGGACCAGGCCGGGTGATGAGACTTAGTTTTGCCTTTAAACCTGATTTGGATCACAAAAAGATACCTCAAAAGCAGGCAAGATGAGCCCTGTTAAGATCCCTGCTGAGAAATGAGAGGTTGAGAGACTGCAGCAGAGGCTGGGCCAAGAGGAGGCAGCTTGTTCCTCCCTGATCCCCTGACTGTGTAATCCAGTTGCTCAGAGAATGGAAAATCCCCTTCTCCTCCCCCACAAAGGCCTCCTAAGAGGTCTGCTGGCTCTGGGTCTCTAATCTGCCCAGACATCACTCTGTGAGCAGGTTGCCAGGGTCCTTCCTTATCCCAGCTGCCCCTCTGTGGGAGGTAAGAAGGGCTGAACCTGTGGTCCAGGAGCTGAGGGACCTCCTGTTCTCTGGTTTGCCCAGAAGATCAGAGAAGCAAATGGGCCTTGCTGGTGAAGACAGCTCCTGGGATGGCACTGAGGCTCAGGATGGATGGAGGGAGGCAGGAGAACTGGGTACCCTGACTGAGGTACCTGGGTGGGGCTTGTCATTAAGCAGTCCATCATTCTCTCCTCCATCCTTTCCTTTTTACTTAAAAGATGGTCCCTCCCACACCTTCACCTCCCCCACCCCCTCACTTTTACTCATCCATTCACCCAGCACTGACAGCTGCCCTGTGGGTGAACTCCTGATTCTCCTGCACTAAAGACAGGGCAGGGGCTCCGGCCAGAGCCACCCCCACCCCCAGGCTTCATACGTATGTGCTGGGCTTCCCTGAATTAGACCAAAGAAAATGCAGGCTATGAAGAAACTGGCAGGACCAAGAAGGGAAACACAAGGAAGGAATGGAATCAGAAGGTTGGTTTAGTGACAGAGAGATTGTTTACCATTCGGCGAGCCTCCCTTCAGTTCAGTTCAGTTCCCAGCAGAGGAGGGAGAGGCTGTGAGAGGAAAAAGGGAGATGTGGATAAAGGATTCAAGAACCATCTTAAGATGAAATGCAGGAGGATAAATGATGAAAGGGTGGGGGAGGGCAGGCAGGGACCAGAAAGTAAGGAAAGCAAGGAGGTATTCCCAGTGGCTGAAGATAGTGTGGGGGAAATAAAAAGGCCACTAGAGGTCTGCAGGGGGCACCCTAAGGTGTCTCTCTGGGTACAAGGGCCAAAACCCTGCTTCTACCTCCGGCACCTAGGCATCCCTGACCAGTCCCATGCCACAGACCATGGGAATGTTGTCTGGCTGCAATCCCTTTGGGGTGACCCTCTCTGTGAGACCAGCTGGATGGAACCCCTCCCACCTCTATGGAGGATGGTACCAGTCAGAGCTTTTGTATCTCTCTTGCCCACTCACCTTGATTCCCATGGGGTGCTGATTAATTGTGGGGTGTTCTATGACAACGGACTCAGCTTGCAGAAGGAAAGGTGTGTGCTCACAGCCACTTTGTGAATTAGAGAGGAGCCCTGCTTTTCTCCCCTCAGAGGCAGAGACTAAGAGAATGAGGGGAGAGGGTGATGTCATTTCTCCAGAGCCAAGCACTCGGTAGTCCCTCTCCTGGGAAACAACACCATAGCGTTTTGCATCCTAGATGAGGGAAAACATTTATGTCTTGTGAAGGCTGCCATATCCTGAGGCACTCAGTAAATCTCCACACACGCCCTATCAGGTAGAACTTCTTTGCCTTGCTTTTAGAATAAAGTAAAGCCTAGAGAGGCAAAATAACTTGAAGTTGCACATCTAGGGAGTAGAGCTGGAATTCCCTCAAAGTATGGGTTGAATTCCTCACTCCCCCACCCCCATCTCCAGGCATGGTAGGTAAGGGCTCTACCACTGAGGTACAACCTCAGCCTACTAGGTCCTGCGTATGGTCTGATGGTGAATGGATGCTCTTTCCTCCCGTTCCTGCCAAATCTGAGATCCCTCCATGTCCACTGTCATGGGAGAGAACCAGAGAGACTGTCAGGGAGAATCCAGCTAGGTGGATCCCTCTAACTATGTCCCCCTGTTCCCCCCATAAAGACCTTGCAAGGGCAAGGGTAAGGTCCCCTGAGATGCCATCTGATTTATGTGACGATATTGTTATTTTATGGGATGGGCCAAAGAGGTGTCAGGAAGCAAGTTAGCAGTAAATCTCCTTCCTCTGCTCCCCTTCCCACTGCATGTCCTTCCGGCAATTTATGGGGAAATTTGTTCAGAGCTAGGGACTTGGGGCCTGAGTTCAGGCTTGGGGTAGGGAGGTAAGGAGCGAAGAATCCTCTGGGATCTGGGAAACACCCGCATGAACGTTGCGTGCCCACACTCCATCACAAGTCCCAGATTCACAGTCCTCAAAGTCCTTCCATGGATCCCCACAGGTAACGGCAGCCCTTACTCACAGGTGAGCACATTTCTTGTGTGCCTCCACTCCACCAAAGGTGTGATACTGGGGGGCCACACAGTGGTTGTCCACATGCATTCCTTCACAGGTGGGCTCGAGTTTCTGAAACAAAGTCTGAGAGTAGAGGTGAGACTTTCATGCAATTACTTTGAAGAAGGTGAAACTTCTCAAGGGGCAGGAGCTGGAAAGGAAGCCATTCCCCAGTCCTTTTGAGAGAGCAGAGGCAAGCAGGTGGGTGGCAGCTCAGAGCTGCGAGCCTGGAGCCTTCTCCCGTTCTTTCCTCCTCTCTTGTTCTCCTCGTCATTGTTGTAAATTTTCATAGCTGCCAATGTTCCTCCTGAGACGAACTCTGCAGCCAGGGGTCAGGACGTGTGGGCTATAGTCAGAGGTCTGGAGGGAAGGATATAGGGGATCCAAGTAGCGTATGGGAAAAGAAAGGTATAAGAGAGGCAGGAGGAGACAAAGAAGACCTTCCCACATCTACCTCCCACCCCAAGGACTGGTAACCACCTACCCAGGTGCCCTGACTACTTCCTAGCTGGCTGTTACACCGACATTCCTCCATATAGCCCAGGGCACTTGGAGGACAAACCTTGGCACCTATACATCCCTAGTCCCAAGTTCAATGTTCAGTCTCCTCTTCAGGAGAGCTCAGGAAATCTTGGCTAAATGAATGCAGGGGAAAAGAAGGAGACATCACCCCTCAAGTGGTTTCCAAGGGACTCCCCACTCCATCATCTTCCTGCTGGCCTTCTGACTGTGAAGCCAGGGCTGTGTTCTGTCTCATGCTGAATATATGGAATTATCTATTACAATACTTCAATATTTATTACATTGATTTCGCTTTAAATGCTTTGTAAATCATAGCAAAAAATAATGGCCTTCCAACAGAGAGTCATATACCGTAATCAACTGGAAGAAAGTCGGCATTGTAATTTAAAAAAAAAAAAAAAGTCCTTATGTGAGTCTCTCGCTTAAATTAAGAGACAGGACGTGATTCAAATAATAAAACCCAAGTGAGGCTGGTTTTTCTTGGCAAATTAGCAGAGGTTTTAACTGGAACTGAAAAGGTGTTAAGGTGGAACACTGACCTCATTAGACCTTAATTATTTTCTGTTGCTACATTCCTGGAGTCAAGGGCTTTCCTGCCCCCACCAAAGTGTCCACATAATGCCTCATCTCAGGAACTTTGGCTTTAGAGAGAAATCACTTCTCAAGAGGCATTAGTGGGATAAAAACAGACACTTCTCTAGTGACCCGTTTCTCCATCATGGATTTTCTAGGGTGCCCAGAATCGCGCACTGGCTTAGAGGCTGCATAATCTCATCTTTAACAGCTGAGGATCTAGCTGGTGGCTGGTGACACAGGTTTGTAATCCCCGCTGCTCAGGAGACTGAGACAGTAGGATCACAAGTTTGAGGCCAACCTGGGCAACTAGTTTATGAGACCTTATTATTAAAATAGAAAGTTAAGAAAAAATCAGGGGCTGGTGAGATGGCTCAGCAGGTAAGAGCACTGACTGCTCTTCCAAAGGTCCTGAGTTCAAATCCCAGCAACCATATAGTGGCTTACAACCACCTGTAATGAGATCTGATGCCCTCTTCTGGTACGTCTGAAGACAGCTACAGTGTACTTATTTATAATAATAAATAAATAATATTAAAAGAAAGAAACAAAGAAAGGCTATTCCAGCCAGGTGGTGTACACCATTAATCCCAGTGCTCAAGCAGAGGTCCTAAAGTCAATTCCCGACAGCCAGATGATGGCTCACAACTATCTGTACAGCTACAGCATGTACTCATATACATGAAATAAATAAGTCTTTAAAAAAAAAAAGAAAGAAAGAAAAAATCATACTTCATCTATGGTCTCTAGCCTCTTTTAGAGTATGCCCAAGAGTTTGAAGCCAGCATTTATCCAGCAAGGAGGAGATAGATGTGTGTGCACATGTCTGCTGACTTTGGGGGACACAGAAAGCACCTTTTACTGCAAGCATTCTGCTTTACCTTCCATAGCCCACATTGACTGGTTACCAGTCCCAAAGCCAGTTAGGCTCAGTCCAAGATATCTACACATACACAGAAGCACGTGAACCCTACGTCAACCCCTTTCAATGAAATCTGAGTGTGTGACCAAATGCTGTGTCTGGCAAGTGGTGGGCATTGTGGTGGGTGTTGTGGTGGGCATTGTGGTAGGTGTTGTGGTGGGCATTGTGGTGGGTGTTGTGGTGGGCATCCTACAGGACAGTTTTGCTTATGCTGGAAGGAAAGACACATAGAAGGGTCTTTTCATTTGCTTCCTCCAACCTTCCTCACTGGCATGGGGGAAGGTAGAGGAGAGATATTGCTTCCCAAAGGGCTCTAGTGTGGATGTCTATTCCACAGCCCCATACCACCTTCCCCCATGACAGCCCCACTGAGCAGTGTGTATTTGGGGCCATCAGCACTACTCCTCTCACTGACCTCCAAGTGTGGTGTGTTCAAAGTTAGGGAAATGTTCTAAGTCTTGGTCTTTGAGGACAATGGTCCCAAAACTTCTGGTCCCAGAAAGGATGGTCAGATGGAGTCAAGCATTGGAAGGAAAAGATTGCAGGCAGTTAGGAGCAGTAAGCTGTCATGGTTTTGGGCAGTAGTTCTTCGCCTGTGGGGTATGACCCCTTTGGGGGTTGAACAACCCTTTAAGAGGATTCACCTTAGGCCATGGAAAACACAGGTATTTATACTACAATTTATAACAGCAGCAAAATTACAGGTAAGGAGTAGCAACAAAAATAATTTTATGGTTGGAGTTGCCACAGCACGAGGAACTGTATTAAAGGGTCACAGCATTAGGAGAGTTGAGAAGCAATGGTTTAGAAGATCCCCAGGAATAGAGAGAAATCATGGTTTCTTATGTTTACCATAGGAGGCTGAAAAAGTCAGGGTGCATACTGTAAAATGGGGCCAATATTCTATAGAAGACATTCCTAAATTTCAGGATACCATCTCAACAGAGTCTCTTGCTTTTAGGAAGGATGCTGAGGCTATGTGAAGTGGCCAAACATCTACTTGAGGGCACATAACAAGGTTGAAATTGGGGGTGGCTCTGGGCAGAAGGCTGTCCTTGCTGTCCTTTCTGACTTGGGGTGGCCTGGCTGAGTCTGAAGGAGCCCTGAGGACTTGTGCAAAGGTCTACCTTGGGTCTTTGCAAGAGAAAGCCCATGGCCAGTTGAAAGGGTCCTTTCTGGATTCCACTTGGGTCTCTTGTGCCTTAGAAAGGCTACTCCAGGGCTGGAGAGATGACTCCGTGGTTAAGAACTCTGACTGTGCTCTTCCAGAGGTCCTGAGTTCAAGTCCCAGCAACCACATGATGGTTTATAACCATTTGTAATAGGATCTGATGCCCTTTTCTAGTGTGTGTCTGAAGACAGCTACAGTGTACTCATATAAATAATAATAAATAAATAATATTAAAAGAAAGAAACAAAGAAAGGCTATTCCAGCCGGGTGGTGTACACCATTAATCCCAGTGCTCAAGAGGCAGAGGCAGATGAATCTCTGGGTTTGAGGCCAGCCTGGTCTACGGAGCTAGTTCTAGGACAGCCAGGCTATAGTAGTCTGGAAAAACAAACAAACAAGAAGAAAGGAAGGAAGGAAGGAAGGAAGAAAGAAAGAAAGGAAGGAAGGTAGAAAGGAAGGAAGAAAGGAAGGAAGGAAGGAAGAGGGAGGGAGGGAAGAAGGAGGGGGGAGAGAGAGAGAGAGAGAGAGAGAGAGAGAGAGAGAGAGAGAGAGAGAGAGAGGATATGCCATAAAGCTATCTGTATGGATACTTTGTGGAAACTCACACCTTTGATTCCTGCACTCAGAGGCTGAGGGAGACAAGGTTTTGTGTAGCTGAGGCCAGCCTAATGTGCATATCAAGACCTTGTTTCAACAAACAAACAAAAACTGTGAAGTTCTGTCCAGATGCGTAGTGTTGCTGTGGCCAGCCTGGATAGCTGAGCCAGGTATAGAGAGGACAACTTGGTCAGACTTCATCTGTGGGCCAGGCTGAACTTCTTTCCATCTTTCTTATAGCTAAGCCTTACTTTTCTCTCTGTATTTTTCCTTTTTTCTTTTTGCTGTTTGTATTGGGGATGGAACTCAGAGCCTGTGCATGCAGGACAAGCACTCTCTCTACACTGAGCAGCATCCCCAGTCCTGACTCCAGATTTTTGTCCCTGTGAAGAATGGGACAGGAAGCTTAGTCTTTCCAATAACATGACTTACGGGCTGCAGATGCAGTTCAATTGGTAAGGTGCACACCACCACAAGGACCTGAGTTCAGATCTCCAGTGCCCACTTAAGAGCAGGGTATGGGAGGACACTGGAGGGCAGAGACAGGCTGGCCTCAGGAGCTTGTTGACTAACTAACCTAGCCAATTGGTGAGCTCTAGGTAAAGTGAGAAACTCTGCCCTAAAAGATCATATGCGGGGGCTGGAGAGACGGCTCAGCAAATAAGAGTATATCTTGCTCATGCAGAGGACCTAAATTTGGTTCCTAGCATCCAGTCTGTTTACTCCAGCTCCAGGGGAATCCAATGCCTTTTGCCTCTGCAGATACCTGCACTTATGTACACACATGCACACACACACACTATATGACAGCCCACATCCTTACATATTTTTATTTACATGCATGCATATATGCACATTATATTTTGCATGCATGTATGTCTGTGCACCAAGGTACATCCTGGTGTTCATGGCCGGAAGAAGGCTTCAGATACCCTGAAACAGGAGTTCCAGACTGTTAGTAGTTACTGGGAATTGAGTCCTGGTCCCCTGCAAGAGCAGCCAGAGTTCTTAATCACTGAACCATCTCTCCAGCCCCTGGTGTATGTTTTTAATCCCAGCACTCAGGAGGCAGAGGCAGGTAGATCTCTGAGTCTGACTTACCCTGATCCATACATCCAGAGTTAGGTAAGGTGACCCCATCTCAAACAAACAAACAAACAAATTAGCAAACAAACCCAAAACCAAACAAACATAATGAAAGTTAGAGAACAATTGGGGAAGACACATGGTGTCTGTCTCTGATCTCTATAGGGGTACACACACACACACACACACACACACACACACAGAGACACACACTCACATACACACACACACATATACACATACACAGACACACACACAGACACACACAGACACACATACATACACACACACAGACACACACACACACAAACACACACAGAGACACAGACACACAGACACACACACACACTGAATATTATACTCAGGTTACAGATAAGTAGACTGAGGTCCAGAAAGACAGCTGTTGAGACAGAGAACTGGGGTACGAACCCAGGTCTCTATCTGAACAGAGATTCCATCCAGGATGGTAAGAATACACATTGGAATGTGAGCCTCTACAAGGACACAGATTCACTAACTATAATCCTAAATCAGCCCCCGGCACTCAGTCAACAGTAAGTATTTCAAAATAACAAATATCAACTTTAATGGGAATTTTGGTGCAGAAAAGTGAATTGGGAATAAATAAGGGACTGGGAACTAGATACTCTCTTTCTTTTCTTTCCCTCTATCACCTATTTATTTATTTTGAGATAGGATCTATCCATCATCTATCTATCTATCTATCTATCTATCTATCTATCTATCTATCTATCTATCTATATTTTGAGATAGGGTCTCTCTGAGTAGCCCTTGCTGTCCTAGAACTAGCTCAGTAGACCAGGCTGGCCTTGAACTTAGAGATTTGCCTGCATCTGCCTCCAAAGTGCTGGGATTTAAGGAGTGCACCACCACATCCACTTCTTTTTTCTTTTTAAAGGCCTGTTGGCTCTTAAAAACTGCTGTGTGTATGTGTGTGTGCATGCACACAGGCATACAATGCCGGAGCATACATGTGGGGGGTCAGATGACGACTTTGGGAGTCAGTTCTCTCCTTCTGGAGACTCTGGGGATCAGTCTTCAGCCACCGAGCCCACTCACAGTCCCAGATCTTCTGTCACAGTTTCACAGAAGGTTTTGTGCATTTTGTATTTCAGGGAGCACTTTGTGACCCATGCCAATCCCATCTGGCTGTTTCTTTTTCTTTTATTGACACAGGGTCTCATTATGCAGCCCAGGCTGCCAGGGACCCACTAGTAGTCTCAGCCTCAGCCTTTGGAGCCCTGGGATTTCGGGCATACACTGCCATGTTTGGCTCTGGCTGGTTTCCCTTTCCAGGTAGCACCATGGCAGAGGCTTAGGCCCCTGAGGAAAGCAGAGGGATAAGAAAGGAAGTGGCAATACTGTCGATGCAGTAGAACCCTCGTCGGTATATACAGAGGACAGTCAAATGATTTAGGGGGCCACTGAGATGGCTAACTGGGTAAAGGTCTTGCTGCCAAATCTGACGACCTCAGTTTGATTCTCCAGGATCCACACAACAGCAGGAGAGAACGGACTCTACATTGTTCTCTGACCTCTAGTCTCAACACAGGGGGAATATAGTCACCTGTTTAAAACTTTCTTTTGAAAAAGAAAGAAAGAAATGTGGTAAAAGTCAATTACATTTTTAAAATGTCATAGGCATGAGTGTGGTCTTGCCCCTTAGGCCACCTCTTGGGATGACCTAGAGAACCCTGCATGACTCCCTCTGGCATTTCTTGTGGAGCTAGAAACAGAGCTTCATATACACAAGGTGGGTGCTCTACCTGTGGCTTACGGCCCCAGCTTCAGGAACCAGCCTTTAGTCCAATTTTTACTGAACACCTACTGTGTGGACTTATACACTGCGCTGAGGCCTGGTAGGTCCAGAAATTCCCATGGGATGGTCTCCAGATCTCAAGAGCGTGCCCAAGCTGAGGCCCTTTTCTGAGACCTTCTTCTAGGCCACCAGAGGCCACCAGGCATGCCAGGGGGTTGCATGGCCATCTTTTTCTCTTTGCTCCTGCATCTGGAGGATCCTAGTCTTGCTTCAGAAGGTCGGCCCTCTCTGCTCCCGCTCAGTCATCCCTGGCCTTCCACACTGCAGCTCCCCTGGCAGAGAGAAAAGGTGCGAGAGGGAATCCAGAGATTCTGTACTGTTTGTTTTGGGTTCAATGGAATCTCATTTACACGTGTTAATTGCAACTAATTGGCACTAATTGGATGAACAGGAAACCCTCTGGGAGCACTCATACCTTTAATTTGTAGTAAATATCATTAATTAACATATGCTAATTAGAGCCAATTAACATTGATTAAGGGTTGCCAGCTACTTGGAAAGTACAACTCTGTGTCCTCCTCCCTGGGTTGTCTGAAGTCAGCACAAAACATGAGACGTAGAGTCTGGGGGAGGAAAGGATGTGGCACCAGCCACACAAGCACAGAGCCCTCATCCAAACTGGCTGTGTAGAGGTGGCATCCTGCCCTGCTTGCCCTCCCCTGCCAGTACAAAGGGCTCTGCAGAGGCAGGGAGTACCCTGCTCCGCTGCCCGCAAGATCAGCACTGTTCAGGCAGCTGGGGGACGTTCCTGGATTGAGCTGTTCTGTCTGCCCTTGAACAGCTAGCTCCTGGGCAGCAGTCATCCTGGGATAGCCTGCAACTCCACTATCAGGAAGAGGGTGGCCAGGGGAGGGTCATGCCCTCCAGATGTGGTGGATGGTAGGTTTCCTATTCATCCTGTCCCAACTGGGAAGAGGTGCATGTGTGAACATTCCAAGCCTCCTCCATCAGACATGCACGGAAGGGGGAAAGTTCTGTGCAACGTCAGGTAGACAGGTGATACGACCACCACCACGACCACCATTCCCCCCGCAACCCCCATCAGATAGTTCCTTTGTGAACACCCCCATCAGACAGCTCCTTTGCTTATTGGGAGATATATTGTTACTTGAGATTGAGATTGCTATTCCAGGGAATTGGTGTTGGATTGAAAAATTAGCTAGGTGTAACAGTGGTGCACACCTTTAATTCCTAGCACTCGGGCAGCAGAAGAATGCAGATCTTGGTGAGTTTGAGGCCAGCCTGGTCTACATAGCAAGTTCCAGGTCATCTAAGTAGTGAGATTATGTTTTTAAAACAAAATTGGAGCTGAGGGGGTAAGTAGAAATACAGCATATCTCTAGCATGTGGGAGGCCCTATGTTTATCCCTAGTATTAAAAATTTAAAAAGAAAAAATCATTTGCCTAGAAGCCAGGCCTTTTTAGGGTTACTTTTGCTTCTGTTACTAAGTGGCCATGGGACTCTTGAGATTCATTTAAACACGTATAAATTGTTTTGTTTTGGTCTAATTATAAAGAAATAAATGTTTATTGCCTTCCTCCCAGACCGCCTCCCAGGCACCCAGTCCAGGGGTCCTGCCTCTGTAACAGGCATTGGATTGTCTCACTTCTGGAGCTCGCTTTGAACCTTTACCCAGTAGCAGGTTCCCTGAGGCAGGGGTCTGCCTGCCTATTCATTTCAGTTTTCCGTGGGCACAAAAAGCATTTTTTTTTCCTAAATGAAGGCATATGTGAGGTTTAAAACGTATTGATCTCTGGGATGAAGAAATGGCTCTGCGGTTACGAGCATCAGTTGCTCTTCCAGAGGACCCAGGTTCAATTCCCAGCATCCATATGGTAGCTCATGACTGTCTGTAACTGCAGTTCCAGAGGTTCTGACACTCTCACACAGGCACATGCAATGCCAATATACATTAAACAAACAAAAAAAATCCTTGATCTTTTGCAGTATGGAAAAGTACACGTTTGTGCTGTGTGTAAACACAAGTGATACTATTTACACATGGGTAAAACTTATAGACACACATATAGCACACGTCTGAAGGGGTCTCAAGAGCCTTCATGGTTTTACTTTAACAAGTTGAAGAGTCGCCGGGCGGTGGTGGCTCACGCCTTTAATCCCAGCACTTGGGAGGCAGAGGCAGGTGGATTTCTGAGTTTGAGGCCAGCCTGGTCTACAGAGTGAGTTCCAGGACAGTCAGGGCTACACAGAGAAACCCTGTCTCGAAAAAACAAAAACAAAAACAAAACAAAACAAAAAACCCCCAAAACAAACAAACAAAAAAAACAAGTTGAAGACTCGAAGTGCTACAACCTTGAAAAGCAAGGGAATTATTGTAAAACTTTATTTAAATTTCCTCTACATACAGTTTTGTGAATTTTAAATGTTAACTCTTTGAGTTCCTGTGACAGTCTCTCTAGCAAAGACAGCAAAACAGAGATTTAAGAATTAAATGGCTTCGAGGTGAAACGTGCGAACACCACTCATGCAGAAGACCTGAGTTTGGTTCCTAGCATCCATACTGGGTAGCTCACAGCTGTCTGGAATTGCAGTGTTAGGTGATCCAACTCTGCCTTCTAGCCTCGGAGGGCACCTGCATTCATACACTCATACACTCATATACATATACACATAATTAAAAATAAAAGCAACATATTTTTAAAAATTGAAACTTGCACTGGGTTTCTAGATCAAAGGTAGGACAGTTGTCCAGCCGCAGGAATGAGGCTCTGAGCTGGATTCTCACCACTGGGAAAAATGAGAAAAGAATAAAGTTTTTGTATTTTGGTTTGTTTTGACAGTGTAGGACATTGAATCCAGTCCTTTGTACGTATTAGGCAAGCACCCTACCACTGACTTACATTATATAGATTTGAGACAGGGCTTCTCTGTGTAGCCGTGGCTGTCCTGGAACTCCCTCTGTAGACCAGGCTGGCCTCAGACTCACAGAGATGCACCTATCTCTGCCTCTCCCGAGTGCTGGGATTAAAGTTGTATGCTACCACCACCCTGCCTTCCTAACCCTTAAAGTTTGATTATTAAGAATTCACAGGTGGCCGGGCAGTGGTGGCACACACCTTTAATCCCAGCACTTGGGAGGCAGAGGCAGGTAGATTTCTGAGTTTGTGGCCAGCCTGGTCTACAGAGTGAGTTCCCTATACAGCCAGGGCTACATAGAGAAACCCTGTCTTGAAAAAAACCAAAAAAAAAAAAAAAAAAAAAAAAAAAAAAAAAAGAAAAAAGAAAAAAAGAAAAAAAGAATTCACAAGGAATGGAGAGATGGATCCATGGTTACGATCACCGGCTGTTCCTCCAGAAGACCCAGGTTTGATCTTGCCACCTCATGGCATCGTACAGCTCCCTATAACTGCAGTTCCAGAGAATTCTGTGCCCTCTGCTGAACCCCACAGGCACCAGACATACACATAGTATAGAGACATGCACTCAGGCAAAACACCCACACATACTCATAAAATAAAAATAATTAAAAAGTTTAAAAACCACATAATAAAATATGTAAGAGAAAGTTAAATAACTATGTATAAAAGGCTTTAAATTTTATATGTATAAATGTTTTGCCTGCATGTATGTGTGTGCACTATGTGTGTATACATGGAAGTCAGAAGACACTGTCAAATCCCCTAGAACTGGAGTTAAAAATGTTGCTGGGAATAGAACCTGGGTCCTCTGCTAGAACAACAAATGCTCTTACCCACTGAGCCATCTCTCCAGCCCTATAAATGTGGTTAGATTTTGTTGTGTTTGTTTTGGTTTATTTTTGAGACAAAGTCACCCCATTTAGCCTTGGAAAGCCTGGAACTGTCTGTGTAGAATAGACTGGCCTGGGGTCGTGATCCTTCTCTAGCCCCCGAATGCAGGGATTAGAAGCATGAGGCGTCATAGGTACCTCCAAATGGTGGCTGCTGATTCTTCTTCCCCTCCTTCTTCTCCTCCCTTTAAAAATGTAGGTGTAGCTTTGGCTGGTTTAGAACTTGCTATGCAGACCACACAGGCTTTGAACTCACAGAAATCTATCCGCCGCTGCCTGGATTACAGGCATCCACCAGCATGCCCAGCACCAGAGGACATTTTGAAAAGCTTGTAGCCTGTGTGCTTCTGAACTTGTCAAAGCTGCCAACAGCATCAAGCCTCCGGGAGCATCCAGTAAATACACTGTCAGTCCCTCTTGCAAACATGCTGAGTGCATACTTTCTCAGGTTCCAGAGTGTTCCCAAACACAGATGCGCTTAACCTGGCTATTTAACCTCCAGATCATTTCCAGTGGGTGGCAATAACAAATAGTGCTGGGATGCACATTCTGGCATTTACAACCTTGCATACATCTTGGATCAATCCCTTGGGAGTCGTTCCCAGAGGGAGAATTGTCAGAGCGAAGGGAATAGGTCATTGGAAAGCTTTGCTGCGGCATGTGGCCAACCTGCCCTTCAGAAACAGTTCTGTCAGCAGTGAACTCGAACAAGACCTCTGTCCTGCTGACTATCAGGGTCAGGCATCCTCTTTGAGCCACCAGCAAAATCCTGATGTGTGTTTCCTCCTCTGTGGACTAAAACCAGCATAGCAGGTACACCTTAACTTTCCAGGTGTGCGGGAGGATGCGGCTCCTGATGAATCCAGGGATTTGTTCTCCAGGTGGCGTGGGATCAGGACAGTTTAACACTACTTAGGCTTTGATGGAAAGAGATGAGTATCTGGAGAAACCTCGATTCCCAGGTGATGTCTGTGAGGAATCCTCATTCATCTAACTCAGAGGGACAACACTGCCAAGACAGGCTTAGGGTTCATTCAGGACACTGAAAACTTCAATACTGAGGATGCTGGGAAATTCCCTATGTGCAAAAGCCCCGGCAGTGGGGCAGGCTCTTCTGTACATGCCCTATGTGTTCAAGCATTTCAATGACATGAGCACCGTTATCCCCATTTCACAGATGGAATCTCTGAGGCTCAGGCAAGTTAATAAGCGTGTCTTCACTAACACAACTGCCGAATGCAAGGGCTGCTCTTTGCATTTGAGTTCTGAGCCCGCTTTGCAGACTATGTACTGCAACCTCCTGCCTGTGTGCACCCCTTTGGCTCCCAGAAGCTCTGGCTCCTAGATAGCTTCTCCTTGGCTCCTGAGAGACAATCCTGAGAGACAGCTCCCTGCCCTGCACTGGGTCCTCCATCCCCCTCCCCATGGAAACTTGAGGTCTGAGGGAGAGCTGCTGGCGAGGTTCACAGCAGTTTAATTACCAAAGTGATTTTAATTTGTTTTTGTTAATTGAAATCTCATTAAGCCGTAATTTACTCCACACAGCTCGAGAGTCCACAATTCTATGGGTGAGGAGGCAAAGTGGGCTTGTGGAACTTGTTTTAGTCTGGGGATTGTATTTCTTACTTGATCTTGTACTTGGTTTGCACAGAGAGA
>NW_022196911.1:80324990-80343255 GCF_008632895.1 Mastomys coucha
TGTGTGTGTGTGTGTGTGTGTGTGTGTGTGTGTGTGTATGGATGTTCCATGGAGGCCTCCACACAGCCAAGTATCTCTGGCTTCCTTAATATGAACTCTCTTATTCTATTGCCATGAGGACCTGGTTCTTCCGATCTTGTTCTGTTCTATGAATGACAAACTTTTTGTCTCCATGAACTGACTCTTCCAGACTGCACAGAAAATTAGTCCTTTCGTCTCGATTTCTCAAGTGGCACTTTTTTTTTTCTGAGACAGAATCTTTCTGTGTAGCTCAGCAGGGTGGTCTTGAACTTCTAATCCCCCTGTCTCAGCCTTCTGAGTGCCAAGATTACAGGCATGTGCCACTGTGCTCAGTGATGCTTCTTTTGAGACAGGCTCTCATGTAGCTCAGGCTAGCCTCGAATAAGCGACTTAGTCAAGGATGACCTTAAGTTTCTGATCCTCTTGAGTTCTGGGATGATAGGTATGCACCACTACACCTAGTTAACAAAGTGCTGGGGACTGAGCCCGGTTGGATTAGTACTTTTCTATTGCTGTGATAAAATACCATGGCCAGGCATCTTAGAGAAGGAGGCATTTTAATGGGCTTATGGTTCCAGAGGTTTAGAGTCCATCATGGCATGATGGTAGGAATGGTTGAGAGCTCACTTCTCAAACCACAACAAAGAGGCAGAAAGCACGCTGGGAATGGCACGAATCTTTTGAAACCTCAAAGCTTGCCCCCAGTAACAAACCTCCTGCCACAAAGCCACACCTCCTAATCCTTCCCAAACAGTTCCACCAACTGAGAACCAAAGTATTCACATGTATGAGCCAATGGAGGGAGGGTGGGAGGCACTCACATTCGAACCACACCTAGGCTTTGCGCATGCTAAGCAAGCATCCTACCAACCGAACTATGTTCCTAGCTCCTCTGTGGTACTTAAGGATTGAAGTGGACTCAGCTGTCAGTTGTACACTGCTTATTGGTCAGGCTTTTCTTATTCATGCCCCTTAATAACTGTAACTAAAACACTCTACATGTGTTCAGACTTCCTGAGTCGGGTGGAGCCTGCAAGCAGCGCAAGTGTACACACGTTGTCTGGCACACAGTGGAGACTGGATGACACAAGGAGTGACCAAGAATGTATTAGAGCCATGCCTTTGACCTGGTCTTTTAAGATGTATATGGGTGGTGGAAAAACGCATGGACTGCTCTTCTGGCCTGCATCCCTGGATGTTCCGTGCTTGCAGCAGACTCTGAGCTTCCAGAACTTGGTCTGCTTGAGGCATTCTCCTCTCCCCACATGGCCCCCGACTGCAGCCGCTTGGTAGTTTTCCAGGCCTGACATTTCCAACATGCAATGCCATATGTATCACCCCTCTCAGGTAATTATCACGTAAAATTAAGCTAGTCTTGTACATGAAACCAGCAATTAGCCAGGGATTGAAGGTCAGGGAGAGCTCGTTTACAGAGTCGCTAACAAAATGTTAAGTGGAAGTGTGTGTCAGATGGGCCAGGAGGCTGGATTAGCTGGGGTCGCAGCCATGGACAAGAGAGCACAGGAGACTCCCAGCTCAGCGGCCCACACAGTGCACAGCGGGGAAGAGCTGGCAGCTGAAGGCTTACAAGTCTCTCCTCCAGCTCTCAATCTGGGGCCCAGCTTTGAAGGGAAGGTCGCCAAGCCTGCTAAGTCCCAGTGCACACCAAGACTGGTTCCCACTCCATCTGGAAACCTGCTAGGGCCTGCCCCAAAGCCTGTCAGTCCCTCGTCCTCCAGCCTGATGCCTCTCCCCCAACACTTCACATGGGAGCCTTCACATCTGCTGTGGGTGTCTGAAGACAGGGCAGCCATGCACAGCTCAGAAACTTTACACACAACAGTCTCTTAGCTTGGAACAACTGCTTTTCCCAACTGCTTTATGGTCAAACTGGAAGTCTTTTGTTTCTCTTCTGAAATTTCCAGACTAAGCCAGGCATAGTGGCGTGTACCTACAATCTCAGTGCCGAGGAGGCTGAGTCAGGAAGATTTTCAGGGCCACTCTAGGCTACACAGCAAGTTCATGGTGAGCCTGAGCTATGTATCAAGAAACCTGTCTCAGGGCTGGGGACAAAGCTCATTTAGCAGAGTTCTTGAGGAACACACACAAATCTCTGGGTTCACTCTTCAGCACCACATACATGGGCCAAAGTGACATACCTGTTATTCCCGTACTGGGGGAGTAAAGGAATAGGGGTACAAGATTATTTTTGGTTACATAGTGAGTTTGAGACCAGCCAGACTACACAACACACTGTCTCAAGAGAGGGAAAAACATCTCTATGGAGAAGGCTGGCCATGTTAAGGCACTTGCAGCCAAATGTGATGACATCAGGTTATTTCTCGGAACCCACATGGTGGGAGGAAAGAACTGTTCCTGAAAATTATCCACTGATCTCCACACATTCACTGTGGCATGCTTACCCACACACATTGAAAAAAAATAGGTAAATGTCAGAAATATCTACCAGCTGGGTACGTGGCACATGCCTTTAATCCCAGCACTTAGAGAAAGGCAGGAGGGTATCTATGAATTTGAGGCCAGCCTAATCCACATGGAGAATTCCAGGTCAGACAGAATAAATAAAATAAAAACCTACCAATATAAGAACTTAGTCTTGGGCTGGAGAGATGGCCCAGTGGTTAAGAGCACTGACTGCTCTTCCGAAGGTCCTGAGTTCAAATCCCAGTAACCACATGGTGGTTCACAACCATCCGTAACAAGATCTGACTTCCTCTTCTGGAGTGTCTGAAGACAGCTACAGTGTACTTACATATAATAAATAAATAAATCTTTAAAAAAAAAACGTATTCTCCTTGGGTGGTGTTGGTGAATGTGCCTTTAATCCCAGCACCCAGGAAATCTTGGTGAGTTTAAGGCCTACAGAGTGAGTTCCAGGACAGCCAGGGCTAGACAGAAACCCTGTCTAAAAAAAAAGAACTCTGTCTTAAAAATCCAAACACCAATTAGTAAAGCGATTAAAATTAGAACTCCAGGCTACACTTCTCTGGAAGCCTTTTCGGACACCCAACTTGTTCCTGTAGGAGAGCATGCTCCTGTTCTGTAGGCTATGATGGCTCTCAAACTCTGTGACAATCTATGAGTGACTCTTCTGTCTCCTTGGTTGGGCTGTGATGATCTTGTCTCTTTCATGTGACCTTGACTGCTCAATAAACACCCAGAGGCCAAGCACAGCCATCACTCTCTTCTGCTTTGGTTTTTCTTTCTTTCTTTGTTTTTCTTTGTTTTGTTTTGCATCGCTTTGAGGCCTTGCATATGTGTTACATCCTCTGAGTTTTTTTTTTTTTTTTAAGGATTCCCCTATCTAGCAGAATCCACTGTGCCACCTGTGTTCCCATCATGCCTTGCATTCTGCTTTATAATAGCCTGCTGTTATTGACCTACAACTCCAGGAAGACTGCTCAGAGTCAGACAACAATCAATTTAACCATTCAACAGTGGCAGGAGGTTCAGCGGAAGGAATCTGAGATTTAGAATCTGCTGTGTAGCCTTGGGTGACTACTCAGCCATTCTGGTCTCCATCTTTTTAACCAGGGCCTGTGTGTTGAAGACTCTGAGACCCTGCAGGCCTCACTGAATACTTTCCCATCACCTGTTCTTCACCTGAAAATGAAGACTATTCACTTAAAAGGTTCTTTGTAGTCTTGCAACATGGCAGGCTCTCACGGACAGGAGTCTTGAGCATCCCTGGTTGCACAGCAGGCTTCTCCGGTTTGTATTGATCTGATGATAAGAGGCTCACTTCATACCAAGCAAGCCACTCTGCCTTCAGATGGCTCTGTTTTGAAGAGTTGCACTCTCTGACACACCACATCTCAGGCACAGGTTCTGTGGCATAAGATCTATCCTCTGACTAAGATGATGTTCATACACAGAGATTGGATTCAGCGTCAACGATGCTAGCTCACTGGCATTACTTGTGGAACTTGACATGTAGACCAGTGGCCATGTGGTTTCCCTCCTCTGTGCTTGCAGATCTTTGTCCAAAGATCTCCTCGGAGGGGACAGAGAATAGGGTAGGGCTATCATTTTCCTTTGCATAGAACTTGTGCTTTTATTAATTCAGCACCATACTGAAGCAAAGTCAAGAAAGATCAGAATTCCTTTAATTTTTTTATTTGCAATTTCAGAAACCTACCTTTAAAAACTCACAAGCAAGAACCAAAACTGATCACAAACTGGGAAAAGGGATTTGCCCTTACACCACAGGCAAAGGACTATTTTCTTTAATAGCTGAAGAGCATCTACAAATCAATAGGGAAAGGATTTGCAAATGAACAGAATTCTGTACACTTACCACACAAGTTGGCAGCAGAGGTTCTGACCATGGCTTTTAAGCCTAGAAAAGACACTTAACCCTTACTCATGATAAAAGAAATGCAAATTGAAGGGGCAATTGGGGTTGGGTAAGGTGTTTCTGTGAAACAAGAGGACATGAGTTTGGATTCTCAGCACTCAGTTAAATCCCATCACTGGGGAGACAAAGATAGGAAGGAGTTAGGGCCCACTGGCCAGACAGCCTGGCTAACCAGTAAGCCTCAGCTTCAGTGAGAGACCCTGACTCAAAAACAACAGCAACCGCAGCAACAAAGAAAACAAAACAACAACAAGAAAACCCAAGGTGGATCCAGGGCAAGAGAGCTACACATATAATACCCACAACAAACGCACATTCACCCAAACACAAAGTGAGAGTGCACACAAATACGGCTGGAGCCAAGCATAGTAGCACACACCTAGGGTCCCAGCATTTGGGAGGCAGAGACAGGCAGATCTCTCTGGGTTCAAGTCCAGCTCTGAACTACAGAGCTAGTTCCAGAACAGTTATAGTTACACAGGGAAACCCTGTCTTGAGAAAACAAAAACAGAAGAAGAGGAAGAGAAAAAGGGAGAAAAGGAAGGAAGGAAGGAAGGAAGGAAGGAAGGAAGGAAGGAAGGAAGGAAAGCACAATTTTTCATGTAACACGTGGCAAAGATAAAGATGTTTAGTATCAGCTCTCAGGAAGTGCGTGTTGCAGGCGTGTACAGTGCAGGGAGTATGTAGGCTTATCCACCAAACTTTAAGAATGTACACACTTGCCGGGCGGTGGTGGTGCACGCCTTTAATCCCAGCACTTGGGAGGTGGAGGCAGAGGCAGGCAGATTTCTGAGTTTGAGGCCAGCCTGGTCTACAGAGTGAGTTCCAGGACAGCCAGAGCTACACAGAGAAACCCTGTCTCTAAAATACAAAAAAAAAAAAAAGAATGTACACACTTTGATTTTTCCTTTGCACTCCAGGAATGTATGTATCCTAAAGCTTTACTCCAATGTGCACCTGAGAAGATTCCTTTGTCTAGGAGGGGCCTTTCACCTATTATATCCCCTTTGCTCCAGCTCAGACATCTTCAAAACTGCACATCAGATACATGAGCCATTGGGCTGGACAGAGGGCTGTATGCTTATAACCCCAGTAATCAGGAAGATTGTGAATTCTAGTCTCGTCTGGGCTCTATATCAAGGTTATGTCTTTGTTTTTCTTTCTTTCTTTCTTTCTTTCTTTCTTTCTTTCTTTCTTTCTTCCTTCCTTCCTTCCTTTCTTTCTCTCTCTCTCTCTCTCTCTCTCTTTCTTTCTTTTTTTTGAGACAGGATTTCTCTTTGTAGCCCTGGCTGTCTTGGAACTCACTCTGTAGACCAGGCTTGGCCTTGAACTCAGAAATCCACCTGCCTCTGCCTCCCAAGTGCTGGGATTAAAGGTATGTGCCACCACTGCCTGGCAAGGTTATGTCTTTTTATTTATTTATTTATTTATTTATTTATTTATAAAACATGTTGAATTCATAAACAGATGAAGGGGTCAATATGCAAATGACATGGACTAGGTCATTTGGTGCAACATTTTTGTTTGCTTTTTTGAGCAACAGTTTCACTATGTAGTTCTGGTTGACCTAAGACTCACAGTGATCCATCTGCCTTTGCCTCCCAAGAAGGAGGGGTTAAAAGTGAGGGCTGCTACACATGGCACTTACTACATATTTTAAATTTTTTTATTTAATTTTATGTGCCAGTGTACCATGTGTGTGCCTGGTGCCCATGGAGGTTAGAAGAGGGCAATGGGTCCCTAGGAACTGCAGTTAGGATGGTTGTGAGCCACCATATGGGTGCTGAGAATCATGAACCAGGTCATGTGTAAGAATAATAAGTGAGCCATCTCTCCAGGCCTGACATTTTTAATGAGAGAAAAAGAGAAATAATGTAAATATTGAGCTATCATGAAATAACATGCTGCTGTTGAGAACTGTGCAGTTCTATTATAGATCTGTAAGGATCTTCAAGGTTGTTGTTGATATTATTATTATTAGCAGTGCTGAAGATCAAACCCAGGATTTCCCTCATGTTAGGTAAGTGATCTATCACTGAGCTTCACCTCCACCCTTCCAAGGCATGTTTGTGTTTGTATGTGTGTGTGTTTTAATTTAAAAAAGTTTAAGACCTACAAGACGGCTTACCAGTTAAAGGCATTTGCCACTAAGCCTTAAGTTCAATCCCCAAAACTCATGTTGTGGAAGGAGAGAATGAACTCTTTTTTGTTTTTTTTGTTTTTTTGTTTTTTTTTTTTTTCAAGACAGGATTTCTCTGTGTAGCCCTCGCTGTCCTGGAACTCACTCTGTAGACCAGGCTGGCCTCGAACTCAGAAATCCACCTGCCTCTGCCTCCCAAGTGCTGAGATTAAAGGCATGAGCCACCACTGCCCAGTGAGAATGAACTCTTAAAAATCATCCTCTGACCGCCACACTTGCTCTAAGGCAATGCACACATGCACATATGCACACACTACATAATAGATAAATGTACTGGGCAGTGGTGGCACATGCCTTTGATCCCAGCACTTTGGAGGCAGAGGCAAGTGGATTTCTGAGTTCGAGGCCAGCCTGATCTACAGAGTGAGTCCCAGGACAGCCAGGTCTACACAGAAAAACCCTGTCTCTAAATAAATAAATAAATTAGAACAAACAAACAAAAAGTAAAGCGAACAGTTAGATTACTTGCTTGCAGAGCAAGCAGAGACCAGCACTGGAAGGAAGTTTTCTAGCTGTCCTGAGCTCATATTTTTAGACAGGTGAATTACAGGGTCTGATCAGGGTAGAGTGGTTTCACTTTTCAATGTGTTCCTCTTATATTGTTTGAACTTTAGATCATGTGAATCTGTTTCCTCAGTCAAATAAATAAACACAATGCAAAAACTAAGAGACCCAGAAATTAACCCTAAAACTTGGACCTATCCCTGTATGGAATATACATGTATGGGTATATTTCTGAAGATATACATGACTGCCCATGGGCATGCATGTATGTTTCCAATATAACTTGTTCATACCTAGAGATTAAACTTTCTAAATGAAAAGTTTCCTAAGACTTTCCCCCTGATCACCAAACCCTCAGTGTGGTGGGGGATGCAGGTCAACTGGCAGAGCGCTTACCTAGCATACAGGAAGCCCTGTGCTCAGTCCCCATCAGTGAATGAACCAGGTGCAGTGGCACACACCTGTGACCCTAGCACTTGGTGGGGAAGAGGCGGGAAGATCCGAGTTCAAGCCCTCGCACCCCAGTTACATAGTGAGTTTAAAGCTGCCCTAGGCTACGAGAGACTGTCTCAAAAAGGGAAAAAAAAAATCCAAAGCAAGACAACCCTCCAGTGTTTAACCTACCTATAAAGTCCACATTCTTTGTTCTGAGCCACATGATCACATCGCAGCCCTACTACTCCCTTCTCCATCTTGCCACTGAGCACCTTGCTCTTCCTGTGCCTGCTCATGTAATCCTCTCCCCTGGGTGCCCGTTGGAAAAACCAAACACATCTCTGCCTTTGTGGAGGCTACATCAAGTCCTACTTCTTCAGCCAGGAGGGTTTCCTCCAAGTCTCCATTTGGAAGTTGCTTTTCCTACTTACCTACATTTCTCTTATTGCTTGTGCTACTCTTTAAGTTTGTGTTAAGCTATTCCATGCCTGATAGCTGAGCTGCCGTGCAGTAAGGAGGTAACAATATCCAAGTCTGGACTGCTCCCATTGCCCCTAGATCCACCGAAAGGCCAGGCACAGGAAGGACTCGTGAACACTGAAAACACGGTTCTGCCTGTGTCTAGGGCAGGTGACGGGTCGATGAGGCCCTTGTACAGGGTGAGGGCATTTACCCTCACTGGGGAAGAGACTTTGTCACCCCTCACTGCACACAGCCTTGTGCAGGGTCCTCTGGGGGGTAAGCTCAGCACATGCCCATTATAGCTCATCCATCCCACCAGCCCGACCACAGGAGAGGGGCCTGGCGAGACTAGACGGTGAGGCAGTCACATTCCAGACAGGTGAGGCACACCTGGAAGGTCACCGGTCTGGCTCAGACCCACCTGCATTCACTCAGGCTTTACAGTCCCCTCCTCCTTGGATGACCCAGGGTTCGAATCCTCACTGCCCCTGTGAGATCATCTTTCAGGATCTCATGTGATCTGTGGAGTCTGCCAGAGCTGGAGAGGAGCTCTGGGAAGGCCTGCAGGGGGCCTGGCATCTGGGAACCACGAGGCTGGTTTCCCTGGAAGCCAGTGCTGCCAAGCTGCGGATACTCGGGAAGCCACATCAGCCCAAGCTTAACCTAGGAAGGCAGATGTAGTGCCAAAAACCACATATGCCAAGCAGCACTTGATTGCAAAGCCAAATTTTTTTTTTTGGCTTGATCATTGTTTAGGGTTACTATGTCACAGTTAATGCTCTGATGGTAAAAGCAAAGGCCTGCCTGGGCTTCGGCAGGTGTGATAGCTTCCATGTGGATGGATGTGTACAGACAGACGTGTGTGTGTGTGTGTGTGTGTGTGTGTATTGCCACACATGGGGACTCTCTGGAGCCATGCAAGCAAGTGTGCACATGTTTGCACATAGCCACTCAGATAACAGCGAAGAGTGGGCAGACTGGAACATACTGCTTGAAGGAATAAAGGCTGGTTAGAGAAATGCCAGGGGATAAGCAGTATAGGAAATGAAAGAGGAAGCCAGATACAAAGGTGCCTGCGCCTGGAGTCCTAGCTAAGTAGGAAGCTGAGGCTGGAGGATCATGTGAGCTCAGAAGTTCAAGGTAAGCCTAGTTAACATAGCAAGGCCTTATCATAAATGATGCACAAATTTAAAGACTTAAAGGGACATAGCGTGGTGTGTAGACTGTGGCTGTCAGGAGCACAAACGCCAGCCCTCTCCGGGGTTTGAATCCTCTCTTGGAAGTTCCCTCGGCTACCACTGCCTCCTTTTCTCACCTACCAAGTGAGATCAGAATAACAGCATAGATTGAATAGGGTCGGCAGAGGGATGAGAGAGCTGATGCTTGTGAAGTAAGTGTATGCAGAAGGAGGAGAGAAGGACCTCCCTCAGGGGCCTTTCCTTTACTCCCTTTAAGATGTCCCATTTCAACACACACACACACACACATATCCCGCCCCCTTCTCTCCCCTGCATCACTTCTCCAGTTAACAGCATCCTGGTCTCTGCCAGAGACAGTTGGGCTCAGGGAGCACCTGCTGCTGTCAGGGAAAACCCGCCAAAGGGGAGCGGGAGCAGGGGGGAGGTGGAGATGTGGGCTGTGAGCACTTGCTTGTCGCTTTTCCCCTCCCCCCTTCTGTTTCCCCAACCGTGATCCCTGAGGCAGGAGGTTGGGGGCCTGCAGGAGTCGGAACACTCCAAAGCGCAGACAATCCGCCATTCCCTAGTGGGCTGGGGGTCAGGCCCCTCCTCACTCCATCTGCCCGGGCTGCAGCCAGGACTATGCAGTCTGCCTGCCCAACTTGGTGGAGCCCAGTAGGCTAGGACCCCGGGGCCATGCCAGGTCTGGCCTGGTTGTGGTGAGAATGGCCACAGTGAGGGCCTTGCTGTGTGCTCCTTTTCCGGAGCTCTGCTCCCTGAACCGCGGTCTCTCTTAGTCCTGAGGATCTGTCTCTTCTCCCCACCAGCCTCTCTGGCTGTCTTGTCTCTGGGTTTTCTGCCTAGGTGCAGAGAGCACAGGTCCAGACTGCCCCACTCTCACACAGTTCTTTCTGCTCCTGGACCAAAGACCTGGACCAAACTGGCTCTCTGCTCTAGCCTTTCTGGATCCGGCTTACCTTTCTCTTTGCCCTCTGCATTGTGGCTCCCGTGCCCTTCCGGGTCCTCTACCCTCTTCCTGTCCAGAGTAGCTTGCTTCCCTCCAGTCTTAGCCGGAGCCTCACAGGGAAGCTGTCCTTCACCCCACGGACTGGGAGGTAGAGAATCACCAGGGCAATGGGAAAGCCTCCCCTTCCTTCCTCTCCCCTTCCTGTTCTGGCTTCACAGGAGTTGGGGGATATAGAGTTAGGAGTAGAACCCCCAGGGAACCAGGATGGAGAACAACAGGGTGGGCGGAGTACTCAATAAGACATCTGTGAGGCTGTTCCAACTGCGGGACCTCCGTCAGAGGTTGGGAGCTGAGTGCACCCAAGGGTGTTCCAGTGAGGGCACAGCCAACGGATGAGTTGTCCTGTGTGACTGTGACTCAGTGACTCATCAGAGAGCCCATTGGACACAGCGCCTTGCCTCATTCTGAACCCCCAAACGCCATGCTCCAGAGTTTTGGGCTGAGGACCTGCACTTAAAGATTTGCCCTATGCTACCAAAATGGAGGAGCCACAGGTCACTGAAGGCTGCAGCCCACTGGCCTCTGTGGGAATCCTGGCTTGGCCACATAAAATCAGGTGCAAGCCCGTGGTCTCCCTTAAGGCTTAGCGTGCACTGCTGTCGGGGCAGTAGCACTGGCTGCAGAGGGTGATGTGAGAATTGCCCTCATTTTGCACCCAGCTTGGGTGCTTCAGCTCCTTACTCTGGGTTCTGCCACCTCCGCAGAGACTGGCAGGGTCTATTAGGGGAGCGGGGCTCCCTCCCATGGGCCTGCCCCAGCCTGGGCCTACGCTGTCGTTATGTGTTACAAGACACTGAGAATTCTCGACACTGGAGCAACATGAAATCATTAAGGCAAAACAATAAATAAAGGTCTAGAAGTTATTACAGAGCTGACAGCCCACAATGCCATCCCGCAAAGCAAATATGAATTATTCTAGAACATTTTAAAATGAAAAATCCTCTCTTCTTCCTGTTCAGCCCTGTAATCTATTAACTCCCCTCTCAGTCCCCTCAGAGCAGCCAGGCCACAGGGACCCAGGCACAGGCCTCCCTGTGAGTCAGCCAGCTGCTGCTTCTGCTCACAAGTCCTTGGGTTTGCTAAGAACATCTGATCGTCTCTGTTAGAGAGCAGGAAGGAGCATCCCTGGAGGAGGAAGCATCATCCCTGAAGAGCCTCCCCTACCCCAACATTGTCCAGTCCCTTTACTTCCCAGTGTACAGCAAACGCCACAGCTGGATCAGCCCATTTTACAGATGGGAAAGTGAGAGCAAAAGAGAACCAGCAAGACAGATCTGAGACTCAGGCCTGGGTTCTCTCATTCCAAGTTTAAAAATAGAAGCAGTTCAAGGTCAGCCTGGTCTACAGAGTTCCAGGAAATCCAAAGTGACACAGAGAAACCCTATCTCAAAAAATAAAAAACGAATGAGCAACAAAACAAAACAAAACAAAAACAACAACAAAAAAAAACAAACCCAAGTTTAAAATTAAATGGCTTAGGGCTGGGAATTCAGGTCAGTGATGGAATGCTTGCTAAACATGTATAAGGCCTTGGGTTTGACCTCTAGCACAGAGGGAAAAAAAAGATTAAATGCTACCTACCATGTCTACCTGGCAAACTCCTATGCATCCTTAGAAACCTTGTTGGCATATTGCTTTCTCTGAGAAGTTCCCTGCTTGCCCTCAGAGTTCTTACTCCTTCCTGTGTCTTGCTGGACTTCAGTAGTGATGCCCACTTCCCTGCTCTGTGATGACTGTCCCCAACATCTGTGTCCTGTCTTAGGCTATGAAGCTGTCTGCAGTGGTGATGCGCCAAATACATCAGTACTCAATAAACGCTTCTGAACCGAGTCCCGTGGTGTGTATGCGGCTATGTGACATCTGTTTAAGGCACGGTAAGAGGAGTGACAGGCGCATATTTGGGTGTCTCTGCATTTGGACTTAAATCCAACAATGTTTCCAGAGAGCTGTTTGGAGTCAGCGAGCTGTGACAAGCTGTTGACCATTTTCTCAGTGCCAAGAAAACTGGATGTGCTGGGGTGGCGTGGGGGTGGAGCTGGCTAGGGCTGAGGCCAAGCTGCCTGCCTGCTTGCTCCCCGACCCTTCCTTGACTCCCCGACCCTCTCTCTTCATGGTTCCACTTTGGGAGCCCCCAGCTCTTCAGGCTCCTAGGGTGGGATGGAGTTGTGACTGAGACTTGAACCCTGATGTGGATACTCAGTAGCCCCTTGGCTAGCAGTGGAGCTGATAGGTAGGGGTCCAGGCCCGGGGCAGCCCTTCTTCCTTACTTCCGTCAACTCTGTTCTCTCGTTCCTTGTCCATCTGAGTCAGATGCAGCCATGGTGGTGAAGGGAAGCCTTGGTGTCCCGAGGCCTCTGTAGAGGTAGAGGTGAGCACAGGCCTGATCTTCAGTAGGAGAACCAGCATCCTGGCAACATTCTCTTGACTTGCTTAAATTCTGAAAGGCCTGCTCCTTTCCTAGTGCTGGAGAGATAGACAATGGGTGATGAGGGAAACAGAGACAGCTTCTACCTTCTCTGTCCACCTAAAGCCAAAAGATCCTGCACAGAGCCTTATGAAGATCTGGTCATTTCAAGGTGATATCTGGAACCCTGAGGCTGCTCTGTGCCTCTGGGTAGGAGGAATCCCAGTACTCAGGCCTGCCCTGAAGACTGCTGGCCCAGGGTCCTGGGCACATGCTCTTATAGTCATCCATCAGAGATAGAAAACAGAGACTCTTTCAAAGGCGAGTTTGAGAGCCCAAGTTCTACTTCCTTCCTCGTCTGCCTCCTTCAGGTTCTGATGACCCCCTGTATCTAAAGATACCAACAGCCATGATGGCCAGGCCAGGCCAGGTCTCCATCATGTTCTCTGCAAATATTCTCTCCTCCCGGTACCGTCTGGTCCTCAGATAGATCCTCTCTGCCCCTTTCTGCTTGTGAGAATGCACAAATTCCTTTCTTTTTCCTTTCCTTCTAGCCACCAATCGACACCCTTACCCCATCCTTGTGCTCATTCTGTCACCTTGGTGTAAGACTACAGAGAGAGAGGGCAGTGGTGGCGCACACCTTTGATCCCAGAGCTTGGGAGGCAGAGGCAGGTAGATTTCTGAGTTCAAGGCCAGCCTAGTCTACAGAGTGAGTTCCAGGACAGCCAGGGCTATACAGAAAAACCCTATCTCAGAAAAAAAGAAAAGAAAAAAAAAAAGAAAAGAAAAGAATACGGAAAGAGAAACCCCAGTTCTACAGCCGTGCTCCAACCTCATGACTCTTCCAGATGAGGACAGATTCTGAAAGACCTGGAAGACCAACTTGGATCTAGAATGAGCTTTCCCTTGACTTTGCCAAGGTGACGGTGACCATGACCAGATCACCAAAGCTGTTTGGGGCTCAACTCAGTTTCTTTAGCTGAAAAATGAAGTTACACTTTCCAGACTTCTGTAAAGAGACTGGAAGGCACATATTACTATGGTGGACATGGGAGGAGTGTTGAAAAACCAACAAGGATGAATTAGGGTGAGGCTGGGGGTTGGGGCGGCGGTGGAGGTGGGTGGCAGAATAAAGGTAGGATGCCTAGAGATGGAGGAGGAGAGCAGTCAGGAGTGTCAGGGCTGCAGAGAGGACATCAGGCTGCTCATAGCAGGAAGGTGGCAGGGTTCCAAAGCCAAGCACTTTGTCGTACAGATTGATGGTTCCTACTCGGAGCCCTTTGTTCAAATGAAATGCTGAGAGCCATGGGGTAAGCACATAGAGTGGAATGGGAGTCTGAGGTGGGGTGGGGTTCAAGTCCTGATTTTCAAATCCCTTTTCACCATGCCAGTCCAGTGAGGGGCCCCTACGAGATTCACCCAGCTACACTGAGCCTGTTCTAAATGTCTCACAATGACAGTGAATCTCAGAGGAGCCTACTGAGTTCCTGGAAGGCCTGAGAGGGGAGGGCTGGGAAGGGGACCCCCATGAACCCTTTATTCTGCTTACAACTTGGCAACAGCCTCTGATGGAAAGCCTAGGTCTTCCCTTGACCAAGCAGCTGCGCTGTGTGGAAAGTGAGGAGAGAACATGGCAGGGAACCTTGAGAAAGCCAAGCTGAGGGCCTTCTGTGGGGTTCAGGTAAAGAAGAGCAGTCACACTGTTGGCACACCAAGCAGCTAAGCACCAGTGAGCTGGCCCCAGCATCTGCTGTCCCACAGACCTTAACTGCTAGGGACCAACATTTCTTCTCTCTCTCCACCGCTCCACCTAACTGGGAGACTCACACTTAGACCTCAGCTTAATCAGCCATCCCAGAAAGCCTTCCTGTGTCCCCACCTCCCTGGGGTGCCTCTCCTGTACAATTCCCAACTCTCTTGTCTCTTTTCTCTGCTAGATTTTGCATCTCTGTTTAGCTTTGGAAACTGTTTCTTATATCCCAGGCTATCCTTGAATTCTCCGAGTAGCCAATGATGACTTAAAACTCCTGACTCTTTGGCCCCCATTTCTGAATGTTGAGATTTCAGGCACGTGCCACCATGCCCAGTTTTGTTGCCATGTTGGAGGATCACACCCAGGGCTTTGGCATACTCGGCTAGGACTCTGAGATATATCTCAACTCTTCCTTTTGTTTTGCTTTGTTATATGGTCCAGACCAACTTTGAACCAGTGATCCCCCTGTCTCTTCCAAGTGGTTGGGTTATGGCTGTTAGCAATCATGCTCCCTATCAGGTTCTAATGGAAACATCCTGTCATTAGAATCTCACATCTGATTTCGAGGCCAGTCTGGTCTACAGAGTGAGTTCCAGGACAGCCAGGGCTACACAGAGAAACCCTGTCTTGAAAAATAAAAAAAAAAAAAAAAAGAAGAAGAAGAAGAAAGAAAGAAAGAAAGAAAGAAAGAAAGAAAGAAACCTCACACAGTGCCTGACACAGAGTGGGTCCCTCCTGAGTGTGGGCGAGCAAACAAACAAATGAGCACCACTTCAGCAGGGATGTAGGTAGAGATCAAACACTTTGCTTCTGAAAATAGCTGTTCCATGGAATGAAGGCTTCAAGGTGAACACAGGTACTGGACTCAGGACTGTTGAGGGAAGTCCCACTGAGCATCCCTGTATCTTTAGGAATGCAACCGGTGGGGCTTTGTTCTTCCATCTGTTCAGCATTTGTACACCTGCCTGTGAACATGTGCAAACACGGGGGTTTGTAGATCTTTGTGCCCTGGGTCTGAAGGAACATGAGAGGTAAAAGGCTCTGGGAGTCTGTGTATATGAAGCATGTGTGACTTTGAGCATCCAGGTATGGGTGTGACCCTTTTGTACAAACAGCTCTGTATGCAGAACAAGTCCCTGCATGGTTTTGCATTTGTGGGCATGCATGTACTTGCACAGCCGAGTGCCCATGGGAGCCAGACTGGGCCTGGGTGTGTTCTGTCACTTTCTCCTGATTAGCCTTTGCTTGGAAACATTTAGGTGACGATTTACAGCGGCATCTGACCTGGCCTCTGTGCCTTACCCTGTGTGTGTGCAGCAGGGGCTGTCCCCTGCCCTCTGCCCCCTGCCCACCCCTTACCCCCAGACCACATAACTGTGATTTACAGCGAGCCTGCGGGGATCAACTCCCTCACAACGACCCACCTCTTGCAGCTCCTATACCAGATGGGCTGCCAGGGAGACTGAAGCAAGACACCAACCGGCAGCCAGGCCCATCTGGGACCACTCCCTCACCCACTGCTCCCTCCCTCCTGTCCCTGTCATCTTGTCTTGAGCTTGTTCTTGGCTGTTGGGATTGTGAACTGAGATGGGAGGTCTGAGTCTGTGACATCAAACAGAAACCACTCCTGTGCTTCATTCATCTTCATTCCAGACACAGATAGACAGACAGATGGACAGACGTCCACAGATAAAGGTGCCAATGAGTCCACATACAAGGAGACTCACAGGGTCAGGTCTGACAAACACATGTGTGTGTGTCTGTGTCTCCGTGGGGGAATCTGATGCACATGTCGGGGCTGGGAAGAAAACCAGGCCCCCTGCAGCCAGGCCCGACGCCCCCCACTCCCTCCTCAGTCCCTGTTCACCCCTCCTCCTCCGTTTCTACTATCCCTGATGGCAAAGGCTATCCTCTCCAGCCCGTGCCAATCCATTATGCAGGTCCACTCAACCAGCAAGGGCATTTCTTGGGGGTGTCCCTGAGGTGGAGCCCCAGGGGCTACAGATCAACTCAGTACCCTTAGGCCAGTGTAGCTGGGAGCAAGGCGGGGGGCGGGGTGGAGAAATCCAGGGCTGTGTCAGGCTGAAGGTGAGCGCTGGAAACAAAAAGATTGGAGTAAATTATTATTCCCCCCATGGCTTTCCCAAGGAAAGTGGAAGCAGCAGCCTGAGGCCCGTTTTCCTATTTGATGGCGAATCAGATAAATGGCAGGCAGCTTGCTCTGATAAGGGCTTGCTCTGGGCACAACCTCTCTCTCCGCAACCCTCTTACTATGCATAGAGGAAGGCTATCTGTGCAGCTGCACCTTGACACAAATATATCTGCACCCGAGATGAAGCAATTCCCCTAGAAATTACAGCAGGGGGATTGCATCTGACGAGGGGGCCCTGGGGAGGGCTGGGGGGTTGCAGGGACGGGGGAGGCCTGGGACAGGCAGAGAGCAGAAGAAGGAGGCATCTGGGAGATTGGGAGTGGGGAGGAGGTCAAGAGGACTGTACCAGGGAGGGGCCTAGAAGCATCTTTGTATGAAATTTATACATCTCCCCCTCCACTGAGCATCTTTCCCAGAACTATTCTTTTCCCTCCTGCGTCATCTTGCTAATGGGGAAGCCCACCAGAGCCCCACCCCCAACTCTCAACACTATTTTCCTGCTTATAGAATTAACGATAAAATATGTGGTCAGTAGTAGATTTTACAATGACTCAACTAAATGGAGAAGTCTTAGCCGTAAAAAAATGCTCCTTTTAGCAGGGGAGTGGGGTGTTAATATGAGTTAAATAAATATATACATCGATACATATGTTTGGGAGGATGGTGAGACCAGAGTTCTAACTGTTCTGCCTGGAAATACATCTAAACCGTCATGAGGCTCTCCGAGAGGTGTATGCATACGTGGAGTATGGAGGCAGAAATGTACGGGAACATGCCTGTGTGTTAGTCTGAGCCCTTGGCCCTAGGAAGAGAAGCTCCGATCCAGACGTGAAGCTCTGAAGCTCATCAGGCACAAAGGCCCCCTACCCTGAAGACAACTCCTCCCCTTCTAGCTACTGCTTGGCTGGGTAAAGGTGTCCAAGGGTGCTTGGCAGCAGGGCTTGGAAGGACAAGTACATGGGGAGGGGCAATGGGCCATGTTTGTTGAGGTGGGAGATGTCCTGATATTACAGGAAAGGCTTTTTGAGATGAGGCCGGGCAACAGGAGGCATCTCGTGCATACGCATGCGTGGGAAGGGTGAGGGGGAAGAAGCGGAGTGAGCACTCGAACCCGGTTTCCCCTCCCTCTCCAAACTGGCACCTGCCTTGGGTCTGACTGTCAGAGCAGCTGTGAGACACAAGAGTAGGCTGACAGATGCCTCAGCCTCAGCCTTTGTCTGAGCAAGAGAAAAATCACACCCTCCTCTTAACCCACCCCCCCACGGCAGCTGAGGCTAGAGGTTTCCCTCACCCTCCAGCTCCAGTCTCTAACTCTAGAAAGCAACAGGGGTCTTCATATAATTCTAAGCTTAATTTGAGGAGTAATAGAAAAGGAAGGTTTGGATGAAAGACATTTTGAACCCCTTTGCCTAGATCACAACACACTTCTAAAGCCACGTGTGTTGGGGGGCGGGGAGGTGGTGTTGGCTGGGGTTGTGTGAGATCTTCATGCCAACCTGAGCCAGCTGGAGTGGGTTGAGCCATGCTGCAGGGGGATCAGACTTCTAGTTTTACATTTGCCCCTCCTCCAGCTTACTCTCTCCTCAACTGTAAAATGTGGGGAGAAACTGTTTCAACCACAGAGGCACCGTTGCATAACATGGGTATCCGGGCTCTAGAGGCACATCGCGTTGATGGGATAAGAACTCGTGGAGTTGTCATCTGCCACTGCTTTGGGTTGGGTCTGGAGGCACCCAATGACTGTTTAT
>NW_022196911.1:80343265-80373751 GCF_008632895.1 Mastomys coucha
AAGGCATCCCCCATAGGGACTTACTATAATTGGCCAGGTTGAGGATACTGGCTCCATCCAGATGCTCTGTAGTGTAGGACTCAGCCAGGGACCTAAAAGGGCCAGGAAGTCTGGGAACAATGCCTCTAGAACAACAATAGAAAGAAATTCCCAGAAGGTAGGCTAGTGGGTCCTATTGTTTGCTATAGTGGTAAGTTAGGGTCTACAGTGGGCCAAGAACACTCATCCACGATGTGGCAGGACTTGGGCAATTGTACTTCACATTGGGACACTGGCTCTTTGGATTCATCCTTATATACATACCATTGATCATCATTGATCCTGATATTGGGGCATTGATCATCACACTGGGGCATCAATTTCCCTTAACCAACTCTGAATTAGGGCATTGATCTCTACACTGAGTTGCTGGCATTCTTACACATTCTTATGGCGAGACATTGATTCCTCTCAACCCACTCTGTATTGGGACATTGATCCCCAAGTGGGATGTTGATGGCCTCAAGCAGATCTTCATTGAGGTATTGATTCCTATATGGGGAATGTTCACTTCCTTTTCCATCCACCTCTGGATTGGGACATTGATTCTGAATTGGGACATTGATTTATTCATCTCTCTCAGTAATCTGGACATGATCTACCACTTGGCCCTGAATGAAGACACTGGTTTTTTATTTTAGGGCTTTAGGCCACTCATTCCACTGATCCTTTATTTGTTATATTTACTCTGTATCCTGTGTATCCGTCTCTGTGCTGATAGGTGGCATCTCTTTTGCTTTCTTTCCTTTTCCTCCTCTGCTCCTTCCTTTGAGACAGGGTCTTACTGTATAGCTCTGATTAGCCTGAGACTAGCTATACAGACCAAGCTGGTCTCAGACTCAGTGATCTGCTTGCTTCTGAGTCCTGGGATTAAAAGCCTGTGCTGCCATGCCTGACATCATCTTTTTGTATGTCTCTCTACCATTTTAACTCCCATGTGAGCATTTTCTTGCTTCCCTCCCTCCCTCTATTTCTCCCTCTCTTCCCCCACTTTTCCCTTCCTTCCTTCTTTCCTTTGATTCAGGAGCTTGTGACATAGCCCAGACTGGCCTTGAACTGTTGATGATCCTCTTGCCTCAGCCTCTTTAGTACTGGGATTAGAGCCATGTACCACCAAACTTGGCTATGGATTTTCTCTCGGTTCTCATATTTAAATATTATTATACAATCTCCACCCATCATCCATTTTGCTCTCACAATGATTTCAAATGAGATCTCTAAGTTGGATGGGGATGGCCTACTGAGGTTGGGGCCATAGCAAACAAATATTTGTAGTATTTGTAATATTGTAATACTTTTGAGTCCTAAGTTTGAATTCATAGCTCTACCACTCACAAACTTCAGTTTCCTTGCTTTTCAAGTGGGATAAGATACCTACTTCTCAGATTTCACATTGCAAATTAAAAGACAGTATAACAAGGACTGGAGAAATAGTTCAATGGTTAAGAGTACTGGCTGCTCTTCCAGAGGACTTGGGTTTGATACCCAGCATGCACACGGCAGCTTGCAACCACGTTTAACTCCAGTTCCAGAGGATCTGACAGCCTCTTATGGCCTCCATAGGTACCAGTCATAAGTATGGTGTACATATATGTAGACAAAACACCCTTGCACATAAAATAAAATAATAAAAACTTTTAAATTAATTAATTAATTAATTAATTAATTAATTAAATGAAGGACAGCATACAGCCATACACAGCATAACAATGTTTCAGTCAACAACAGCGCCCATATACAATAACATATACAATAAATAATACATATTGTGGGGTGGTCCCACAAGATGTCATCATCTAGTGATATATCAAACTTAGGTCATATAAGGATAGTTTATAATGTTCACATGCCGGTGAAGTTGCCAAAAAATAGATTTCTCAGAATATGTATTATCATAAGTGATGTGTGACTATATATGAGAACACAATATTCAATGACAAGGCTTTATATCCCTGGTCCTCCATCCCCCAGATAAGGAAACAGCTCCTAAGTCAGAAAGTGCATGCATCGCCCCATCACTTGCCGCAGATGAGGCTAAGACACCCACCCCTCCGAGTCCACCAGCAGCATCCCAAGTGAAGTGGGCCCCTCACCAAGGCCCCGCTCTAGCTCTTCCTTTTAAAAATCCCATATTATATAGATAGCAAACAGAAGGGCAACTTTTCCACCCTGAGCCTGTGTGTAATTACATATTTTGGCTGCGTGCTGGGCCAGGGATAAATCTGTATGGTAATGCAGGCCAGGGGCTTACGATGTAGGCACACATGCTAATTTTTAAACCACAAAATCGTGGCTGTTTTTCATTTTCATTTCCGACAACACCGGCAGAGATTAGGCCCTATTAAGTACCATGGGGCCTGTCCTCCCCCTGGCCACCTGCGGGGCTCTTCGTGGCTTTCATAGGCTGGTTAGGCCTGGCGCTGAGGCAAACACATCCTTCCTAATTGTAGGGCAAAGCTCTGCCCAGGAGGAGGTGGCCAGGATGGCAGATTGAGGCTGTCTTCTCCTGTCATCTCCACCCAGCCTGGGGCTCAGTCTCATTTCTGATGGGGGAGGGGTACATTTCTTTCTGGAAGAGTAAAGTAAAATGCTCTCCCCAAAGCTGGAGGGGGGCATCCTCAGGATTCTGGAGAGCATTGAATCCTGGCCCCACATAAACGTCCTTTTACAAAAACTTTCGATTGGCCTTGTACACATCCCTTTTCTTTCTGGGCTTGTTTTCTATCTCTAGAGCATGCACTAAGGGCTCTGGACTGGTCCTTCAAGTTCACACCTTTTTGCCTGTGAGCCTCCCATCCCCTCCCTGAAGAACAAGTTGAGCGGTGCTGACAGCAGGTAATATTGGTCACACATGTACTATGTGAGTAACTCACGTGTCCGTATCTCAACGACTCCTCTCTGCTCCCCAGGGCAGCAGAATGTGAAACAGTCTCACCTGGCCACTCACTGGCTGCTTGGTTTGCTCCCTCATCTGCAGAATGGAATCTAGCTGATAACAGCGCTCTCTGAAAGGGCGTCATCCAATCATTTGGATTGCTGCGAAGTACTCCGGGAGCTTAGGACAGCCCCAGCAGGTAGCTGTCATCATTATTATGACAGATGAGCAGATGGAGGTTCAAAAGAGGGTAAGGCTAGACTGGAACCCAAACTGGAACCCCAGGCTCCAACTCTTCCCCATACATACTTTAATTCCTCTCTTTCAGTCATGAAAGCTTCCGTTTCTACCCCTTCCCCAACCCTATATCCAGCAGAGCCAGACCCTTAGCCTATTTTCTCCCTATTCCTGGGTACCCAGCAAAAGTGGCAGCAGATATGCGGAGATAAGAATAAAAGGTCTAAGGGATTCCCTGAATGAGGTTTGGTTCTGGCCACTACCTCCAACCTTGACTTCTAAGGATACTTGGGCTTGAGGGAGTCAGTCCTGGCTTTGACAGGAGCTAGGGCCTGACAGAGCCTCTGCTTATTTGAGAACAGAGGGCAGAGGTTCGGGAGGAGGAGCTGAGCCCAGCCCCCTTCTATTCTCCTCCATCTGCACTCAGGAGCAGCTGAGCATGGCTGGCCACCCCTCCCACTCCTGCCCTTTTCCATTCTCCCCTTCTGGGCAGGGCGGCCCGTCTCTGGGGGGTCTGAGGGGGAGACCTGGTCTGTGCTCAATTTCATGCCACTTAATTCTCAAGTCTGTCCGTGAAAATGGTGACAAATCGGCCCCAACTGCCCAAATGTCCCGTCCCATCTCAGACATCTCTCCTGAAGCCACTTTTCTATCTAACAGCCCCTCACCCATCAGAAGAAAGAGAGCGGGTGCATGTGGCCATGGGCTCAGGGGGCTTAAGCTGTCTTAGGTCTACTTCCCCATACGGCCATCTCCCACAGATCCCAGCCTTAAGACAGGCCACAGCCTAGAGCCCTGAGATCACTTCAAGTGTATGGTCATGGCTGGGAACTGATTCTGAATTTTAATGTTATGGTGTGATGTTTATGTGTTTTCTTTCTAGAACAGCTTAGTTACTTTATGAATGAACAGTACACTTGCATGACTGAAATTTCCAGAAGTGGAAAAGGAGGTGTGAAATAGCTTTACCAACCTAAAGCTTCACTCACATCTCCACATTTTTCCAAGAGAGGTCTTTCATGCAAAAATCACCAAATTCGCACAGCGTGCCCTATCTTTTCCAAAAAGTGTACCGTCATAACTCTGTACCTGACATCTTACCCAGATGTCCCACAAATCAGATTCTCCTATTCTATCCATCCATCTCCCAGTGGGGCCACTTGAAGCTCTCTTCCCTTTCCATTCCTCTGTCCTCAGTAAGGGCTTTGAAAGCAGATAGGTGAGTGTTCACATCTTGCCCTTGCTAGCTACTCTCTGGGAGAGGTTTCCGAAGCACAAGGACTATTTTGTGAGAGGTTGAAAGAAAAACAACAGGGGAAGCAAGCTTAAAATCCCAGAAGCTGCTCAGATGAGGGAGATGGAGAACAGCAAGAGAGAAAAAGCCACGCTTTTTGAGTTAGGGTCTAAGAAAGGGGAGCAGCAATGGAGATCCACAAGGAGCTGTGAGGTGGTTGGCTTGGGGGAGCTTCGGGGCACATGAGAGACAGCCAGAGTTACAGGAGATGCAGAGTTTAGACGCACTGCACTGACATCCCTCAGATCTCAGTGGCCCCTCCAAAGGATGTGGGCTCTTGGAGTGTGACAGAGCTTCTTCTGATGCTCTCTGAGCCTAACTCAGGGCCCCAGGTGATCGATAGCCAACGAAACCACCCTGAGTCGGTGGCTTCGGATCCATCATCTCACACCGAAGAATAAGGAGACAAGGAGAAAGATTTATTAGGGAGAAGTGAGAAAGGATTCTGGAGAATGGGAGGGGCCCCGAGGGAGGAAAACCCTTTGAGAGAGCTTTTCAAGTTCATTTTCCTCTTGGGCCTCAGTTTGTTTGCAACTCAGCAACATGGTAAGACTAGGGGATAGACACCTCTCAAGACTTTGGGGGTGGAGGTTGGTAAGATAGATAATGGACATAGTGAACCACAGGTAAAGGGCAGGTGCTCATTCCTCTTCCTTCCTCCTTCCAGGTGGCACAAGCTACCTACAGGGGCATCAAGCCCTGGTTCATCATCACCACCCTTTCCCCATTCCCTGCTACATCTGAGCAACTTTGAGGAGTGTCACTGCTGTGGTGTATGTAGTCTCTGGGTTTGTTTTCCCCTCCTACAAGACTGTGAGCAACTTGAGGGCCGCTGATGAGACAGGACCCAGAACATGAAGGTAGGAAGGTTGAAGGCCTTTCTTCATGCCTGTGCCCATACCCATGTTATCAGGTGTCATAGGCAAATATGGAGTTGAAGCTTCAGCCAAGGAAAAGCTCAAAGTTAGTGACCCAAAATCAGAGCAGAACAACTGTTTTGGTGGTGGAGGCAAGATGGCAGGGATAGAATTTTAGGAGAAATAAAGGGAAATGGGGAAGGGAGTTGCAGAGCATAGTGAGCTCTGAGACTTTGGGGTATGAGTAGAAACCTGAAAAAGGCGTTAGTTTCACTGGCTGTTGTGGGGTACAGTCTTGCAGCCTATTCAACAGTTGGGTAAAGGCTTCATTGCCAGTCAGTCAGTGATTTGGAAGCTGTTTTGGATTCTGGTGGTTTAGGATGTGACTGGATTAAGGTCTGCAGGAGTGCAGAGTGATGTGAAAACAAGGGTGAGCAGAGGGGAAGACCAGAGCTCAGACCAGCCATGGCTCAGCTCCATCCCTGGGCAGATCACCGTTCATGAGCTTGTTCCAACACATTTTCCAAAGAGCTCCAGATTTGATGATCTACTTTCCTACCTCTGGATTGCCAAAATTCGTGGATAAATTCTTAAGATCTGTAACCAGACAAATATGGAGGGTGTATCAGAAGGGCTCCCTTTCTGTGGCCCTGGCAGGTGGGAGGGGGTGGGAGGGAGTGCGGGTCTCTCCTGGCCTCTTTCCTTCTTTTCTCTCTCTGGAAAGCAGAGCAGCAAGTGTGCAGGCCTGAAACTTCTAGATAAGTACAACTTCCTTTTACTTCTTCCAGCGAGCTTGTAAAATGGGATCAATGCTCCTATTCCTATTTCAATTTCCAATTGTTTATTGTCAGCATGTAGAAATTAATATCAGGGCTGGTGAGATGGCTCAGCGGGGAAGAGCACCGATTGCTCTTTGGAAGGTCATGAGTTCAAATCCCAGCAACCACATGGTGGCTCACAACCACCCATAATGAGATCTGACACCCTCTTCTGGTACGTCTGAAGACAGCTACAGTGTACTTACATATAATAAATAAATAAATCTTTAAAAAAAAAAGTTTAAAAAAAAAAGAAATTAATACCAAAGTTTTGGTGTATTGATCTCTGGCCCTGCAATCTTGCTAAATTTACTAGCCCTGGTATCTTTAAAAAAAATTTTTGGGGAGCTGAATTTATTTTTTTTTTATTATTTTTAGGAAGAGGATCATGCTTTCTATAACAATTTTTAATTCTTTCTCAGTAGGTACACCTTTTAAATTTCTTTTTCCTGTCTTATTGAATTGACCAGGATCCCTAGTACAAGGTGTCGAGGAGTGGTGTGAGTAGAGATGCCCTTGGCTTTTTTCCTCTTCCTAAGGGAAAGGTGACCCCATTCCACGGGGTTAAAAACTGAACGTCACAGAGCTGTTCAGCAATGAGTTCCAGGATCCCCAGCTGGTCAGCGAAGCATGGCGATCAGAGCCCAGATCTTCCTGACTCCAAAGCCTGTTTACGTATGCCCTTTGTACTGCTCCAAAATTTGTTATACAAGAGCAGGAGGCTACAAGTAATTTCTTCTTTGAAGTCTCCAGCTCACCACTCAGCTCCAGGTACACAACAGCTGCTCCATGAACACTTGCTGTCTAGACAGAGGCCTGAGCTAGAGTGACATGGAAATGGTGTGTGTGTGTGTGTGTGTGTGTGCGCGCGCGCGCGCGCGCGCGCACATGGGTGTGAGCATCCATGAGAAGGCCAGATGAGGATGCCAGTGTCTTTCTCTACCATTGTCCACTTTGTTTGGTGAGACAGGGTCTCTCACTGTTTTGACTGACTGCCCTCCAAGCCCCTCAATCTCCTACCTTAGTGTGGCAGACATAAGCAGGGCTGGGAATGGAGGAGTTTCCATTTTACTCTGGAACCTCACTTCAGAGGATATGATCCAGGCAGAGAGAGGCTTTCTCCTAGAGACAAATGAGAGGCTTAGTTTAGAAGATTTTTTTTCCAAAGGCAAAGAGAGATAGTCTAAAGCTGAATTTCTAAGAAGAACGGATAAAATAAATAAGCATGGATTTAAAATGGGGTGTGTGTGTGTGAAGACAACTTACTATTGTTATGATTTTGGGGTGAGCTACCTAACCTTGTTGGGCTTCAGATTCCTCGCTTGTGAAATAATTGCACCTAATCCTCATAAACTTATTGTGAAAGCAACACAGCTGTTTACTGGCTGCTCCATGGTAAATGGCATGCAGAGTGAATGACTAATATTTATTGAGCCACAGAGCTGTTGGAAGAACCCCTAGAAGTCACAGGGGGCATTTTCCTCCTTTCTGAACATCCCCTACATTAGTGAATATATAGACAGCCATGTCTCTCAAATGGCCAAATCCCTTAATCCCTCAGAGCCTCAGTTTCTTCAGAAAGAAAAAGGGATAACAGGCCTTGTCACAAACTGTAGAGACCAGCGAATGAAAAAGATGCCAACAATGGAAAAAAAAATCACCACAGCTTCCACATGTCTACCCTCTGGAGCACGACCTGGGTGTGGGTAGCTTAATTGCTGTGTGCCACTGATCCTCAATGCCCCGTGAGGTAGAGAGCTGTGCAATTTTGTACACATCCCAGAGGCGGAATGGCATAAAGGTTATGGACCAGGAATGAATCCAGGTAGACCTACTTCCAAAGTCCAGATTCCACACAGTGTGTGGGAGCCAGGACCCAGAATGCAGCATCTGGACCCAGGTGCTTCTTCCCCAGTGTCCCCTCCGAGGCCCTCCCCTGCCCTTCAAGAGAGTGACTCTCTTGTCCAGTCAACGGCAGGCGGCAGCCCCGCAGCTTTGGTGCATGAGGCAGATGGGACCTTCACAAAAGCCCTTGCACCTCTCCAAGCTGGTCCCCCCCGCACGCCTGATTACCCCCCAATACCCAAGTTACCATTGATACAGTGGTGCTGGGTGATTCAATTAGCGCAGCCGGCATGAAGGCAGCAGCACAAAGAGCTGGGGTAGTTAGAAACTCATTTTCTTTTGATTATTATAGCATCTCACACGTGGAAGCAGAAAATTATAGGCTCATGTGTCTTTGCTTAATATCCTCTGGGGCCAGATTTGTCGTCATGTTGAAGTTAGCTGTCAGCACTGACAAAATCATGTGGAGTTGATGGATTTACAGTGCCAGGGCCCAGCCGAGCTAGAGAGGTACAGCCTCTCACAGACACAAAGATCTGCAGATGCAGTTGCACAGGGACACACTACACAACATATACACACACACATACACACTGGTACCTGGCACACTGCACACATGCCCTACCTAACAGATGCTGATAGACACTCTCTTGGAGATTTGTTCCCTCTGCCTGGTCCTAAGAAACACGGTGTCCTTACCCATGAGAAACACTCATCCAGATTCATAGAATCATACAGCACCCCCCTCCTCATCCTGATAACCCAATACACACACCTACACGCACAAATACACAAACACATGCACAAATACACTCCACATGTCCATACTTTTGTAACCAGTCTCACATAGGGTACTTATCTTCCACACACATTATACTGGAGCACACACACACACACACACACACACACACACACACACACACACAGCCTCCCACACCACTCACTGGTATGTTACATAGATACATGTAGTGGTGTGTACAGAACACTTACATGCCATCTAAACACAGATACACACTCAAGCACAATGATGCACAGCTCCACCCCCATGTACACATCCTTCTACACTAACACACACTACACATTCATAAACACAGATGGTACCCTGGCTGACCCATGTACTTAGGCCCATATGTGCATCACATGAGTATGCACGCGCAACTCTACAACAGGTACAAAGACACCATGTTATGCTTACGAACACATGCAGTATCCAGACATATGCAGAGCATCACACGCGGAGATGCAGAGAGAAGTCAGAGTGGCAGACAGAGTAGACATCCACAGAGACTCTGAAGCATCTAAGTAGGCATCCGCCTTCTACCGGTATGGACCCTTGTCCTTGCTTTCTGTGACTCCCCTTTCTTATCCTCAATGGGCTGTGCAAGGGAGCTCCTAAGAGGTGATATTGAAATAGGAATATCAATAGAGTAGAGCATAGGGACCACTTGCCTTGGGTGGGCAGCCACACTGACTCTAGGTTTCTGGTTGATAAAGCGACTGGCAGATAAAGGGTGTGGGTGAGGTTGAGGTTCACAATGATTGTGTGTTCACAGAGAGGGAAGGGAGGTAGGGAGAGTTTGATTCTATTTTTCAAAGATTCTTCTACTATTTTATTTAGGTGTACATGTGTGCATATGAACATATGGAGGTCAGACAGAGCTCAGCCTCATGTGTTGTTCCTCAGGAGCTGTTGTTTCTTTTTTTTTTTTTGAGACAAGGTCTCTCATTGAAAATGGAGCTCACCTATTAGACTAGGCTGGCCACAGCCCAGGGATCTGCCTGACTCAGCCTCCCCAACATTGGGGTTACAGATGTACATGGCCTCTCCTGTCTTTAACACTGGCCATGGGAATTACAGGTTCTCAAGCTTCCATAACAAGTATTTCATTGACTAAGCCACCTTCCCAGCCCAGGGCTTTATTCTTCACTGTGTTTAGCCAACTCCAGGCCCTCAAAGGAGAGAAACAGGCACTGTCTGAGCTCTACAGCATGTTTCAGACACTGACCTTGTCTCAGTCTGTTGGCGAAACTTGGTCTCCTTGTCCCTGTTGGCCAAAGAGGGCAATGACTTGTTCAAGAGACAGGAACCACACTCAGTCTTTTGACTTCCAAGTCTCTGCTCTCTTCCTTCTAACACCCCAAGGTGGTGTATAGGCACAGCAGACACAAACAGCACTCCTAAATAAGGCAGACTGAGAGCTCCAAGCTAGCCTGTCATTTTCTTGGGTGTAGAAACCCCAGGCCCTCTCCCCAGGGGCAAGAGGTTATGGCTAAAAGTGAAGAGCCCTTGGGCCTGGGGACCTCCTGTGCCAGGTTTAAATCTTGACTGCAGCACTGGGCAAATCACTCTGAGCCCACTTGCCTCTTCTGTCCAATGAAGATGACCTCTGCACTGAAGGACAGGCAAGCAGGCACCATAGGACATGTAGTACTCAAGAGCTGGCCCCACTTTGGGTTACTCTCTTTCCACTCTCGCCTCCTCTCTGACCTCTTCCAAGATTCCTACCTGGGAGTAGCTTTTTGAGGCTTTAGACCTGTCGGTCTCTGAGGGCTTGTAATAGAGGCATGCACTTAGAATACTATGCATTGCTCCGGGAAAGTTTCCAACACAGCTTGTTCTTAGAATTATCTTCTTATATGTATGCTTTTTTTTTTCCAGACAGGGTTTCTCTGTGTACCCCTGGATGTCCTGGAACTCACTCTGTAGTCCAGGCTGGCTTCAAACTCAGAAATCTACCTGCCACTGCCTCCCAAGTGCTGGGATTAAAGGCGTGTGCCACCACTGCCCGGCATGTGTATGCTTTTTAAAACAAAACAAAACAAAACAAAACAAAGTTGTCATCTTCATAGTCCCAGCTGGCCTGGAACTTACTATGTAGACAAGGCTAGAAGCCTCTTTCAAAGATAAAGTCTAATTATATAGCCAAGCCTGGCCTTTAATTCAGGATCCTCCTGCCTTAGCTTCCATAAGTGCTGGAATTACAGATGTGAGCTATCATGCCCAGCTAGAATGAGCTACAAACAAACAAACAACAGTATCCAGGTCCTTCTGTAGAGATCTTAACTTAGTTCGTCTGGGGTATGCCCAGTCACAGGTAAGTTTTAATACTTTTTTGGGAACTCTAAGTTTCCTGAGGGCTGAGAGCCTCTCAGGGAACCTCTAAGCACAGTCCAGCCTCCACTTGGAGGTCCCTCTGCCTCATCTAGATGCCTAGGTCTGAGGAGCTGGCTTCTGAACCACTCTTGGGTGAGATGGGACAGCTGGTCCAGGGAGTGACCATGGGTGCATCAGGATCAGGGCTCTCACTAGGTCCTCACTGTCTGAGGGGAAGTGTCCTCTCTTCTACACAAGGACATCAGGGACCAGATGTCCCTGGCCAGCTTCTGTGGGTGGGATTCCTGTCACCTCTGCTCATCCCTGCCTCCCCCATCATCGGTCTGGTCTTAGAGATATGCTAATCAGCGTGGGAGTCCACTCTCTCTCATAATTATCATATAGCGGAGTTCCTCATCTTAGGATAATTTTCTCATCTGCATAATCGTATTTGACTTCCTTACGGATGTGAAAGCCCCCTTACCTTGGGCGAGTTAATCTTCATTGATTGAATATCAAATTCACCCGGCTGTGGGAGAAGGGGCTTTTCTCTGTCAGCAGCAGAGCTCTGAGGTTGGACTGAAGTCAGGCTCAGCTGAGGGCTGGGTGGGGCCTTCATCCCTGCAGTCTCTGTCCTTCCTGGACTCGTCCAGGGCCCTTTGCTCCCCTGCTGCCTCCTGTGGCTGGGCCTTTTTGTCTCTGTCTGCTGCTCTCTCACTCCTTCCCTCTCTTGGTGCTTTCTGTTTCTCTTATGTCCTTCATGCCTTGGTCTCTCTCTGGCTGTGAGTTCTTTTCTCCCTGCTTTAGTCTGCTTTCCTCTCTTCAGTTTTTTCCCTCTTTGCAGCACCCTCTCCCAACTCTTTGGAGCCTAGACCCTCTCTTTACTTAAAACCTCAAGTGGTTCTGCTATGTCCATGTCTAAAACTTGGTGACAAAATAAATACATACATACATACATACACAGACACACAGACAGAAAGACAGACACACACATACACACATTTCCAGTATGAACTCATTGTAAAAGCAGTCAAGATTCTCGGGATGCAGGGGGCCCCCCATTAAAATAGCCAAGGGATGAGGAAGAAAGAGAGCCAGGCCCTCGCCAAGAACCCTGCTTTCATACTAGAACATGTCAATCCTGGGCTGTAGATGTATTCAGAGGAGAGCATTTGCCTAGCATTTCTGAAGCCCTGGCTTGATCCCCAGGACCAGAGAGAGCCATAAATAGAGACCCAGTAAGGAATGATTGAAGCTTTCACAATAATCCTTTGGGGCTAAATGATGTTTTCCCACTTTACCCAGAGTACTTGAGCAAGACCCACGAGGAGTGGTAGGACCAGGATTTAGTTTGGGTTTGGTGTTTTTTTAACTTAAGTTTATGTCTAGCCAGGTGATGGTGGTGCACGCCTTTAATCCAAAGCACTTGGGAGGCAGAGGCAGGCAGTTTGAGTAACAGTTTTAGAAACAGGCAGTTTCTAAGTTTGAGGCCAACCTGGTCTACAGACTGAGTTCCAGGACAGCCAGGGCTATGCAGAGAAACCCTGTCTCAGTAACAAAACAAAACAAAACAAAACTCTCTCTCTCTCTCTCTCTCTCTCTCTCTCTCTCTATATATATATATATATATATATATATATATGTATATGTATATATATATATATATACATATACATACACACACACAAATATACACATGTGTGTTACAGGCATGTACATGTGTGTGGGGATGAGGTTGATTTCAGTGTCTTCTTCAATTGCTCTTCACCTTGGGTTTTGAGACATGTTCTCTCAGTGAACCTGGAGCTCACTGGTTGGGCAAGACAGGCTCATAGGCGAGCCCCCAGTATCTTCCTGTCTCTGCCTCCCCAGATTATATGGAATTATATGCTTTTATATGTGTGCCTGGACTCAAACTCACATCCTTATGTTTGGAAAGCAAAGCACTTTACTGATTGAGCCACTTCCCTAGTCTCTAGTTTGGGTTTTTTTTGGGGGGGGACTAGGTCTCATGTATCCCAGGCCTTGAGCCTTCGATCTTCTGGCTCTGCCTCCCCCGCCCCTACCAAATGCTGGAATTACAGGCATGTATCACCATGCCCAGCTAGGACCAGGGTTTGGACATGGACCTTTCTTATCCTGGAGATAGCCGTAGGTTATCCTGGAAGGGACCGAAGCTAGGCTTCCTACTCCCAATGAACTTGAAGCAGGTAACTGAATCAGTTTATGTCTAGACTTGCCATTTCTCCTCAGTTTTCTCCTGTCTTAGGAACAAGCTCTACGCGTCATCAGGCTCAGACCATAGGAGGCATTTTTGGGAACTTTGGATCGGAGAGGGCACAGGAGGTCCTTGGGCTGGAGTCATTTTCTCTGAGTACAGAAAACAGGTTTCTCAACTTCATCTTTGTGGGGGATTTACAATCGAGGCTAAGTATTATTGAGATGAGACATCAACTGGACACCCCACACTGTTTGCAGAGAACCTTCTATGATGTAGAGATCTTGGAAGCCGTCAGAGATATAAAAATTGGTGAGCACAAGTCCCCTCCTAGAGGAGTCTGTGGTCTGGTAGAGGATTGTAGATAGGAGCAAGGACTTATGGTGTACTATGAAATGTACAGTAGTCGGGATGTCTGTGGGCACAGATTCTTCTCCTATGCTATGTCGTGGTATGTAAAAACATAGGTCTTAAAGGGTGAATGGGAGTTTCATAAAGAAATGCAACAAGTATGAACACACATATATATGAAGAATATCTGTGGTGGGAATTGATTAAATTTGTTTGACAGATTATCTTCCCAGCAGTGGGGACAGTATTAAGAGATGCATCTGGGAAGGTCACACAACCGAGACTGTGAAAGGCCTTATGATCCCTGAAGAGTTTAGACTCTTTCTCAGGGAAACATGAAACAGAAATACGTTAGAAATACGAAACAGATCCCAACTCCTGGTGAGGGTCCATTTCTTGGTTTACTTGTCCTCCAAGCTTGTCTTTCTTTATAGGTAGGACGGAAATGATGCTGGCAGCTGGGTCACCTTGTCATTTAAGCGCTTACCAGATCGGCCACAGAAAAGTAGCCAATAAATGCTGGAGAGAGTCCTTGCTGTTATGTTGCTATTCAAGGGAAGACAGGAGTGGCCCAGGTCCTCACGTGGGTGCTTGAAGTCTGTGTGGCTTTAGACACTCAGGTGCCCTAGCTTCAGTAGAGCCTCCATGGAGTGGCAATAACAATAACTACCTTGCCAGGCTTCTGAGAGGATTAGAGAGTCACATGAGAACTCCTGGCCTGATGCCAGCAATGATATCCACAGTGCCACTTTCGAGGATGTCGTTTAATCATCTGTTGTTACCTTTGGGTCACACATAGTGGGTGCTTTACACACATCCCCTCAGTTTCTTCTATGCCTCCCACCTTGTTCATGCCCCTCCACTCCATTTTTCCCACTGGATTTGTGTGCAGGGTCTGCTGTTGGGGCAAAAGACAGTGAGGGATGCTTCAGGAAGCAAGATGAGGCTCTGCCACTTGGGATCACTGGACCTCTGAAGCTCTGGCTGTGGAATAGGACTGTCAACAGCAGATACTTGTGAACAGAGGCACCTGATAGGGCTGCAGAGAGTACAGCTGAGGTGAGCCCATGGCGCAGCACCCAGGGCCTGGCATTTGTAAGTATTCTGAGCATGGACCAAGTGTTACTCGCCTTTCTTATGTGAGTCTAAGACTTAGGCTGGGTCTGTGGTGAAGGGGTCAGGTCAGGAGCAGAGAGGGTTGGTAGAACCAGGGTGGGAAGGCCAGGGAGGCCAGGTAGAGTGGCTCTGAGTGGATTTCCTTCTGCTTCCCCAAGATTCGGGACTGCGGTCTTGGTCTGAGGGCTCCTCCTGCAGACCTTTGGAGACAGAGCAAGGCCACGGGCGCCCTATTGGGGCAGGGCTGCCTCTCCGGCCTCAGCTGTCTCCTGCTGGGGCTGTAGTGAAAGGGAAGTCCATTTGCAATTCAGATGGGGCAGATGGGAGAACTTTGTAGGGAGGGGAGTCGGGGGACACGCTTGAGTCAGCTGTCTCACTTCTCACAGACATCCTGACCCTAGAGCAGCCCTTCCCAGCCTGGTGCCTGGCCTCTCTGTGCTTTACATAAGGAAGGAGACACGATCGCCATCCCACTTTAAACATAAGCGAGGCCCAGAGAGGCAAAGCTACTCCATCAAGGTCACATAGCCAGGGGCAGAATGGCAGCACACAGCACACTGTCGGGCTTCAGAGCACACATTTTTATTCACCCTGAGCATCAGAGCATCATTCAAACTCTTCCGAATGTCAACACCTCCTCACCTGGGCCTGGAAGCCCCGAAGAAGCCTATCGGTTCCGTCTACTCTCTCCCTGTCTCTGGGGCAACTCTTCCTGTTCCACCCAGCAGCTCTGGGGTCACCTTAACAGAGGGGTCATGAAACCCAGGCCCTTTTGATTTCCTGGACCTCATGGGACCTCTGTCTATCAGAGGGGACACAGATTTACAACCAATGGCCAGGCAGGGTTTGTGTAGGGACTCACAAATAGATGACTCCGGATATCAGTTTCCAGGGGCAAACATGAATCTTGGACCAAGAAGCTCAGCTTGTTAGGACTGCAGGCTTGCCCCTTGTTTCTGCAAACAGGGGATGTGCCACTTCTCCACAGTCTCACCCCACATCTATCCACCACATGGCCAGCAAGGCAGGGGCCTAAGTCCCCATCCTACAAATGAGTCTTGCTAACAAGGTTCCCCCTCCCCCTGTATGGGGGATGATGGAAGGAAAAGCCCATTTCCATTCCCCAACCTCTTGCCCATCTTCCTTTCCCGGTTCCGTGGAGGGGAATGGATGGGCAGTAGTAGTTGGAGCTTCCTTCTTCAACAGTCATTTCTCTGTGGAACTTGTATGCTGCTCAATCATTTATCCATTCATCTGATTAAGAGGCAACATTTTGGGTGACAGATAAAAAAAGCTAGTGAAAATCCTAAGCCAATTCTCCACGCTGAAGCTAGGCTTTGGCCTCACTGACTCTGTGATCTTGGACTTCCTCTCTGAGGAAGATTGTCACATCTGTGAAATGGGTGGAGAGTTTTTCCCTGGCACAATTAGTTCATACTCCAGTCAGGTCCTGCATAAGCCCCTGCGTCTTCCACATTAATAGCTGTTGGTCCCAACAGCTCCCCGGACAGGTTCTTGGTTCAATAGTGGGGCAGGCCTCCTCCTTCTGTGACCTCTAACCCCTTCCTCTCCTCCCCCAATTCCTTCTCAACGGGAGGCTGTGAGTACCTCCCCCCCCTCCATGCGGCCCAGGGGGCCAGAGAAATTAGACTGAATCAAAGCAGAAAATGAGTTTTCATTCATCTTGGAATGATGCGAGAGGTTACGAGCAAGACAAATAGCAGCCTCCCCCTCTTCCTTTATCACTGTCACCGCAATTAATAGGCTGTGGCCTTCGTTATCCAGGCCTTGCTAAGGAGAGAGCAGCCCCGGGCGACGCTAACGAGGGGAGAGGAAGCAGGCTGGCTCCCACCAAGAGCCTTCATGTGGCCATATGCTCACCTGGCCCTCCAGAGCTGCTGTTGGGGCGCAGTAAAGCTTAAAAGGAGCCACAACACATGTGGGGGAACCAAGTGAAGCCTGTGTGAGAGGGGAACACTGGTTCTCTGACTCCCCGAGAGTGCCCAGCCAGTCTGTGGGTGATAATCATAACTGTCTGGTCTCTCGAGTATTTCTGGAATCCCAATTATGAGTTGCATATGATTTCCTCCTCACACGGGAACCGGTGATCCCAGCCTCTGTTCTCTTACTTCTTTGAGGAGAAAATTGGCAGCGAGAGAAGTACAGCTGTTTGTCTGGAGTTGAGCAGATGTGGAAGAGAGTCAGGATTTGAACACAGGTCTGCTCAGACTCAAAACTAGACTCCCTCGTTACTAAATTCCATTGTCTAGTTCTGTAGCAATGTTTGAGAGACAGGTTACAGTCTCTGGTTCCAGAATCTGAGTATGGAAAGAGCCAGAGCATTCAACTGAGTCATCATGAGTTCTTCACCCTAACCTGGAACCAGGTACTTCAGAACCTAGACAGGGTCTTCAAGCAATGACAGGGTCATTGCTGAGCCTCAGCCTGGACTGAGTTCTTATCAGGACCAAAGAGAGGGATTTTTTTTTTTCAAGTGTAAGAAGATATCGAAAGGTGTTTAAAAAGGTATCCGTGTATGGTAATGCACACCCATGATCCCAGCACTTAAGAGGCTGAGGCATGCTGGGCAGTGATGGTGCACGCCTTTAATTCCAGCACTTGGGAGGCAGAGGCAGGCGGATGCCTGAGTTTGAGGCCAGTCTGGTCTACAGAGTGAGTTCCAGGACAGCCAGGGCTACACAGAGAAACCCTGTCTTGAACCGCCCCCCCCAAAAAGAGGCTGAGGCATGAGATTTTAGGCCAGCTTGGATATATATGTGTGTGTATCTATATATACAAAGATACATACATCTCTCTCTCCATATATGTGTGTGTGTGTATACATATATATGTGTATATGTCTAATTTTTTAATGACTCCTTTAACGGTTACTCAATGCCTAGGCGGTTTGGCTCATTGAATATTTGCTCAATCAATGCATACTGTATTACTTATCTATTACTGTGTGACAAATTATCTGAAAAGTTAGTAGCTTAAAACAATAATAAACATTTATTATCCCTCATGGTTTCCGTGGGTTAAGAATGCAGGGATTGCTGGGGTGGGTGGTTCTGACTGAGGGTCTCTCAGGACTTTACTGGTGTGTTGACTGGGGCTTTGGTGATGCACTCTCCCACTTGACATGTTGGTGGGAGGTGAGCAGGGCATGTGTGGGGCCAACTGGGGCAGTCTGCACATAGGCAGAAAGCCTCTGTGTTTAGAGAAAAGGTGAGGCTTAGGGGAGGCTGTGTGCTGGGATAGGGAGCAAGAATTGATGGAAGGGCTGGTCTTTGTACACATCTCCTCTTCTTGTGGGGTCACACCAAGGTTCACACCCAGAGAGCTGGTGACCCAAGAGCAGGGTAGAAGTCACATGTCCTTTGGTGCTCTTGCCTCAGAAGACGTACAGTCACTTCTTCTATACTTCACTAGTCATGGGAACCACCTGATTCTGTGTGGGAGGGGACTAAACAGAGCTATGAGTACCGGCAACTCATCATGACCATCATCCATCCTAAAATCAGAACAGCATTCTGTAGAGGCTAAAAGGATTCCTTGATTTTTTTTTCTTTTTCTTTTTTGCTTTGTTTTGTTTTTTGAGACAGGGTTTCTCTGTGTACCCCTGGATGTCCTGGAACTCGGTCTGTAGACCAGGCTGGCCTCAAACTCAGAAATCTGCCTGCCTCTGCCTCCCAAGTGCTGGGATTAAAGGTATGCACCACCACTGCCAGGCTTGATTCCTTGATTTTCAAAAGCCAGCAAGTCAGACAACAACAAAACCAAATAGAATCTGTAGTACTGGGCTGAGGACACAGCTCTAGTATTAAAGAGTGCTAGCCGAGCACGTGCAAAGCCCTGGCTGGGTTCAATCCCCAGTGTTGGGTCAAATCCCATAAGTCCAAGGTCACCCTTGACTCCATATTGAATTTGAGGCCAGCTTGAGATACCTGTGATCCTGTTTCAATAAATAAAAAAAGTAAACCTACAGTATTAAGAATCCGAATCCTTCAGAGGAGGTAGGGATTGGAAAGGGCCACAGGGAAGCTTCCAGGGGACTGGAGCCATTCATCTCCTGATCAGGATGCTGGCTGTAGGAACCTGTTAACCATGAAGAGTCACTGACTGTGGTATGTGCAAGCTTCCAGATGTACAGGATGCTACAATAAAAATTTTCAGAGGCTCTTCATACTTGAGAGGGTCGAGAGCCATCTATGAAGTTCTATTCTCATTTTATGGGGAGAAGTCAGGAGGGCTCACTAGCTCAGAGTCCATGGGTGAGGCTTGGGGTGATAGCTGGGTCCTGGGAAACAGGACTTGCAGACACTGTGGTCTTGGCCTGTGGTTCTTCCTAGCCTGATGTTGCCCTTCTTGCACCCCAGCTCTTGGAGTCCCTTCCTGATTAAGGAGCGATGGATAGCTGGGCCAGGGTCTAACATTGTATGTCTGGCTCCCAGCATGCACTCTGTGCAATCTATTGGGTCATCCTTCACCCACAGTCGGGGCACGGTTTGAGTGACAGAGCCAGGCTTGGGAAAGGGTCATGTGTTGAGGTATAGAGGGGACCTGTGTTACTGGGGACATTCTTTCTAATGTACACTCCTGCCAGAAAACACCTCACTCTCAGGAAGCCATGTCCATCCCTGTTGACTGGAGCAGCATCCAGTCAACATAAGGAAGCGCTCACACATAACAAGGCAATGACTTTGCACCGTTAACAGGTTCTTCTTACAGCCAGGAAGCCAGCCCCATGCAGCCTTGTGTGTCTAATGTGTATTCATAGAGCCTGTAACTAAGCACTGCTTCTAGACCCTGCGGATAGACAATGAGTAGGAAAAGCAAAATCTGTGCTTTGGCAGGGAAACAGCTCTGGGAAAGGTCGATGTGATGAACTAGAGAACATGGGTGCATAGCAGACCAGTGCGTAAGCAGAGTAGCGGCATAAACCTGTACTGAGGTCGGGCAGTGGTGGCGCAAGCCTTTAATCCCAGTACTTGGGAGGCAGGGGCAGGCAGATTTCTGAGTTTGAGGCCAGCCTGGTCTACAGACTGAGTAGTTCTAGGACAGCCAGGGCTACACAGAGAAACCCTGTCTCGAAAAACTAAATAACAACAACACCCGTCCTGAGACAACAGCATTTGAACAACGGCTCGAAGGTAGGAAAGGTGGGCCTGGTCTTAATCAGTGGACAAAGCGTATGGTCTTACTGGGTATAGCAAGAAGCCAGTGGCTGGGGACAGGTGGGGCAGAGAGGAGGCACCATTGTGCAATGAGGCCTAGTCTGGAAGCTCTCTTTTGCATCATGGGTCCTTGGTGGCATGGTCAGGATAATGTCCCCTACGTAACAGGTGAGGCTTAGTTCAGCCACACTTTTATTGATGAGAGGGTGCCAACCCTGGTCTACCCACCTCTGCTGGAACATGATATATTGGGGGACCAGGGAGTTCATCTAATTTACAGTTAAGTCTCAAGACCCAGAAGCGTGTCCTCCACTTGGGCCCGCCATCCAGTGGGTTTGATGAGCAGTGCTGAGCCCTTAGGCGAAGCCCACCCATCAGGGCAAATGCAAGAAGCTTTAGGAAGGACACAGGCCCCAGGGGATAGCAGGGAGAGCTTCCTGGAGGAGGTGCCTTTGACCTGCCAGTGGGATGGTGATAGCCACCCAAGGATCCCAGGCAGGGGAGGCACAGTGATGTGTGCAAGAGCCCAGAAGCTGGGGAGAGCTAACAGTTTTAAAGGATTTCACCGTGGCTAGAACGGAGCATTAGGAGAGATGCAGAGGTCTCACAGGGTGGGCTCCAGTGTCAAGTTAGGAAGAGATGTCTAAGATCAACAAGAAGAGCAGGTGATACTTGTGTATCCAGCACAGTGGAGGGAGGGAAATCGCTGTGCGGCTAGCAGTACACATGCTGGTCCCACTCTGTTTTCAGTAGCAAGCTGACTCCAGTATATCCCTGGTCTACAGGCATGACCCCTGGAAGTTTGTGCCCCAAGGCTCCTTTTCAGCCTCTAAGGGTGGAGTCAGTCGTGTTCCCGCTGTGGGGGCGGAGCAGGGCAGGCAGCCCGGGCTCTCAGCACTGGACACAATGTTCTGGTTCAATGGAAGGACCTTAGATGCACAGACAAGGACACAGCAATAAAGGATGATGTGGCCGAACCCCCTGGTTCCATGGTGAGCAGACCCCAGGTGTGTGATCGGGAGCAGTTAAATTTCATCATTACCCTTTCTCCAATGGTGTTTTTTATAGTCTTTTTTACTACTGGCACTAAAGGTTCTGGACTCATCCTGGCGGAGTGGAGGACATCACTCGTCGAGCTGACTGCTCTGTGATATAAAAAAATGACAAGTCCTGGCTTAATCTTTCTGATAACTGTGTTCCGTGCCCCCATCCATCTCCACCGAGGGGTCTGGGCGAAGCTGGCGACAAGAGCATCTCAGCATTTAAGAATGAAAAATTAAGTGGCCTTTTTAAGCACAGCATGGAGCCTCGTGGCTTGGTGCCGTTCTACAGATGGACCCCCACCTCCTGGGTGAGGAAAGAGGGGAGGGGAGCAAATTACGTCAGGCAGGGACTGCTTCCTGACATGGCCTGGGGGAGGTGGACAGAGTGGTCCCACATGGTGTCACAGGAGTGTCAGTCTGAATGTATACTTAAAAATGTGCATGTCTTGTGCCCATCTCATTAACCTTTCTCTATGTGTCTGAGCATCTGTCCCCAAGCTGGGAGATTGGGAAGGACCCTACACTGCAAATCAAGAGGCCTAGGTTTGGATAGGTGAGATGGCTCAGTGGGTAGAGATGCTTGCCTCCAAATCTGACTACCTGAGTTCAATCCCTGGGGCTCACATGGCAGAAGGAAAGAATCGACTCCTAGAAGTTGTCTTCTGACCTACCCACACATTCTATACAAACACACACACACACAGTAAATGTGATAAGAATACCTAAGCAGCCTGGGTTTTGTTCTTGTGACTACTTTAATTAGCAGTGAGGTCTTTTGGCGCGTCAAAACTGGTCTTCAGTTTTCTCCTCCAGCATTCTCTAGCTCATGTTCTCATTCACTAGCTGCTGGATTCTAGGCATGGTTCATCTCTACTCTGGCCCTCCTTGTCTCTGTCTGTCTTATGAGACCATTGCTTCCAGATCACTAAGAATGTTAAGATCTGGGAGCTGGTGAGCCAGGAAAACAGCCGTCCCAACCCTGGCCCAAAAGACAGCTTCCAGGAGTCGTTCAGATGTCCTTGGACCCAGGAGGGCAGATGCTGGTCTTCGGGCTCCAGGAATGCCCAGATATGGGGACAGGTTTGGGGGCAAAGGTAAGCAGGGTTTAGAGCCTTTATGCCTAGACTCTAGTTGTGACTTCTCATCTTCAGACTCAGCTACCTTTCCTGGAGAATGGAAGTAAAGGCAGCAGTAGATCAAATACGTAGAGAGTACTCAGTAAACACTGGCTGCTATTAGGTGTTCCTGAGTAAGACCCCCACTCCCACCCCCACACTCACATACATACACACACACACACACTCATACACACACACACTCACACACACTCATACACACACACACACTCATACACACACTCACACACACTCACACACACTCATACACTCATACACACTCACACACATACTCATACACACTCACACACATACTCATACACACACTCATACACACACACTCACACACACTTATACACACACACTCATACACACTCACACACACTCATACACACACTCATATACACACACACTCATACACACACACACTCATACACACACACACACACACACACACACACACACACACACACATCTTTTTAGTGGAATTTGCCTGTCTGCCACTTCCTAATCTCATCTCTGATGCTTTCATGTTCTCCTTGTAGAACTGCAGCAAAGGGGACAAATGGCTGTCTGGCTTTTGATTCTCGAGATGCAAATGACAGAGGGAGGGAAAGGGGAGTTGGCAGGCCCTGACTACCAGAGGACTTGTTTGTTCCTGAAAGGGCCAAACATTTGTTGCAAACAACAGCCACAGCAACAAAACCCTGTGAAACTTTCAGCAGTAGCCCCCACCCCCACCCCACCCCAGGCCCCTGCAATCCCTTTATCACCAGTGCCTGTGGTTTGGAGAACAAGATGCCAAGCTGATAGGCCCTGGTTATCTGGGGCAGGTGGTGTTTATCTGGACCGTTTCCCCAGGCCAGGTCCCCATTGGCCTGGTGTTATCTGGACCACAGGGGGACGGCTGGGACTTGGGTTCCCTCCCACACTGAGCAGAGTCATAGGGGGAAAGCACTTCAGATGGCAAAAGAACTGGGCAACATGGGCTCTCCTATACCCGGGAAGGTTAGTGATTAAGAACTACCTGGTTAAGAATGCGTGGTTCCTATGGCAATGCATATGGCTCTGGAAACCCTTGCCAAAGGGTAAACAGGGAGGGTAGGAGCATCTACCCTATATTATAGATGCTGTGACCTAGACAGACATCACTGCCCAAAGATGCCCTGTCCCATAAACCATTCCAAGACTGAAACTCTCAGAGTCTCCTGTCTCCAAAGCACTGAGTGCAAGATACGTCGTGCTATGACCATGGCTGAGTGCACCCCGATTCCTACAAAGGAAGGATACCCTAGCATTCTCAGAGTCCATTCACTTTGTCATTCCATCTCTCTTCTGCCTCCACAGGGCTCTCTCTCTCTCTTTCTCTCTCTCTCTTTCTCTCTCTCTCTTTCTCTCTCTCTGTCTTGCTCTCCCCCTCTTTCTCTCTCTCTCTCTCTTTATGAAAGTAAGGTCTCAAGTAGCTCTGGTTAGCCTCCAACTCAACACATGCTTAAAGATAACCTTGACTTTTTTTTTTTTTTTTTTTGAGACAGGGTTTCTCTGTGTAGCCTTGGCTGTCCTGGAACTCACTCTGTAGATCAGGCTGGCCTCGAACTCAGAAATCCGCTTGCTTCTGCCTCCCAATTGCTGGGATTAAAGACATGTGCCACCACTGCCCGGCCAACCTTGACTTTTTGAATCCTCTGCCTCTACCTCTCAAGTGCTGGGATAATAGACCTTATGCAGTGCAAGGAATCAAACTCAGGGCAAAGCGCCGGGTGGTGGTGGAGCACGCCTTTAATCCCAGCATTTGGTAGGCAGAGACAGGTGGATTTCTGAGTTCGAGGCCAGCCTGGGCTACAGAGTGAGTTCCAGGACAGCCAGGGCGATCCAGAAAAACCCTGTTTTGAAAAAACCAAAAAAAAACAAAAACAAAAACAAACAAACAAACAAAAAAACAACTCAGGGCAAACCTTTACAAGCCCAGTCATATCCTCAGTCCCATTAGTGTGTTTGTGTGTGTGTGTGTGTGTGAGTGTATGTGTGTGTGAATGTGTGTGAGTATATGTGTGTGTATGTATGTGAGTGTGTGAGTGTGTATGTGTGTGAGTGTGTGTGAGTGTGTATGTGTGTGAGTGTGTATGTGTATGTGTGTGTGTGTATGTGTGTATGTGTGTGTGTGCGTGCGTGCCTATGTGTGCATACATTGAATGGCCACATGCATAATATGTGTCTGTGATGTGTGTGAATGCAGGTTTGTATGTGCCATAGTGTATTTGTGGAGGTCTCAGGACAGTCACCGGTGTGGTTCCTTGAGTTCTACCTTCTCTGAGGGTCCTTTTGTTGTTCGCTGCTCCATGTGCCAGGCTAGTTGGCCTATGAGTGTCGCAGATTCTCCTCCCTCTACCTTCCATCTTGTCCTAGGAACACTGGTTCCTAGGAAAAACTTGTCTTTTCCTGGATTCTGGGAACTGAAACTCAAGTCCTCAGCCTGCACAGCAATCGCCTTACCCACTAAATTGTCTCCCCAGTCACTTTTCCTTATTTTTTTACATGAGGAAATAAAGTTTCAAAGAGGTACAGCCAGCTTACTCACCTTATGGCCTAGCTGGGACTTTGAACCGGGTTCCTTGGTTCCCGGCTCCCAGCAGCCCTGCCCCTCTGCATCTCCAAGGCCCCCAGTGAAGAGGGTTTTCCCTGGCTTCCACCTTGTGAAGGCAATCACCATCTGTGCCACTCATGTGGTCCTTAATCATTTACTGCCCTTGCAAACAGCCTTCGGTCAAAAACAATCAAGTTCTGCCTTGGACACATCAGACTTTGTGTTGTCGCTGTTTGCACACATGGCCCATCTCCCCTGCTGACTGGAAGGGCCCGGAGGGCAGGAGCCAGGTGTTGGCAGAGCTCTGTCCACCCCTCCGCTGCTCACAAGCTGGGAGTGTTTGGTGAATGGATTCACAAACTTGGACTTAGTGCTTATAACGCTCCTTAGGGAAGAGCCATGGGGTTGGGGGAGGGGGATAAGGAAACCCAAAGGAGCTGGCTCCTTCCGCTGTGTAGGACCAAAGTGAATCTAGACTCTACTTCAGCCTCATGTCTCAACCCGGCTTATGCTCTGGTATCTGTGTGTAGGCAAGTGGCACGTCGAAGTCAGATATCAGATCGGATCCTCCTCCTTGTAATTTCTGGTTTCCCCCCTACCCAGCTGTAGGTGCCTCTGAAGGGTCGTGACTGTCTTCTGAGTAAACCAATCACCATCTTGGGGAGTTCAGATGTACACCTCTTGCAAAACTTCCTGGCTGGACTTACTATGTACACCCCTTCATAGAGGGGTGAAGAGGAACATGAGACCTTCACCTGCTTGTCCAGATGGTCCAGAGAACCTGTTTTTACGACACTCTGCCTTAATTACATGTGGCCTCTCAGAGGGGCTAGAGTATAGAAGCTGGGACAGACTAGGGAGGCGGTTCTATCCATGCAGCTTCAGGGAAGCCCTCATCCCCACTGGGTAAAGACTTTCTAAAGCATGACCTGTTGGGGGAAAGAGCACCTACACCCCTATAAATAACCCTTTACTTATGCTTTACAAGGAAGCCCAGTAGAGGCATTGATTCTCCAGAGTGAACTTTGGCAAACTTCTGCCACTGTTGTCACTGGGACCTTAGGGTAGACATCTCCCCCCTAGGTAGGAATTTAGTAACAGCTAGAAAAGTAGCCTCTTAGCCGGTCTCCTCGCCTCCAGCCTCCCCCGTTGTGCCCAGGTGTGTGGAGACCAGAGGACGACCTTAGCATCGTTCCTCAGTAAACATCTACTTTGCTTTCAGAGACAGCGTTTCTCACTGGCCAAGAATTTTGCCAATTAGGCCAGACTAGCTGAGCAGCAAACTTCCGGAGCTGCCTGTTTCTATCTCCCCAAAACTGTGATTGCAAGCATATGCCACCATGCCCAGCTCTATACACACACCCTTGCCCCCTGTGGGATCAGGGGTCAACACTCGAGCTTGTATGGTAAGCACTTTGCCAAGGTGAGTCGTCCCTCAGCCATAGAGGGATCTTAAGACACAAGCTAGAGCTCGATCCTACCTTGTCTATCCTTTGCAGACCTCCCGAGGTCTTCAAGATAGTTCCGCTGGGAGGTGGCCCTGGTCCATCTCTTAGCCTTGCCTCTATAATTCCTGAGCCCTCTGTCCTCTGGGTTCTTTAGAACATTTCCCTCACCTGTGTTAGCTCTTTACATGGGCAGCTGCGATTAACAGTTCCTTTCAGTGCTGTCCCCTCATCCTCTAGTTCATAGTTAAGTGCTCCTTCCTCGGGGAAGGTCCCTTTGACTCCTATGGAGCTAGGGGGTCCACGTGTGCAGCAAGCTTTGGCACATGTCTGCTATGGCCCTGAAAACACAGGTGGGGATCCTCGGGAGCCATCTTCTGTTTGTCTTTCCCACTAGACTCCAAGTTCCATGAAGTGAGGAGGGCATCCTTAAGTCCTGAATCAGTTCCCAGGGTGTCTAGGAAGAACAGGTTCTTGACAGAATTTCATTCCCTCCTCTTTCTCCCCTGAAGGAGACTGAGACTGAGAAGCTCAGGCAAATGGGGATCAGCAGGCATCAAGCCCAGACCTACCTGTGGCTTCTCTGGGCTGTTCCATCATTTTCCCAGGGCCTGTGGCTACCCTGCCTACTCCTCCCCTCATCCTGTACCACACTGTATGTAGCTCATTTGCAAGCCCTCAGAAACTCGAGCATCACTTTACACAAGGTCTGGTGGAATCTAGGTATGACTGCTTACTTTTGTGTCAAAAGTCTCTGGGATGTGACTTGGGACTCCAGGGTTGGCTGAGAGCTTCTTCCCTCCAGGCTCTTGTGAGAGCCTCATCCTCCTCCCATCAACCTCAGAGAGCAGCTGCCTGGGCCCTGGCTTCTTGGTCCCCTCTGACTTTGGCTCTTGCAGAGGGCATGAGACTGTGTATCTCAGGGTATATATGCTGTGTTTGCTTCCTGTCGCTGGCTGTGTTGACCTAAGCAGATCCAGGGAGAATGGGAGAATGAGATCTGCACCCCCAACATTCTCTCTCTCTCTGTCTCTCTCTGTCTCTCTGTCTCTCTCTCTCTCTTTCTCTCTCTCTCTCTCACATACACACACACATATACACACACATACACATACATATACACACATATACACACACATATACACATATACACACACATATACACATATACACACACATATACACATATACACACACATACACACACATATACACACACATACACACACATATACACACACATACACACACATATACACACACATACACACACACATACACACACATATACACACACATATACACACACACACACACACATATACACACACATATACACGCACACATACATACACACACACACACTCACACCCTCCATAAAATTCATGTACTCTGGTTCTCCTGATTGACTTTGCTTTTGGGTATACACTGTCTTCTTTCTGTGCCTTCGATGTTCCCTTCTGAGTAATGGGGCAGAGACTGCTTCAAAAAGGCTCTCCCCTTATCCCCACACAGGTCCAGAGGGGATGCTCACTTTCCAGAAGCGCCAAGCATTATGGGGATTTTCTGCTTGGAGGATCAGAGCCCTGCTTGGGGAAAGTGTACACCCAACTCCCTGAATGGGTAGGAGAGTGGAAATAAAGATGAGCTTGGAGAGAGGAGGCTGTGGAAGAGTGGAGAAGGGAGGGAGGCACAGGCCACCACCATTGCTGCAGCATGAAGGCCCTTTCTTTAGGGTTGGGGGCCTCAGTGCTGGGCTGGAGTATAGGCTGGGTTCTAAAGAAAGGTTTCTCATATGGTCATCAAGCCAATACACATTTACTGAGTGTCTGCTGCAGGCTAGGGATGAGGCCAATCTGTCCCTGTTACCAAGAGTCCAGATCCAAAACTGAAGAACTACCCTTAGGAAGGAGAAACAGAATGGTCCAGAGACAGTGAGTGCCTACAGGAGGGAGGCTGGTCCCTGCTTTCTGAGCTTGGCAGGCATTGGTTGGTTCTGTTTGTCTGTTTGTGTCTGGTTTTGCAGTTTGGACCCAGGGCCTCAGATGTGCTCTGCAAACCCTACCACTGAGCTACACCCCCACCCAAGGTGCCAACTCCAAGTTTAATCCTCATAGTGTCATGCCCTACCATTATCATTCCCATTTATGGGTAAGGAAAGTAAGCACAAAGAGGTGAAGGAATTTACCCAAGAGCACTAGGGAAGTTTCTAGAAGAACCTGAAGTCAGCCTTAGAGGCTCTTCCTCCTCCTGGGGAGTCAGTCGGTCTGGTCTCAGAAGAGTAAGTGTAGTAGGAAGGCTTTAGCAAAATTTCCTGCGACTCTCAGACTCTGCACAAGTGTCCGGAGGCCCTGTGACCTAGGCGTGCCCTTGCGTTGGTGGATCTTCAGGAGGGGTGAGCTTTCTGTGCAAAGCTTCCTGGTTCAGATCATGTAGGACATGTCTGCAGGGTGTGAGTATATTCTTATGAGCCACATCTTACAGGCATCAGCCAGCTTGCTCCCAAGAGCCCTGTGGGCCATCCCTATCTGGCTCCAGGCACCCTGTCCCCATCTGTCCCAAGACCACTGTGCCTAGCTTCTGCAGCCTGGCATTACCTTCCCTAGCCTGCCCCTAGAACCCAGCCTCGGCTGAGGCCATCTGGTGGGTGGCAAGATGCCCACCCCCAGGGTGTGGCTACCAGGGGCCAAGAGGGGAGCAGTTGGGAGGCTGGGCTGGCCCCACAAGCAGCAGCCCAGCCCGAGACCCCATCTGGGGAGCTGCAGCGGGTGAGCGCTCCTCCCTCCCTGTTCTCAGAGAAATAGAGCGAGGGTCTCCCATCTCTACCAGCCATGCTGGCTGGCCTTGAGACCCCCAAAAAGCAGCTTCAATTTTTTATTTTTTTTATTTTTTTGCCATTGGAAATTGCCATTTCTGGAGACTCAACATACCCCACAAGGACTCCAGGGACAGAATACAGGTTCCCAGATTTTATTTACAGCCAAAGAACATGCCGGGCCCCACACCCTGCTACTGTTGGCTTAGCAATGGCAGTTGATCCTTTTCCTTTTTTTTTTTTGCTGCTGCAGATGAACTACACTGGGCAAGCCCTCTACCAGAGTACACCCTTGCTCTGTGACACAGGGTCTTGCTCCATAGCCCAGGCTGGCCTCAAACTCTCAATCCGTTTGCCACAGCATCCCAAGTTTACAACATATCCTATAGCCGGACTCTGCTCTAATGGTATTCCATCAATTAACTTGTTTAATCTTCATGCAGCTCTATATGGTTGGTGCAGTTACACTCATTTCACAGACAGGGAAAATAAGTCACACAATCCTTGGGGAATTTTCCCAGTTACACAGCTGCCAAGTGGCAAATCTGGAATCAGGACCTAAGCAGTCCAAGTCTGGAAGACTAATTTGGGACTTCCAGGCATTGTTCATAAATTTTATATAAATTTGTTCATATAATCCTTACAATGCTGTTATTATCATCATCCCTCTCACACAAACGAAGAACTGAGGCACAGAGTAGCTACACACTTGCCTATAGGCACACGGCTAAGAGGGTGTGTTGGGATTCGAACACAGGCACTTTGCTAGTAAGAAGTTCCCAAAGGTCACAGGTGAAAGGGCTCAGTAAAGTTCCGTGAAACCGGATGGAGGTGGCCCCATTCCTGGCCTCTGTAGTCCAACAACCTGCTTTGACTTCCCATCATTCTGCGGTGGAGAGAGGCAGAACGAAGGGGACGAAGGGGACAGGATGGGCAGAGGAGGAGTGAGCATTTGTGAGCCATGCAGCTCAGGCGCAGGCAGAGCTCGCACACACTCAAGACATCTCTTCTGTGGCCAATTAAACAAATTGCAGCAAAACAGCATTTTATTAGTATTTGCCCACAGCAGTCTGGGCCTGCGATAAATTTCCTCCAGGCTACAGGGAGGCAGAGGCTGGCGGAGGGGTGTGCGCATGAGCGGAGACACTGGGGCTACTGGTGGGGGTGTGGAGAGCAGGGTGTGGGAGAGAGAGCTGGCTTGTTAAGCAGCCGAGGTTAGGCGGAGAAACATCAGGAAGGGCCCTGGGGGCTGTTGGGTATCAGAGTGGCTGTCTTCCCAAACAAGCGCTCCGCTTCATCATAAACACAGTGAGTTATGAGGCGGTCGGTGCTGCAACAGCAGCAGTACCCATGGCAGGCAGTCCCAGGGAAGCTGGGATAGGAAGAGGGGACAACAGAGGGGAGCACCGGAAGCCAGTGCCTGGCTGTGCACACCCTGTCACCCATACTGCCATGGCCTCTGCCTTCATCATGGGATACCTGGGTCACTGAAATGGACTCTAGTCCTTCAATCTCTTCTCATTCATTCAATATTTATTAAACACCTGCTGTTTGCCAGGTTTT
>NW_022196911.1:80373761-80391611 GCF_008632895.1 Mastomys coucha
CTCAGGGAGGCCAAGGCAGGTGGATCTCTGAGTTCAGGGCCAATCTGGTCTACAAAGTGAGCTCCAGGAAAGAGAAACCCTGTGTTGAAAAACCAAAACCAATCAACCAAACAGAAACCAAAAAAACTTCTTAATGTTTCCAAGGTCAACCCAGGCTTTAGACAGGAAGGCTCTTTGTACTTTGAGCGAGTAGCATTAATGTCCATTGCGACTATCATTAGCACCTGTAAGCAGACGGGGCAGTGGAACGCCTGGAGATATTAAACAAACTGGAAAAAAAAAAAACCAACTTAAAAAATGTTAAAAAAAACTGAAGTCACCCAGCTAGGAAGTGGAGCTGGCATGGAAACCTGGCACAGGGCCTTAGTGAGTGTCTGACTTCCGGTTCCCCTCAGTCCAGCTTACCTTGTCCATGCTTGCTGGGAATGCCCTCCAACCACTTCAAGACCTCCCTTTCCCGCCTGTCTATAGATGAAGGAAACTGCTTCTGTCTCTGCAGATGCCTAGAGCCCGTATCATCACTAGGGTCATTCTAAGCAGTCCTGTTCTAATCTGTTTGTGCTCTGATGAGTTCCGCAGGGGCAGACTCTGTTTTGTCTCTGCATCCTGGGGCCTGGCATTGGCAGTGAACGAGGTTGGGACTGCCTGGCAGGAGTCAGGGCAGCAGGCATTGTGGCCTCACATTCTGGAAGTCCCTGGTGCTTGGCTCTGGTTCTCCTGAAATCCAAGAGCAGTGGTTCTCATCCTTCCTTAAGGCTGTGACCCTGTACTACAGTTCCTCATGTTGTGGTGAGCCCCAAACATGAAATTACTTCAATCTTGCTACTGTTATGAAATATAATGTAAATATTTTCGGGGACGAGAGGTTTCCCTGAGGGGTTGCCATACACGGGTTTCGAACCACTGCTCTAGAATAAGGAGTCTGACAAGAGATGGAAAGAGAACACCAGATGAGTAGCAGAGACTGGCCTGGGAGAAGGGAGGGAGTAGCAGTAGCCAGAGCTGTCTCAAAGGCACTGAAGGGTCCTCCAATCCTGGGACCTGTGTGGAGTCAGATCTGGCTGAGATCCCTACGGGTGTCGGGTGGGCTGTTTACTAGAGAGTTCTTAGCTACCAAGCCCCCCCCCCCCACGCCATACTTTTCCCTCCCTATAGGCTCTGCTACATTGCTTTCTCTCCCACAGGTTTCCAGGACCAAGAGGTTTGCTCCCACCACCACACCCACACCCTTCACCCCACACCCTCCCATCCCCTCACCCCACCCCCCTGCCACACCATCAATATGCTCCTTCTGTCCACAGAAACACAGTAAAGGGAGTCAGTCAGGGAGTCAGGGGCAACATGCCTCTCTTTCTGGCCACCACCAGGGCTCAAGCCCCTGCTTTTTAGCTGTTGGGTGACCCAGTGCTCTCTTCTCCAACCCCTCCTTCCATAGCTCCCCAACCTTTCTCAAGATTTCTTTCCTTTTCCTTTTTCTTTCTTCCTTTCTTCCTTCCTTCCTTCTCTTTCTTTCTTTCTTTCTTTCTTTCTTTCTTTCTTTCTTCTTTCTTCTTTTCCTTTCTCTTTTTGAGACAGGGTTTCTTTGTGTAGCTATGGCTGTCCGGGAACCTGCTCTGTAGACCAGGCTGGTTGCCTCTAACTCACAGAGATCCACCTGCCTCTGACTCCCCAGATGGGGTTAGAGGTGTGAGCCACCGTCTCCTGGCTGAGTTTGTTCTTTTATGTGCCACAGTGTAAGTGAGATCATGCAGCCTTCAGCTTCTTCTTCTACCTGGCTTTTGTCACAGAGCACAATGTCTTCCAAGTTCATCTGTGCGGATGCAAACATCAAGATCTCACTCCCCTCCCTATTTTAAAAAGGCTAATATTCCATTTTATTTCATCTTATACGCATATGTACATATACCTTACTGCTTCTTTATCCATTCATATATCAACAGATACATGTTCTTCTTTTAAGAATTGTGTTCGTTTGGCAGGCGGGGGTGACACACACCTTTTATTCCAGCACTCGGGAGGCAGAGACTGGCGGATCTCTGTGAGCCCTTCCTTGTTTGACTCTCTCTATTTCCATCTGCCTGGTCCCTTCCCACCTCTCTCTCCTGGGACTAGAGCTGGCTGTTTCTGAACATCAGACTGTGTTTTCCTTCTTCTTAAGTAGCTGGGCCTTGGTAGAGAATCTGACCTCTTCCTAAAGAGAGTCAAGCAGAGGCCTACAGCACAGGCCAGGCTCCTGAGAACAGCCTGCTGGGTGAGTTCTTTCCCTGGGAATTTCTACCCCTCCCTGTCTTAGAGCCCCTTACCTTGCATGGACACCCTGGTGGCCTGTGGTTGGAGGTGGGGGGTGAAAGTGGAGTTGGGGGTGGATGGGGAGGTCGGGAGGGGGTAGGGGTTCTCCAGAAGCCACAGTGCAGGTGCTGGCTGGAGAGAGTGACAGGACCAGGCCCCAGCAGTGACACTGAAGATAACCCTTCCCGACAGATGAAGACACAGCCTGGGCAAAAGCTACATCCTATTTGGCTTTTAATTTGGCACCCCAGGAGTGAATTGGGAAGCTCCTGCTCTTGTCCCCATGTGCAAAGTGGATCTGACTTTCAGGAAATGACCTGAAGTGAAACCACATTACTTATCAGGCGTCTCTCAGATCAGAGTCCAGCTCCCGCCCCCTTGGTGACAGGATCAGGGCTTCCAATGCTCATGTCCCCTCACACCACATAGCTCCATCTAATAGAGGGAAGCCAGTGTGGTCAGGGGACCTTAGGAGTGTGCGGAGGCAGAGGGCAGCACCAAGCTAATGCTTGGAACTGGACAACTCTCATTAATTGCACCCAAAGCAGGAATCTGCAAGTGACAGTCTACTGGTTGATTCTCTTATTTGGTTCTGTTTGTTGGTCTGGCCACAAACTAAGAATGACTCTTCTAAAAGGTGTGTGTGTGTGTTGGGGGAGAAGAGAGAAAGTAGAAATGTCGTGAGAGCCAGTGTGAAAGCGGCACACCATGGAAACATCCACATCCATCAGTACAAATGACCTGCCCCTGGGATGCAGTCTTAGCCATTCACCCCTCTCTGGCTGCTTCGGAGGTTTCACTGTGGGACTGAGGAGTACAGAGAGACCTAGTGGCCTGCTAAATCTAAAATATTTGCCATTGGACTTTGCATAGAGAAAGCTTGCTGACACTGCTCCCTGCTCAGTTTCCCTTATTTGTAAGCGTTTTGAAAAGCTGGGGGTGGGGGTGGGTGGGTGGAGGGATCCCTCAGTAGTTCAGAGCACTTGCTGCTCTTGTGGAGGACCTAGGTTCAGTTCTTAGCTCCCACACTTGTAACTCCACTTCTAGGGTGTCTGATGTCTCTCTTCTTACCTCCATGTGGTATTCTTTTATACAGCCAAGCAAAATGTTTATACATATACAATATAAATAAATACATACATAACTCTTTTTTTTTCTTTTTGGTTTTTCAAGACAGGGTTTCTCTGTGTAGCCCTGGCTGTCCTGGAACTCACTCTGTAGACCAGGCTGGCCTCAGACTCAGAAATTTGCCTGCCTCTGCCTCCCAAGTGCCGGGATTAAAGACACATGCCACCACTGCCCCGATAAATAAATAACTTAAACATTGGGTTGAGCTGGGCATGGAGGTTCATGCTTGTAACCTAGCACTCAGAAGGCTGAAGCAGGAAGATCTCAAGTTTGAGGCTACCTACATAATTAGTAAGTTAAAATAAAAATAAAGCACTGGGGAGCTGGGGATATGGCTCACTCCATAAAAGCACTTCTTGTTCTTACAGAGGACCTAGGTTCAAGTCCCAGCACCTACATATCGGCCCCAAACTGTCTGTAGCTCCAGTTCTAGGACATGCATGTGATACACACATCCATGTAAGTAAAACACTCATACACATAAGATAGATAGATAGATAGATAGATAGATAGATAGATAGATAGATGACAGATAGATAGATAGATAGATAGATAGATAGATAGATAGATGACTGGGCAGGCCTGGGAGAGGCTATCCTATACTAGAAAATATAGGGGCCTTGTATTAACTCTTTTCCTATCTTTACATCTCAGAGGGGATGCTGTCAGCATATACTCCATACATGTTTATTACATCCGTGGAACATCAACTCTAGTCAGCCAGGTAACGGAAATGAAGGGATGACTAAGCCTGGCTCCTGTCCACACCCTCCTTCCCTTTGGTTCTGGGCAGCCCAGTAGGTGCAAGGTTAAGCCTTGGAGACAATGAAGACCCTTGGCCCCTTACACACCAGGCATTCACAGCTTGGACTGGGAGGTCCAGACAGAAGGATTAACAGAAGTTGAGGAAGCCTTGTAGGAGGTATGGCTGTGTAGATAGCCCTGGTATTGGGGGAGGCACAAGGGGGCTGGACACTAATTATAGAATCTCCAGGGGCTTTCTGAACCCCTGCCTGTCTGATCTTAGCCCTTAGAGTTTCAAAGTTTCTGGGTGATGGGTGATTTGTGTGCTCCACTGTGTTTATGAGACCTATAGAGATATGCAGCAATTGGCCTTGTAATGGGCAGAAGGTGGTCCAGGCAGAACTAGGCAAGGAAAAAAGCCACAATTCCACCTCCCCCCCCCGTGTGTGTGTGTGTGTGTGTGTGTGTGTGTGTGTGTGTGTGAGAGAGAGAGAGAGAGAGAGAGAGAGAGAGAGAGAGAGAGAGAGAGAGAGAGAGAGAGAGAGAGAGAGAGAGAGAGAGAGAGAGAGAGAGAGAGCACTTTTAGTTTTAGTTACAGGCTACTGTGACCCTCCCTTTTAACACATCCCCCACCAGGGGCCTCAGACAACCTTTCTCTCAGTTGCTTTTCCCAGAGGAAGTCTCCCCACCACCCCCACCCCACTGATAACCCCCTTATCTCTTCAGGAAAGCGCTGATCCCATCAGACTCATTCACAAACGGAGCCAATTCCCAGCTCAGGAAAAAGAATGTCCCCGGTGTTCTGATAAGGAAGGAAACAATAATCTCAAATCATTAGGTCAAACGCGCCCCTCTCTCCATACCCAACTCGTGCTGAGATTTAATCCTGGGGACTCAGAACTCTCCAGGTGCAGCTAGCAGATGCTGGCAGCCTCAACTTCCCCTTCTGGACCCCTCAGGAACGCTCCAAGGCTGGGGGAAGGGTAGCCCGGCCCTATGCTGCTCCTCTGGCCTCTCTGGCCTCTGGGGCGGAATAAGAAGGCTCCTGACTACAGGCCTATCTTTGATCACTGAGGTAATGGTCTGGCCTGCTCCATGTGGAGGCAGGGAATAGAGTTAGCACCCACGCTCCGGGAGCCCTGACAGCCCGTTTAACAAGGTGTCCAACATCCCATTTCCTCTGCACTTCCTCTTGCCTTAATCCTTTTATGTGAAACTCACTCAGGAGCAAGCCCTGTGAAATTGAGGCCTCTCTGTACACATGGCCTGGCCCTGCTCCCTGCTCCTGCCAAGCACGGCCCCTCCCACCCAAGACGCCCAGGGGAAAAGCAAGGCTGGGATTTGAAGAAGGGGTCCAGGTGTCCCAAAGGGTTGCCCCCTAAACTTTGAAGGGCCAGGTACAGATAAAACACTGGAGAGCTGGTTTAGAGTTGATGGTCTAGTTTGGAGCATCTGGCGCCACACCCCGGCCATCCAATAGTTCTATTGTCTGGGCTGGTCACAGCCTCTCCTGGCAAGATTGTTGGCTTGGAGTCAGAACTAGAGAGAAGAAAGCTCTTAGTGGCTCCAAGGAAACTTCTAATCCCAAGCTGTCTCCGGCCATGTCTTCTCTGAGAAGTACAAACTACTGAACAAGTTTCAGCTGCTCCTATCAGGATAAAAGTGAACATCTTCCTGCTGGCCACCCGAGCCAGGGCACAAGGTGAGGATGCCCCTGTTGTCTCCATGTGGGGAACATGAACACCACCATTAAAAGAGGAAAGGCAGGGAGTTCAGCCTTTTATTTGGGCTGAGGAGACTTTCTTGTGGCCTTCAAGACAGACTTACCCCCGGCATCAGTTCGGCCTGGATCATGGAGACCAGACTCAGTTCTTGATGGACTTGGGAGAAAAACCCGGCCAGCTATAAATAGTTGCTCCCTCACCAGCCTTTCCTGCCTTCCCAGTTCCCCCATTTCCTCTGGACCAGCTCTTGCTAGGCCTCTTCTAGGCCCGGGGCCAGGGGGGGTGGGGAGCAAACAAACACAGAGCCCAGTTCACGAAAGAAGGAGTCGGGGAGACAAGGTAGATGAAGGAGAGAGAAATTTAGAGGAAGATGAAGCAGCCTTTTAGGCAGCCAGGTCTTCAAAGCTGACTGATAAGAAGCTTGTTCCAGGGACAAATTCTTTCAAACCAACAGCTCCAATGAGAATTTCTGTCACTCTCCCTATCGCACCTGGTCCCATCTGTCTGGGAAGATGAAAGAATATCTTCATTTTGTCTCCTTCTCCTAGCCCCAGCACTGGCCTAGAACACTCAGCCTCTTGTTGAGACTCTGCACGACCATGCTGCACCTCTGCCCTCAGGGTCTACCTTCTGGCTCCCACTCCCTCACCCTCATGTCCTGTTTCTACCAATAAGATCTCTTTCTCTTCCCTTCTCCAGTCTTTGTCACCATTTGTCCGAGTTCTGAGGGAGGGCAGAAGGCTTTCTCCTTGGTCTTCCAAAGCTATCCCATTCACTAACCTTCTTGACTCTGGGAAACTGAGGTCCTGAGGGCCCTTCTGTATTTCCTCCTCCTCCTCTTCCTCCTCCTCTTCCTCCCGCTCCTCCTCCTTCTCCATATTTTCTCTCTTGGCTTCTTTCAGGGTCTGGGAACTAGGCTCCGTCCCTGCCTGGTCTCAGGCACCCTGACAAGAGAGAGGTGAACATTCTTTCTATACCCTGCCTGCCTTCTGTTCCTTGCCCTCCCTCACCTCACTCTTTATGGTCCTAACTGCCTAGTGCCCATATGTGAAAAACAGGGCCTAGCTGAGTCCCCATTCCACCTCTCCACCATCAAATATCTCTATCCAAGACCCAGAAAAGAAAGTCATCTCTTTCTGTTTCCATTAGCTACTGCCTCCTTCCACGTCTCTCCCCCTTCCTCCTTCCTCCGGACAGCTGTAATCCTCAAGGCTCCCATTGAACAGCATTTCCTCTAGGAATCACTCCTGCCTCCCCCAGCTGCCTTGGCAAAGCTCATTCTCTTTTGCACACAGTATCGGGCAGCATCCCCCCCCCCCGTACCCCATCTGAAGCTCCTTTCCATCAGGACTCTTTGAAAGCATCAACAGCATCCTGTACATCACAAACGTTTGTTGTGCACCTACTGGGCACCAGGTGTTAGTTTGGTTACACAGGGACCTGTTTATTCAACAGATATCTACTGAGCACCTACTGTGTGCTGGGATGGGGATCAGAATGATGATCAAGATGGAGATGGTGCCTCTCATTCTGGGGCTGCACTGTGGTAGGAAAGACGGAGGTTCCCAAATGGGCTGTCAGGGGTAGGTGGAGGGAAGTTGAGTGTACCTTGGAGTCAGGAGGAGGCACGGAATCCAGTGGGAAGGTTTTACAAAAGTTTCTTAGAAAGAAGGTAAGTGGGATGGATTCAGGTGAAAAGGAGCGAGAAGGCCCTGCACGTAGAGCTTTGACATATGGCTTGCATAGCTTGTACAGAGATCTCGAGAAATGGTTTTTTTCTGGAGCCTTTGTAGGAGCTGTGGTTGGGTAGAGATGAAGAGCTGAGCCTCAGGGATCGTCTTTCTCCAGCACACAGCAGGGCATTGAGTGGACGGGGTCAACTGATACACACTGACAAAGAGCTGGCTGTGTGCAGCGAGCAGGTGCTTGAAGGGAAGACCAGACTTACAATGCCCGTGTGTGCTGAGTTGGTCACCTGCCGTGTGCCCAGCTTCATGCAGGTGACGCTGGGTTTGTTCTCTGTACAGCTCTCTGTGGGATGACTGTGATCTTCTGGTGACTGGTATGCTTAGGCTCAGAGAAGTGAGGAGGTACCCAGCCCTTCATACTCAGCCTTCTCAAGCAGCCCACCTCCACATCCTCCCTGTCCTGTCCTGTCCCCTCCCCTCAAAGAGAGAAAAAATGGAGAGGAAATGGATCTTTAAAGATACATGTATCCATCACTATTATTTACATCCTAATGTGAGTCTGTAGCTCCGCTCCAATGGGAGAAATGTAAATCAGGTGGACACCGCTCCCGAAAGCCCTGAAGAGCTTGGCTCCCCCAAATTAGAATAGAAAATGCTCTTTTAAAATGCACCTTTAATATGGAAAAGCTCGCCAACCCGGGCTCTAAATAAACCAAACTTGAACCAAATGCCAAGCACAGTAGATGAAGGACAGGTGCACAGAGGGTCCCGGGCTGGGGAATGAGACCTAAACAGCTATTTATATTAATGCAAAGAAAGTTCAGCATCTCTCCCTTGATATATGCTGCAGTGGGAGGTGGTTTTTGTCCCACCAGCGAGAATAAAACGCACAGCTCATGATGGGCAGGGTCACATGCGAGAGATAAAAAGCTCTACATGTAATATATGTCTGCACCGAGTTGTCTCTTGCAGGCTTTGCACTCTGCAGATGACATGAAAACACTCACTCAAGGTTAGGCTGCTTGCTCTCCAGGCTCCCAGTCACAGCTCCTGGTCCTGAGGGAACAGCGCTGCCTCAAAATGAGCCCAGTAAGCCCCAGTGCCCTGTTAGTAAGCCAGGCAAGTGGCCGTCACTGTGGCAGGAGGTCTAAGGGGCTGCAGACTACAAATCATGAAAGGCTTGCATATGCTTGATAGAGATGGAAAATGTGTCCCTCCTACAGGGTGGCGGGGGGAAGGGCTGGGGCACCCTGTTTACCCAGAATCCCTGAAGAAAGGCTCATACTTGTTTGTCTGGGTGCTTTACTTTTTGTATTATTATTTTATGTATTATTATTATTATTATTGTGTGTATGTACAATATGCGTGTAAGAGTGCAGACACGTTATCCATGCTTGTGGAGGTCAACTTCTCTCTAAGAAGGACAACTTCTTAGCAGTTAGTTCTTCTAATCTATTTCGTTTTGAAGCAGGGTCTTTCTTGATGTTTCTGACAAGCCGTGTATTCCCAGGCTAGCTGGCTCTCAAGCTTCAGGGGGCTTCTTATCCGTGCTACTACATCCAACTGTTTTTTGCGGGTGCCTGGCTTGAATGGCAAACTCTTTTACTGGCTGAGCCATCTTGATGGCTCCTACTTTGCTTCCCTCACTTTTCTTTTTTGAGATAAGACCTCATTTTGTATCCAAGGCTGTCCTCAAATTCAAGATCCTCCTGCCTCTGCCTCCCAAGTGCTGGGGTTATAGGCATGAACCTCTATGCCTGGCTGCCTGGGAACTTTATACAGATGTAACCTAGATGCCTGGGGCATGGATGACATAGATCTTTCGTGGCTGTGTTTTATCAGTTCTGGGCCTCCTGGTACTGTATGTGTTAGAATTCACACTCACAGGGGAGAGAGAGGTTGCTAAATGATTAGAGCTCTTGATGTGCAAGCATTAGGACCAGAATTCAGATCCCCAGAAATCCACATAAATTCTGGGTGAGCACGGAAGCCCAAAAGACAAATATAGAGAATCCTGGTAGACATTTATGCCTAGTACTATGAGTAGCACAAGTCAGGATTGACCAGGGAATATTACATTGGACCTGAGACTTTAACATTCAGTAAAATCTCCTGAGGAAGAGCGGTGAGTGAAAAAAACATCTTAGATGAAGGGAACAGCATATGTTTAATATGGCAAAGCAAAGAGGAGACACTCAGGGATGCGGAATGAGTTGGGAGGAGGCAAGAATGGCTGGGGCAGTCGGGCGGTAGTGCCGTACGCCTTTAATCCCAGCACTTGGGAGGCAGAGGCAGGCAAATTTCTGAGTTTGAGGCCAGCCTGGTCTACAGAGTGAGTTCCAGGACAGCCAGGGCTACACAGAGAAACCCTGTCTCGAAAAACCAAAAAAAAAAAAAAATGGCTGGGGCCAGGTCACAGAGGGCCTTGCGGGCCAAAATGAGAAGTTAAAAACAAACAAATAAACAAAGATTGCTACAGTACTTCTAGCTGGGAGGAAAGGCTTTGGAGATGCAGGAGGAGGGGCTGGGTGTAGAGGGCTGAACTCAAAGACCTAATTCTCCTGAGTTTTGAGGCTTGCGAGGACAACTGCTGGGTGGTGTGGGGTATGGCACAGGATCTGATAACTCTCTTGGGTTCCTGCGGGTCCTGGCAGATGAGTACAAGGCCATCACAGACCCCTTCAGGACGTTTGGCCAGCTAGGCAAACACAACAGCCTTTTGCTTTGCCCCACTGTCCGTCCTTCCTGTAGAAGAGGCTGGGGAGTCGAGTAGGGTAGGGTCGTAACCCCTGCCCCTCATTCCCTCTGACACCTCTAGGGAGCTGGGTCAGGGCCTAGCACCCAGTGAGTGTAACTGATGCCACAAATCAAAGAGGTCAGGATAGATGGCCTCCATGGTCCTTCACAAGGTGGATGGATGGGGAGTGGAGGGACCAGGAGCTGGGGCCAGTGGAAGGGTGGAGGAGGGGTAATGGTGTGTGCCTTAGCTCAGTCCTAAGGGGTCATGGGAAGGGCAAGGAGGAAGAACCTAGGGATGGGGAGGGGAAAACACAGAGGTGGGGAGAAAGAAGAAGACAGAGGAGGAGAAGGGAGGGAGGAGGAGACAAAACAGCAGGGGTGATAGAGGAGAAAGGGGAAAGCAAAGAGGAAAGGAGAAGAAAGAGAAGAGACAGGAAAGAGAGAGGACAGGAGAAATAAAAGAAGAAAATAAATACAAAGACGGGAATGAAGTGCACATCTGTAATACCAGCACCTGAAGATGGAGGCAGGAGGATTGTTTTGATTGGAGGCCAGCCTGGGCTACCATGTGTGACCCTAATGGGGGTGTAGGGAGAGGAAAGAGCTTGTGACCTGGAGGAAGGAGAGAAGGGTAAGGAGAATGAGCCCAGGCCAGGGGCTAAAGCAGGGAGAAGCAGAGGAAATGGAGAATAAAGAGAAGAGAAGAGAACAGGGAGAGAAGAGGGCAGAAGAGAAAGAGGAGGAGGAGGAGGAGGAGGAGGAGGAGAAGGAGAAGGAGGAGGAGGAGGAGGAGACAGAGGAGGAGGAAGAGGAGAGAAGGCAGAAAGGAGGAGCCAGAGCTGTGGCACCTCCTGAGCCCTGGGAGCTGCAGTGGGCACCAGGCTGGCAGGAGGCCTGGCAGGCAGGCGGGCACCATAAAGCCAAGCACAGTAGGCTGCTATGAAGATCTATTGGGCCCCGCAGTACCATTGTCTTCAGAAGGAATTAAAAACAAATTGCTGAGGGCCAGCACATAATTTAAAGACTCACGGCAATTTTATGACTTGCTAATGTTCCTAATTACATGCCCGTGAAAGGCTTAATTAATTGGGGGATGTAGCAAAAAGTGGAGCCTGTGTTTGTTATCATGGTTCCAGTGCATTGATTTTAGTGCCTATGGAGAATTTAGGGCCTCTTTATTTGCACAAAGAAAATGCAAGTCTCTCGAAAAAATGCACATTAAGATCAACCCCTCACTGCTATCTAATATACTTTCCTCTACTTAACCAAAGTGCTTGTAATCATATTTTGTAAATGTTGGTGCTGTTAATTGCATTGTGAGGGGAAATGGGTTCCGCTTGGCTGGTTGTGGAGAATTTTATAAAGTTCCTTCCAGGCACCCCATTCCAGGGGACTCTACCCAGGAAACCTGTGAAGATGTTGGGGTGCTCAGCCTGGGACATTGACCTGTGTTCTGGCTGGTCCTTGGCTTATCCCCATTTTAGTTCTGAGGTTCCTAGTGGTAAGCTGAGTGTAGCTGGGTCCAGTGGGGGTAGAGTGAGGCCAATTTCAAAGGGGAGGGAGGAAGGCTGTACTCAGATGTTCCTCTCAAGAGCCTGAGAAGACTTCCAGTTCAGGCTTGGCCACACACTTACTGTGAGGCCTGTGAAGAGAGGCACATGGTGGCTTCACTGGGCCTGAAACAGATCAAAGGCCTTGGCTGTTCTCCAAAGCTACTTTCTCTTCTTGTCCCTCCTCCCAGGACTGTAGAGGTTAGGGGAGATTCCCTTGCAGCTGAGGCTCTTGGTGAGAAATATACAACCCCAAATCTTTTCAAGACTGTATCCTTCCTTGACTTTCCACAGGACACACACCAGGAGGTTTAGGTACAAATGAGAGCTGTCCTGGCAGTTGATGTAGAAATGGGAGGTGTCCTGGCAGTTGACGTAGAAATGGGAGGTGTCCTGGCAGTTGATGTAGAAATGGGAGGTGTCCTGGCAGTTGACGTAGAAATGGGAGGTGTCCTGGCAGTTGACGTAGAAATGGGAGGTGTCCTGGCAGTTGATGAGAGGGCAGTTGTTTCCTTCACTGCTTCCTTTCTCACTCTATAGACCAGGCTAGCCTCCAGCTCATCTGCCTCTGCCTCCTGAGTGCTGGGATTAAAGATGTGTGTCACTCAGCTAGGTCTTTGTGTGTGTGTGTGTGTGTGAGATTGATTTATTGTTTAATTTCGGTTTTTCGAAGCAGAGTTTCTCTGTGTAGTTCTGAATGCTCTGGAACTCATTTTGTAGACCAGGCTGCCTCTGCCTCTCGAGTGCTGGGATCAAAGGCATGCAACACCACCACTTTGTGATTTATTTTAATTTCCGTATAAGAGTGTTTGCTTGTATCTATGGATGTGCACTATATGTGTGTTTGGTGCCTTCAAAGGCCAGAAGAGGGTGTTTAGTCCCTTGAACTGGAGTTATGAATTGTGAACCACCATGTGGGTGCTGAGAATCAAACCAAGGTAATCTGCAAGAACAGCTAGTCCTCTTAACCATTGAGCAATAGGGATCTTTTGCACATGCAGATTAGGGCCTGGGACGATAGCTCACGATAGAGTGTTTGCCTACCACACAGAAAACCCTGGTTTGATCCCTAACACTGCATGTAACTGTGAGATACAAGCTAGCAACCCCAACTCTCAGGAGGTGGAGTCAAGAGAATCAGCAGTTGGAAGATATCCTGGTCACACTGGAAGTGACACACATCCTGGAAGCATAGGGAGTTCTGGGCCAATGTAGACTACAAGAGGCCTTGCCTCAAAAAAACAAAGACAAACAAAAACCACCACCACAACCAAAACAAAAAGCTACACACACAGGGGGAAAAAACCATGCAAATTAGATTTTATTCTGCTCTTTCTGAAAACCATGGAAGCTTCCCCTAGCACTTAGAATAAAAGCCAGACGTCATGGGTTCCACAGAATCCCCTTTCCCATCTCTCTGTGGCCATGTCTCGTTCTGTTCTTTCAGATAAGTTCTTTCTGCCCAAGGCTCGTGCACTGCCATTTCCGCTGTCTGCCAAACACCTTTCCTCTATTTTGCAGGACCAGTTCTTTCACTTCCTTCAAGTCTTGCTCAAAAGCCTCCCCCCCCCCAAAGCTCTTCCAGTGGTGACCATCCAGTGACAAGCACAGTCACCTCCAGTGACAAGCATTTCCTCTTTAAGCTAAACAGATACATTTGCTTTGCTCTGTTTGATCTCAGTCTGGGGCGCTGGGTTTTGCAGACTTTCCTGGTGGCTTGTTTCTGGCATACCCCGCCACCGGTTTAGAATTTAGAATGCTTGAAGCGCTTTATCAATGAAAATCTAGGAGGGCTGGATTGGATGTATGCCTCCAGTTAGCAGAGGCTGTGTTTGGCTCATCTGTAAGGCTGGTACTGGCTTGGTTCCATGTTCGTGGATGGCTTCACACTGCCTAGCCCCGTGGAATGGATGATCAGCCTCAGATGAGGGAGCCCTGGGGTTCTAGCTTTCCCACAAAGAGGCTTAAAGAGGCCTTTTCATTTCCTCTTGGAGCCCAGATGAAGACAGGAGAGGCCCAATTCTCTGCTGATTTCCTTTATGTAAGTACGTTCTTTCTGTTCCCTCTCACAGAGGCGGTAACTCTCAGGGACCCTGGTTTTGTGGTGCATGTATGGGTGGGTGTGTCTGGCACATGCATGCATCTGTTTGTCTGGCCATCCTCTCATTTTTCCTTCTGTTACCCCCAAGGTCTTTACAACTCAGAGTCACATTGCTGAGATGGGTTATGAAGACTGGGCTTTTGTTTTTGTTTGTTTCGGTGCTGATCATCAAGGCCAGGCGCATACCTGAGCTACACTTCCGGCTCCTTTTCTTTGGTTTTCATCCTAGGACATTTTTTTTTTTTTTGCAATGTTTTCCCACTTAGCTGTGCCCATAATGGGATGTTTGTCTGTTTTCCCCTGCATTTCTAGGTGGTTTGTGGTCTTTGGCAGAGTGTCTGACATGTCCTATTGCTAAAGAATGGAAGCTCTTTAGTCTCATGACCTGCTTTTATAATCTTCCTAATCATGACTTGTCATGACTTGAAATAACCATAATCATTCACTTGTTTGTTTGTTTGTTTATTGTGTGCTTGGATGCGTGCCTATCACACTGTGCATGTGGAAGTCAACGGACAACCCGTGGAAACCATCAGCTTTTCCTTTCAATTTGGGTACCGGTGATTGGCCTCAGATCTTCAGGCATGGTGGCAAGTACCTTGCGGTGGTTTGAATGAGAATGTCCCCCACCCCCCATAAGCTCATATGTTTGAATACCTGGTCCCCAGTTGGTAGAACTGTTTGGAAAGGATTGTTGGAGGAGGTGTGTCACTGGGCTTTGGGGTTTCAACCGTCCACAGCATTCCCGGATAGCTTGCTCTCTCCTTCATGGTTGTCTCAAGATGTGAGCTCTCAGTTACCGGCTGCAATGTCGTACTGCCAGGCTCCCCACCATGATGGTCATGGACTCGCCCTCTGAATCTGTAACTGCCAATAAACTCTTCCTTCTATAAGTTGCCTTGGTCATGGAGTGTTATAACAGCAAGAGAAAAATAGCCAGACACACTTTTACTCACTAAGCCACCCTGCTGGCCCACCTTGTTTACATCTTTGTGTGTGTGTGTGTGTGTGTGTGTGTGTGTGTGTGTGGTACCTTCCAGCTCCTATTTTTTTTTTTTTTATGGCTTCCCTTCCTTATCATTATAGGATGCACAAATGCCATAGCTTAAGCATAAGACAGGAAAGTCTTCGTTGATCACATTGAAAACTTCCACTTTCCATGTCCTGGCTTTCTTAGTCTGAGCTTTGTTACAGCTGCTTCCAGGCGTGAACACTCCCTTTCTCATTCTCTCTTTCCCTTCCTTCCTCTTTTTTTCTTTTTTCTTTCTTTTCTTTTTTTTAAATTGGATATTTTATTTGTTTACGTTTCAAATGTTATGCCTTTTTCTGGTTTCCCCTCTGTAAACCCCCTATCCCATCCCCCCTTTACCCAGCTTCTATGAGGGTGCTCCTCCACCCACCCACCCACTCCTGCCTAACCACCCTAGCATTCCTCTACTCTGGGGCATCAAGCCTTCACAGGACCAAGTGTCTCCCCTCCCATTGATGTCAGGTAAATACCCTTCAGTTCCTTCAGTCTTTCCCCTAACTCCTCCATTGGGGTCCTTGTGCTCAGTCCGATGGTTGGCTATGAGCATCCGCATCTGTATTGGTCAGGATCTGGCAGAGCCTCTCAGAAGACAGCTTTATCAGATTCCTGTCAGCAAGAACTTCTTGGCATCAGCAATAGTGTCTGGGTTTGGTGTCTGTATATGGGATGGATCCCCAGGTAGGGCAGTCTCTGAATGGCCTTTCCTTCAGACTCTGCTCCACTCTTTGTCCCTGCATTTCCTTTAGACAGGAGTAATTCTGGGTTAAAATTTTGGAGATGGGTGGGTGGCCCCATCCCTCAACCAGGGGGCCACATCTAACCTCTGGATATGGTCTCCATAGGTTCTCACTCCCCTTTGTGGGGTATTTCGGGTAATGTCATCCCCTTGGGGTCCTGGGAGCCTCTTGCTTTCCTGTTATCTGGGACTTTCTGCTTGCTACCTCCAGTTCCCCGTCTCCCATTGCTACACACCTCTGTTCAATTTCCTTACTCTCTGTACATCTCCATCTCCTCCCATACCTGATTCTGCCCCTCTTTTTCCTCTCGCCCTCTTCTCTTCCTCCCAAGTCCCTCCCACCTTCTACTTCCCTTGATTATCTTTTTCCCCCTTTCTAAGTAGGACTGAAACATTCACTTTTTGGTCTTCCTTCCTCTTGAACTTCATGTGGTCCATGAGTTGTATTGTGGGTATTCCATGCTCTTTGCCTAATATCCACTTATCAGTGAGTACATACCATCTGTGTTCTTTTTGTGACTGGGTTAGCTCACTTAGGAAATTTTCTAGATCCGTCCATTTGCCTGCGAACTTCGTGGTCATTGTTTTTAATAGCTGAGTAATACTCCATTGTATAAATGTACCACATTTTCTGTATCCATTCCTCTGTTGAGGGACATCTGGGTTGTTTTCAGCTTCTGGCTATTATAAATAAGGACACATAGTGGAGCATCTTCTGGGTCTATGCCCAGGAACAGTATAGCTGGGTCCTTAGGTAGTACTATGCCCAATTTTCTGAGGAAACTGCCAGTCTGACTTCCAGAGGGGTTGTACCAGCTTGCAATCCCACCAACAATGCAAGAATGTTTTTTTTTTCTCCACATCCTCCACAGCATCTACTGTCACCTGAGTTTTTGATCTTAGCCATTCTGACTGGTATGAGGTGGAATCTCAGGGTCATTTTGATTTGCATTTCTCTGATGAGTAAGAATGTTGAACATTTCTTTAGGTGTGTCTTGGCCATTCGAGTTTCCTCAGTTGAGAATTCTCTGTTTAGCTCTGTTTCCCATTTTTTGATAGGGTTATTTGGTTCTCTGGAGTCTAACTTCTTGAGTTCTTTATATATATTGGATATTAGCCCTCTATTGGATGTAGGATTGGTAAAGATCTTTTTTGTTTGTTTGTTTTTTATTTTTTCGAGACAGGGTTTCTCTGTGTAACCCTGGCTGTCCTGGAACTCACTCTGTAGACCAGGCTGGCCTTGAACTCAGAAATCTGCCTGCCTCTGCTTCCCAAGCGCTGGGATTAAAGGCGTGCGCCATCACCGCAGTAAAGATCTTGTATGTAGCAAAATGCTGGGTCCTACTTACATATCCAGTCTATTAGTCTATATCTTTTTATTGGGGAATTGAGTCCATTGATGTTAAGAGATATTAAGAAATAGTGATTGTTACTTCCTGTTATTTTTGTTTTTAGAGGTAGAATTATGTTTGTGTGGCTATCTTCTTTTGGGTTTGTTGAAAGATTACTTTCTTGCTTTTTCTAGGGTGTAGTTTCCCTTCTTGTGTTGGAGTGTTCCATCTATTATCCTTTGTAGGGCTGAATTTGTGGAAAAATATTGTGTAAATTTGGCTTTGTCATGGAATATCTTGTTTTCTCCATCTATGGTAATTGACACTTTTGCTGGGTATAGTAGTCTGGGCTGGCATTTGTGTTCTCTTAGGGTCTGTATGACATCTGTCCAGGATCTTCTAGCTTTCATACTCTCTGGTGAAAAGTCTGATGTAATTCTGATAGGTCTGCCTTTATATGTTACTTGACCTTTTTCCTTACTGTTTTTAATATTCTTTCTTTGTTTTGTGCATTTGGTATTTTGACTATTATGTGACGAGAGGAATTTCTTTTCTGGTACAGTCTATTTGGAGTTCTGTAGGCTTCTTGTATGTTTATGGGCATCTCTTTCTTTAGGTTAGGGAAGTTTTCTTCTATAATTTTGTTGAAGATATTTATTGGCCCTTTAAGTTTGGAATCTTCACTCTTCTTCTATACCTATTATCCTTAGGTTAGGTCTTCCCATTGTGTCCTGGATTTCCTGGATGTTTTGGGTTAGGAGATTTTTGCTTTTTGCATTTTCTTTGACTG
>NW_022196911.1:80391737-80401737 GCF_008632895.1 Mastomys coucha
CTTCTATCTCTTGTATTCTGTTGGTGATGCTTGCATCTATGACTCCTGATCTCTTTTCTAGGTTTTCTGTCTCTGGGGTTGTCTCCCTTTGTGATTTCTTTATTGTTTCTATTTTCATTTTTAGATCCTGGATGGTTTTGTTCAATTCCTTCACCTGTTTGGTGGTGTTTTTCTGTACTTCTTTAAAGGATTTTTCCTCTTTAAGGGTCTACTTGTTTACTTGTGTTCTCCTGTATTTCTTTAAGGGGATTATTCATGTCCTTCTTAAAGTCCTCTATCATCATCATGAGGTGTGACTTTAAATCAGAGTCTTGCTTTTCTGGTGTGTAGGGGTATCCAGGGCTCACTGTGGAGGGAGTACTGGGTTCTGCTGATGCCAAGTAGCTTTCGTTTCTGTTGCTTATGTTCTTGCCCCTGCCTTTCACCATCTGGTTATCTGTGACGTTTGCTGTTTTTGCTGTCTCTGACTGTGGCTTGTCCCTCCTGTAAGTCTGTATGTCAGCACTTCTGGGAGATCAACTCTGTCCGGGTGGAATTTGAGTATGGAGAGCTGTGTCACAGAGTCAGTTACGGGTGCAGACAGAAACTGGGAGACTCCTTGTTTACATCTTTACAGCATGTATCCAGCTAGAAGGCAAGTCTAGGGGGGCAAGAACCATGGTTGCTTTTGATAACAAAGACAATACTGTACTTCATCAGTCAGTCAGTACCAAAGGCTGTGTGACCAAAAAAGAAGACACTGGATTCAGAGTCAGTTTAAGAACTAGGCAAGTTCTCTCTGAACTCACTTTTCTTCTCTAAAAAATTGTACTAGCAATTTTCTCCTTATACATTTGCAAGAGGCAAATAAAACAATATTTGATTTGTTGAGAGTTTTATTTTAAGTTTGTTTGTGTGATTGGCTTTCCCTGTGTCTCCCGGGCTGTCCTGGTTACCTCCTAAGTGCTGGTATTAAAGGTGTGTGCCACTATACCCAGCCTTATTTTCACTGTGTGTATATGTGTGTTGTTCCTGTGTGGGCTTGTACATGTGTGTGCAGTAACTTGGGAGGGCAGAAGAGGGCATTGGATTCTCCTGGAGCTGCAGTCACTGGTAGTTGTGAGCTACCTCTCTTGGGTCCTAGGAACCAAATTTGGGTCCCCTGCAGAAGCAGTACATGTTCTTAAGCACTCCAGTCCCTGAGATGGCTGCTTTTGAGGCAGGGTCTGATGTAGCCTAGCCTGGCCTTGAGCTCACTATGTAGCTGAGGATAACCTTCGAACTCAAGAACTCTGGGTACTCAGTAAATGGGAGTTAATATGAGCAGTGGTGTGTGTAGGCTCACACTGTCCTGTTCTACCCACCTCCCATCCACATCTCTGGCCCCTCCCACACTGGGTTCTGCCCATTGGAAATCATGGAACTCTTTTCTGTGAAGCTTTCTCTCTAGCCTCACAGACACAAGGGTGTTCTTTCCTCCAGCGTGTGGTGGCACTGTGTGGCTCTTGGGTGGCACACAGTCCCTCAAGTAAATGCCTCTGGAATCAGGATCTATTGCTGTACACCCGCAATGCCAGCATTTAGAGGCAGGAAGATTGGGAACCCAAAGCCATGGCTTAGAAAATCAAAACTATGCCTTGGCTTAGAAAATCAAAACCACACAACAGCAGAACCCAACAGTTTTAAAGCAGGCGTTGTGGCTCTCACCTCAGACTTGTGATCCTTCTGCCTCTGTCTTCTGAGCTCTGCAATTAGATGTTTGCTACCATGACACACTTCTCTGCCCACTCACTACCAGGCTGAAGCAACCTCTTGATACAAAGTCTTTTCCCCCAGCTGACATGAGTCTCTGTGATGAGGCAAGAGAGCAGGTGTTAGGGGCTTGTGCGGACTATAGCCATAATGGAAGCGGGTGCCTGGGACTCAGCCCCAGAAGGCCAGAATCTTCTCTCTGTATCTATCTCGTCTTAAATTACCCTTTGCCATTCATAGCCTCCCATCCTATTCTTATTTTTCTAAATTAGATTTTTTATTATGAAATATTTCACACACAGAGAAGACTATAAACCAACATATAATGAATACCCCTACCTCTTCCGCTTGGCTTTGTTGAATATGAACATTTTGCCATAGTTGCTTCAAGACACATATATTTTAAGGAAATGAAACAACATGCAAGACATAATGAAAACTCCTTTCCTCTAGAGATGCACCTTCCTCGCTCCTCTTGTGGGTAACCACTCTCCCGCCTCCCAATGCAAACTTCAAATTATGAATACATGATTCCAGTGTTCTGTGGGCTTGCAGGTAAGTGTCATCTCAGTGGCCTCCTGTATGTAAACTTCTTCACCTGAGGTGCTTTGATCAGTGTGGTTTCAGGACTCACCGTGTTATTGAGTGAGTTCTGTGCTACATTCACTGAATGGAGAAATACACCTCCATCTATCCTTCACTGTTACGAGCACCCTGTATATTTTCTCCTTGCGCACACATCCGAGGATTTCTTCAGGGCATATAACTTGGAATGGAATTGCTGGCTGACAGGCCTATCCGCTATCTATTGTAATGTCATAAACCACCCCCAAAACCTGCAGCTTAAAACAACATTCTTTTTGTTTGTTCACAGTTCTACAGGTTAGAAACTCAGGGCCAGAGAGCTGGTTTGGTGGTGAAGAACAGAGGCTGCCCTCGAGAGTCCAAGTTCAATTCCCAGGAATTCCCACATGGCAGGTAATAACCCTCTGTAACTCCAGTTCCATGAGGATCTAACACCCTCTTCTGGCCTCCAGAGGCATCAGGCAAGTACATGGTGCACAGACGTACATGCAAGCAGAACACTCATACATATAAAATAAAAATAAATAAGTCTTTAAAAAAATAGAAAAGGGGCTGGGTAATAGTGCCACACACCTTTAATCCCAGTACTTGGGAGGCAAAGGCAGGTAGATTGCTTTGATTTTTGAAGCTAGCCTGGTCTACAGAGTAAGTTCCAGGACAGCCTGGGCTACACAGGGAAACCCTGTTTTGAAACAACAACAAAACCCAAACCAAACTGAACCTAAAAGCAAAACGGAAGCAGGCAGGCTAGGGAAGATGGCTCAGCTGGTATAGTGCTTGTCATACAAGCATGAAGCTGTGAATTGGCATCCACAGAAACCAGGTTAGAAAAAGCCAAGTACAGCAGTGAGCACATGCCTTTGATCCCAGAGGCAGGGATGCAGAGATAAGAGCATCCCAGGCCTGATGACCGGTGAGTATAGTCAGACCAGTGAGTTCCAGATGCAGTGAGAGGCTGACTCTGCCTCTGAAAATAAGACAGGGAGTGACTGAAGAAGATATCTATCCAGTGTCAACCTGTGGCCTCCACGTGCATGTACACAGAGAGTGAGCACATGCAAATATACACACTTGTACACACATAAGCACATGCAAAAACATACTTGTGCACACATAAGCACATTCATACACACAAAACAATTTCAGGAAAAAAAGATATCAAGCAGAGCACAGTGGGGCAGCTTCTGGCTTTGCACATGTCTGAAACACATCCCTAGCAGCTTACACGCCTGCATCAGAGCTCTCTTCTGTTTCCATACCATGACCTCCTCACAGGGCTGAATCAGGCTTTCCTCATGGTTTCTAAGAAATGGTGCGTTCTCCAGGGCACAAGTCACTCTGTGTAAGTGGTTATTAAACCTCTTTTTTGCACTAAGCATGGTGGCACACATCTAAGAATCCCAGCACTCAGGAGTGGAGGCAGGAGGATTGGGAGTTCAAAGCCATCCTCAGCTACCTACAATTCAGTAGCCTCAAATTTGTGAGGCTAGCCTGGGCTATGTAAAACCTTGTCCTTAAAAAAGTAAGCAAACCAAAAAGTTTTAGACGAGCCTGGGCTCCTTAATGACAGGAGAGTGGAGATAGGCAGATCCCTGGAACTTGCTGTCCTGAGTCAAGTCGGCAAGTGCCAGCTTCAGTGAGAGATCTATCTGAAAAGCTAATGTGATGAGCAGTGAAGGGAGACACTCATCATTGACCCCTGCCCCTACACACACTTGCCTGCACACTCAGATGCATCCATACACACTTATATTCACATACACAAATATGTAAATAAGTAAACAAGCAAGCAAACAAACAAACCAAAAACCAAATCTCTCTTATGGTTTCATTCTTGCTAATAATCCATTAGTCCAAGCAAGTTCCATGGCCAGGTCTAGAGGAAATGTCTAACATAATGGTCTACAATGCCAATAGTTGTATGAGATATTGGAAAATGGTCCCTTCAAAAAAGTAGCATTGAGCTGGGCTTAGTGGCATAGGCCTGTTGTCTCTGACACTCAGGAAACTTGCTCTGTGCTCTGCTTGATAGAGGTAGGAAGGGCTTGAAGGCTAGCCTGGGCTACAGAGTGAGTTCAAGGCCACCTGGCTTAGTGAGACCCTGCCTCAAATTTTTAAAACAAAACAAAATAAAGAAGGCCCAAGGACAGTCCTTAATAGTAGAGTATTTACCTACCATGCATAAGAGCTTAGAGTCAACCCCAGGTAGAGGAAAAGAAAGAAAGAAAGAAAGAAAGAAAGGAAGGAAGGAAGGAAGGAAGGAAGAGAGAGAAAAGAGAGCGTCATATCAAGTTGAGTTCATACTCTCCCTGCCTGTGAGTGGTACTTTCTTAAGTGTTGGTTTGTTCTGCTGCCCCATCGATACATGGCTATAGCCAGAATTTTAATTTCTGCCCATCTAACATATGTGCAGTGAGGTCTCCTCTTGCCTAAATTGTGTTAATCTTGATTGCTAGTAGGGTTGATGGTCTTTTCCTATTTTTTGGTCATTCACTTGGATTCCCTCTATTGCCAACAACCTGTTCCCACCTTCTATCCATCTTTCTGTCTAATCATTATTTTTTTTTTATCTTAAAATGTGAAACTGCCTTGGATTTATTTATTTTGTTTCATGTGTATGAGTATTTTGCCTGCATGTATGTATGTGCTCCACATGTGTGTCTGATGCCCACAGAGGTCAGAAGAGGGCATTGGATCCCCCATGGAACTGGAGTCATAGACTGTTGGAAGCCAAAGTGTGGTTACTGCAAACTAAACCCTGATACGCGGTCAGAGCAGCAAGTATCATAGACCACTGAGTCATCTCTCCCTCCCCAAATAATAATAATGATAATTATTATATAACAAATATTGTTATTGTTGTTGTTGTTTTCAAGACAGAGTTTCTCTGTATAGCCCTGTCTGTCCCGGATCTCACTCTGTAACCTGACTGGCCTCGAACTCAGAGATCACCTGCCTCTACTTTCTGAGTGCTGGGATTACAGGTGTGCAACCACTACTGCTCACTTTAAAAAAAAAAACTTTTAATTGCATTTATTATTACATGTGTATGTGTGTGGGTGTGCACATGCCAAAGACACACACGGAGGTCAGAGGACAACCTTTAGGAGCTAGGTCCTGGGAATTGGGTTCCACTGTTAGGCTTAGTAACAGGAGCCTTTCAGAGCCATCTTGCTAGCTCCTCAAATTAATCTTTTTCTTTTTTCTTTTTTGGTTTTTCGAGACAGGGTTTCTCTGTATAGCCCTGGCTGTCCTGGAACTCACTCTCTAGACCAGGCTGGCCTCGAACTCAGAAATCCGCCTGCCTCTGCCTCCCAAGTGCTGGGATTAAAGGTGTGAGCCACCACCGCCCGGCCTTTTTCTTCAACATATTAATCTGCAGCTGTTTGTATCTTCTGGCTTCCTAGTTCCTAAGTGCTTAACATGGGCACAGAGGAGGCGCCTTCTTTCTCACCAGCTGCCGAGGCTGTGTGGAGAGACCTTGGGCACATCTTTTGATGGGGACTTTGGGATACTAAGTTTCTTTGGGTGTAGGTAATAAATGGCCCCAGTATCTGTCTGGCCCTAAGGTGTCTTTGTCAGAGAGGTTGCTGATGGGAAAACCTGGGGCTGTCAACCACTGTTCAGTTCTCCTGGCTCATAAGCATTGGCCACGTTCCTTTCTTTCTTCCTGTTACTTCAGACAGGCCTCCTCCTCCAGCAAATGAGGATGTGGTGCCCCCAGTAAAAACTACACAATAACCAGAGTATGACACAGAGAGAGAAAGAGATGGGTGCTCAAAGGCTTGGGGTATCCTGTGCCTGTATGCATTTGGCACCCTAGATTTGGGTCCTGATCCGGCCCAATATCTCCTCTGAGTGTCTGCCTGTGCTGATCACACTGCCTGGGATATCCTTCACTAATCTCTCAATGTCCTTCCATGAGAGTCTCCCTTGCTTAACCTTCCAGACTCATACCAGAAGCAACCTATCTCCACAATGCACGGAATTCTCTTCCTATGATTCGCGACTTACAAACTCAAGTAAGCACTCACTCAGTGGGGTGAGTTCACATAATAGTCAGATCCATGCTATAGGGCACCCCTAAAATAAAATCAAAGCCAAAGGTAAATTGGGATCCTGGATACAGAAATCTCCGTTTGAGAGAACTTGACTGGAAATTTGGGAGTGGAAAAATGAGAAAGAAGCTGTGCTACTTTAGCTGAGTGCTCTGGGCTGGGCAGCAGGGCAGCTACTGACCACGCATGGCTATATAGATGCTCATATGCATGGGTTAAAATGGGGCCGAAAGTTTATCTCATCGATCAGGATCAAGATGACGATGACTTTTGTGCAGGACCTTGTCAGCCATGGTTCCTGGTGCCACTTTGGACAGCTCAAACACAGAGCACTCTCAACATACAGAAAGCTCTAGTGAGCAGTGGGAATTTGCATGAGTTCTGGTTTATCTGTTGCTACTTCCAGACACTTACGCTGGGGGAGAAAGTAAAACCTCTTCACTGTTTAGGGGTGCGGAGGTCTAAGGAATGCCTTTGCCCCAGCTCCACTCTAACCCTCTCTCTGGACTTTAGCTTGCCCTGTAACCTCAGGGAACTGAGGCAGGGCCTTCATCTCCCTCCATCCTGGCTTCCCCTGGGGAAAGAGTTATTTATGGCCTGGCAGGAAGGGAAGAGGAATGGCTGGAGAGGGAGTGAGGAGAAGGAGCTCATTAATGGCTCCTAGATCCTTGCCTTTGATCAGGTAGTTTGGAGCGAGGTAAGCAGGCCAGGAGATGAGGTGAGGTGGTGGGAGGAAGAGAGGAAGCAGAGGGCTTGTGAGGGGTCAGGTGAGAGGCAGGGGAGTGGAGGAGGGGAGGAGCTGAGTTTGTCCTGGCAGGGTGCTCTCCTACCTCCATCATCTGAGGGAGTTCAGTGGAAGACTGCTATATTCCTGTTCCATGGCACCAGTTCTCCAGTCCTTACAAAGCTGGGTCCTGGGAGATCCCTGGCTGCCTGTCCATCCTGCAGGGGGTACATAGAGGAGGGAGGAGAGGGGCCCAAGGTCATTAGGACACTTGAAAGAAGAAAAAGGAAGTCTCTTACAAAGTAGTAAAACATATCCACTCCGTGTGTGTGTGTGTGTGTGTGTGTGTGTGTGTGTGTATGTGCACGTGTGTGTGTGTGTGTGTGTGTGTGTGTGTGTATGTGTGTGTGTTATTGGGTGTAGAACTTAGAGCCTCCTATATGCTAGGCAAATGCTCTACCACTGAGCTATATCCAAATCCCCATTAGGTGTTCAAATTATCATTGAATTCTCTCTTTAGCCCAGGCTAGCCTCAAACCTCCTATTTTCCTGCCTCAGCCTCCCAAATAGTTGGGACTCCAGAGCTGCTCCATCAGGTCCAGCTTTTAGAAATGACCTCTTATCCCTGATTGGGGACCAGAAAGCTTTTTATTCCCCAGTTTTATTTTATTTCTCTAAGTCTCAGTTTCATTGCCTATAAAATGGGAGTCGATACAGTAATGCCTGTGAAGAAGAGAGGCATCTGCATGGGAGAACATAGCTGGAGATTCATAGTGCAGATTTAGGAGCCTGCATATCGCTCTTTTTCTAAGGTCTTGGTTTGCATCCACCCTGCTGAGGACCCTTGGTACTGAGCCCTGGGTCTGAGAGTCACTACCACTTGGGGACTAGAAAGATTTTATGAGAGGAGGGGCTAGGACCCTTTGATCTCAAGTGGTGCCCCATCTTTCCAGAGGATGCCTGGGGATAGGGGCTGTGCTTGGCACTGACCCAGGAGTGCAGGTTTCAAAGGCGAGCTTCAAAGGCAGACTGTGTTCATGTGGCTTCTTTTGTACCCGCTCAAGGAAAAAAAAGCCAGCCAGTACCCCTTCTGCCTCAGGATGGCAGCTCAGAGCCCAAGGGACATTCCCTGTCCCTCCTTACTCCCAGACCGTTGATTTTGAGTCTGCTTCAGTGGGAGTCTTGTCAGAACCATCGTGGCAGAGCCGGCTAGAGTCATCCTGCTCAGAGTCACCTATGGTGGGGCACAGTGGAGTGAGGGGAGTCTGTGCTGAGGCTAAGGGTGACCTAGACGGGTGGGAATGTCAGGAAAGGACAGCCAGGAAGTGCAGCTCTAATAGAAGGGGAAGCCCTGTGGCTGAGCACGGAGAGGGCTAGGAGACAGGAAATGGGCTGGGCAGGTGAGAGAGGAGACCTGCTGAAGCCTGCAGGGGCTGCCTCCTCTCACCCCCTTCACTTCCACTGCTGAACAGACTTACCCCAGCCATGCCAGCATCTCTGTGACCCTACAGGTACCGTGGTTGGCCCCAGTGAGAGACAGGTGGGGAAGAGGGAGGATGAGTGTCCCAACCCCTCCCTCCGTGAGGTCAGGGTCGCTGCAGCAGAACAGCAAGATGGATGAGATGCTTATTCTTCTGTCAAGTTAGTCAGGCCATGGCTGAAGGCCTGGGCTTCCCCTGTGTGTGGATAGACGCTGACAGGAGAAGAAGCCTCCCTGCCATCACCCCTCCCTGCAGGCCTGGAACCTTAGAGGAACAAAAAAAACTCTTTTAGGATTGGTTTGTTAGGTGTTCAGACTTCCAAGTGGAGCAACCCATATTCCTTCCTGGAAATAGCTCAAGTGTTTGTCCATTCGTCCATCCATCCATCCATCCATCCATCTGTCCATCTCTATATCCGTTTATCCTTCTTCCTTCCATCTGTCATCCCATCCTCCTACCCATCCGTGTAGCAGTATTCAACTGAACATCCTTCTATCTACATTAGACATTCTCCCACAAATCTGTGATGTAGGCATAATCATCCCTTCACCTAAAGGTGAAGAAATCGAGTATCAGGGAGACTGGGCAACTTGCCCAAAGTAACACAGCCTCTGAAGGGCAGCGCTCTTTGCATCAATTAAGCGCTTTGTTACCTCACCTGTAACCAGCCGCCAGTAGCTAAGAGAGGAGGCATCTATGGATGTCCAGGGCCCTGGGGGTGGCCAAGTCTATGCTAGAGCCCTCTAGCAAGCACTTCTCGTGGGATGCAGCTATGTAGTGATCATTTACTGAACAGACCATACCTCAAAGTCAGCAAAGTGAGGTGAGCACTCTTTCACTGCCTCCTTGTCTGTGATGTGAGTCAGTGCTTGAGCAGTAGCATTTTAAGCTGGGCATGCCTTTAATCCCACCCAGCACTTGGAAAGCAGAGGCAGGGGACCTCTGAGTTTGGACTAGCCTAGTCTATAGAGTGAGTGAGCTCCAGAACAGCCAAGGCTGTACAGAGAAACCCTGTCTCAAAAAAAAACAAAAAAACAAAAAAACAAAAAAACAAAAAACAAAAAAACAAAAAAACAAAAAAACCAAAAAAACCAAAAACCAAAAAACAAAGAAATGTAATGCCTTAGGCTTGGGAGGTGGTTCCATTGGTAGACTGCGTCTTAGCTTGTATGTAACCCTGGGTTTGACCTTCAGCGCCCAATAAACCAGGCATTGCAACACATGCCTATAACACCAGCAATTAGGAGGTAGAGACAGGAGAATCAAAACTCACTGTGTATCGTTGGCTACACCGTGAGTTTGAGGCCAGCCAAGACTACATGAGAATTTGTTTTTGTTTTTGCTCTCTTTTGTTCTTTTAAAGAAAAAAAGAACTAAGGCCTCCTCTCTACTCCTGTTCTCACGGGGAAGCTAGCTCTGCC
>NW_022196911.1:80406737-80413113 GCF_008632895.1 Mastomys coucha
CCTCTAAGTTCAGATGGAAGGACTTACCTCCATCTAATGAACCTCCTCTGATGAACTGGAAATTATCTAATAGTCCAAGAGTTCCAAAGAGGGTGAACCTTACTCATTACAACCACTTCCTCCCTCTGTCTCTTCCTTCTTTTTAACATCACCTCGCCCCCTCCCCCCATGCTGTAGAGGGGGCAGTAGAGGGTAGTTATTTACAAAGCCTGTGCTCTGGTGACCCTTGCCCTGGACAATTATAGCTGCTTAATTAACTGAATAAAGTCAGCTGTCGATGGAGGCATCCCCCCACCCCCATGCTGAACTCATGGCCTTGAATCTATTAGATAAGAACTTGGTCATCACTTCTTGGCCTTTTGGCTAACATCAAGTGTAGAACTTGGTCACTGAGTTAGTTACATCCTCTGACACTTTTTTATTTTTATTTTAAATTTTGAGATAGGGTCTCACTGAGTTGCCCAGGCTGGCCTAAGAGGCTGGGGTTACAAGTGTGCCTCACAGTGCCTGGCCCTTTATCAGAGACATATAAAAGCCAAGTAAGTCCTTCCAGTTTTTGAGTCGGTGAGATGACTCTTTATTCAGTTCTCTGCCTGATCCCCATCCAACTAGGCTGAGCTCAGAGGATGGACATGCAAGCAGGCGAGAAGCCAATAGCATGAGCCACCTAGCCTGTGTAAGTTAAGAGTGCATGCATGAGCACATGTATGCACCAATGTACACATGAGGCAGACTTTCCTACCTGGCCTTGGTCAGTGTGAGCAGTAAAATCCAGATTCCTCTTCCATGACAACCCCCACCCCCCAGCCCACCTTAGATCAGGCATCATATACATTCCCACCACACCCTAAGCCTTCGCTGCCACTTTCCATAGTCTGTATAACCTTAGCTCCTTTACCTGGTTTTTAAGATCTGGGAAGGAGAGTTGGGAGGGAGGGAAGGGTGAGGGGTGGGGGCAGTAGAGGGTAGTTATTTACAAAGCTTGTGCCCTGGGGATCCTTGTCCTGTACAACAATTACAGCCCCTTAATTAACTGAATGTAGTCGGCTGTCGATGGAGGCATGTCCCCCACTGAAGTTTGCCATGCCTGCTGCTGTCTAGTACTGGTTAATGAATATAAATCAGATAGTTTATAGTTAGCGAGCAAGGAACAGGTTGGCAAGGGCCTGAATTCCAATGCAGATGCCTGGGGATAGGAACATGCCCTCCATCTTGGAGGCCAGGGCACCTACTAGGGCAGCACTGGTGTAAGGTGGGTAAGACTTCCCACTGTGCACTTGGGCTCTAACTGAACACACACACACACACATGCGCGTGTGTATGTGCAGCTGTGGACACAGGAACACTTGTCAAGGGGTCCCTGCACACACAGCGTTGCAAACCATTCAAGTGAGCAATAAGAACCTTCTTCCTGGAAGCACTGAGCAAACAGTACCCAGAAAAGCTTGGGTCCTAGTTTCTTCTGAAACTCACAGAGCTAGCTAGGCATGGTGGGTGGCACATGCCTGTCATTCCATCCCTTGGGAGACTGAGGCAGGAGAATGGAGGACGTGAGGCCAGTCTGAATTTGAGGTCAATTTGGACTACAAAGTAAGACCTGGCCTCAAAAAAAATGAGAGAGGAGAGGAAGGGAAAGAGGGAGGGAGGGAGGGAGGGAGGAAGGGAGGGATGGAGGAAGGGAGGGAGGGAAGAAGAGAGAGGGAGGCAGATTTTTGGCTCTGGGCAGTTTCTCCCTTGGATGCCAGAGCCTGTGTTTACTGCCCCTGCAAACAACCATAAAGAAAATCTATCTGTCTATCTTTCTATCTGTCTGTCTGTCTGTCTATCTCCAGTTGGATCCCTGCAGCTCTGCACTGACCCTGGGGGAGCCTGTACACAGGATGCCAAGCTGGCTTTCCTTCTTCAAGCTGAAGAAATTCTGACTGCTCTTAGCAGGGGATGTGGAGGGAGTGTCTGTGACCGTGGTCTCTTGACTGCAGGCAGGGACACTCTAGACCGGATGTGAGGTTTTCTGGCTTCTGAGGAAGCAGGCATGACCCCATAACCAGGGCTGGATTCACAGACTGGTGATCTGTGCACAGAGCCTGAGCTTAGAAGGTCTAATGCTTTACTAGCATGAGCCTCCTAGCCTGTGTAAGTTAAGAGTGCATGCATGAGCACATGTATGCGCCAGTGTACACATGAGGCAGACTCTCCTACCTGGCCTTGGTCAGTGTGAGCAGTAAAATCCAGATTCCTCTTCCATGACAACCCCCACCCCCCAACCCACCTTAGATCAGGCATCATATACATTCTCACCACACCCTAAGCCTTCACTGCCACTTTCCATGGGGAAAGTATTTAATTTCTTAATACTTTCTGAACAAAGGACCCTACACTTCTGGTTTGCACTGGGAACTGCAAATTATGTGGCTGGTCTCATTCTTGCGTTTCACACCCAGTCAGTGAGATGTACATACAAAATGTTAGTTTGGGGTTCTGGTATCAGTGTATCCTTGAACTGAGTTCTAGCCGCAGAGGGGCCACTTATGGAAAAGTCAGGTGAGCAGATGTGGAGCTCTGCTAAGGTGGTCTTGCCACCTGGAAACTTCCCTCCCTCCCTTCCTCTCTCCCTCCTTCCCTCCCTCCCTCTCTCTGTTTCTCTCTCTCTCTCTCCCTCTCTCTGTCTGTCTCTCTCCCTCCCTGTCTCTGTCTGTCTGTCTCTCTCCCTCCCTCTCTCTATCTCTGTCTCTCTCATCCCCCGCCCCACAAACACACACACACACTCCACCTAGTGTGTCCCGGCAAAGCTGCAACACTGCCTCCAGAAGATGGAGTGGAGGATGGGCATCCCACCCCATGGACAAGCCTGGACACCTACCTCTAACTCCAGAGCTCAGCCAACACCTCTCTGGCCTGTTTACTCCCCTGCCAGGAGGTGGGAGCTCCAGCTGTGGGAAGCAGAGTGGGTTGGCTTGGTAGAGGCAGACAAAGTAATTGGCATCCTCGGGTTGATGTCACCCCACCTTCTGCCCTGCTGGTCCAGGCTGGGAAGGGTGACAATTATTTACTTCTCCTGGGCTTCCCTGCTGGGAGACCTGTAGGGAGCAAGGCAATGATCTGCAGGCCCTGGAGACAAAGGAAAATGATCCTATGACTGTGGGGTGAGTGGTGGCAGACAGAAAGCAAGGGATTCAGAAGCCAGCCAGGGCATTAGAGGGAGACTGGAGCTACAAATTCAGGATCCTACCCCACTAGGTCTAGGTGAGCTAGGTCACCTCAACTGAGACCCTAGGGATCAGGGTAAGGGCCCTGGAATTTCGCCCTGCCTCCCATCCCTGCCTCCTCAGTTGCCTCACTGGGTCCAGCAGGGGGCTTTGGAGAAGGAAAGGGTGGAAGTCCCAGAGCAGACTGGGAACTATAGGTGGTCAGTGATCACCAACCAGTGTACTTTCACAAAAGTACTCCACAATCCTGACTAAGGTAATGGGGACAGAGCAATTTTTGCAGACCATAAGGTAGACTGGGAGATCAAATCTCTGCTGCCTTGACACCATTCTTATCCCCGCCCACATCGTGTCTGCATCACACACCCTCTCCCAAGGCAGGCCACAAGTCCATGTCCTGGTCAGACCTGAGAGAGGAGCAATCCAGGAGACTCCAGTGGTCTGACAAGAAGCCCCCCACCCCCCGCAACACCCTCCAAATAGGTCTTTCAGGGCCCTAGAGCCCTACAGATCTTCATAAGCCCCTGCAGATGATAGGGGCAGCTGGGGGAGGAGGGGTTGGGACCGAATTCTCCAAGATGAAGCTAGAGAAAAACCTGTGGGAAGGTTACCTAGTGGCTCATCTAGAAATCTACTCTACCTTGAGTCTTAATCCAGAACAATCCCTACACACACACATACTCGAGTTATCCCGAACATTCCTCATCCTGGAAGTCTGTCTCCCAGAGCCTGGGATAGGGCTGAGAAGACAGACAAGGGGGAGTTCTGTTTGGGGGTAAATATGTCTAAGTTCTTCCACACCTCCCTTTAATAGACAGACTCAGTCTTCAAGGTGGGAACACCTTAGAAAAGGGGTCTCTAAGACATTCTCAGACACTAAGAACTCTGTAGTCACAGACTCTTAAGGGGACACCTTAGAAAAGGGGGTCTCTAAAACATTCTCAGTCACTAAGAACTCTGAGGTCAGCCAAGGAAGGTGTCCTAGGGAGACCATATTTGATGGAGGCTCTGTCCAGAGCAAATATGAGTCTGGACAGAGATGGAAACTCTCAGTTCCTCACTCTCTGGGCTTAGCAAGCATGGAACAGCCAGCTCTTAGCCTTGGAGTAAAACGAGGACCAGTCATCCTGTCAGGTGGTCACTGGCCCCAGCCTGCAGACAGTAAAGACAGATGGAAGAGGAGGTTTTCCCAGGAACATCCCCCACACTTGCTCAGGACCAGCAATCAGGACACCTCAGAGAGGTACAGTCCTGGCCATCCAGACATTGGTGGACACTGCTCTACTTGACCTGCGAGAAAAGAGACAGTTATCGTCTTTGCCTCAGCTATTCCTGTTCTTCACAGGGGTGCATCTCTACCCAGTGTGGTCAGACTGACCCCCCCCCACTGCACCTCTCCTCCCCCAGGACATGTAGACTGTCCCCTGAATTTGGCACACTGCCTGTTCTCTGTGCATCATGGGAAAGGGGAAGAAGAATGTTGTCACTCCTGGGATATTGTGGTCACTGTCAACACCACTCTCCACCTATGGGGTTGAACAGAGCCACAAAAGCAAGGCTTTGGGGTTCCGGCTTAGCCACCATGACCTTGGCAAAGCACCCTGACTTCTATGTCCTTTACTCTGCCTCCTGTGCCAAGCTCCCTCCACAGATGCCTTGGGGAACATCAAGGTAGTCTAGGTGGCCGGCTTGGCTATGGACCCTGGGTTATTATTAGTAGTTATAATTATAAATATCCACCGTCTACAGTGGGGAGAGGCCCTCTGTAGCCCGCGCACTTAGGCCCAGACTCCAATTTCTGTCTCCACATGCCACATATGACCACTCTCCACCCAGCCAGGCCTACCCAACCCACAGTGGGGAACTGCACCTTTGGAAACAGGCAAGGAAAGCCAGGGAAAGGTTGACTGCTTTTTCCCGCCCCCTCCTTCCCTGCAGTGTGGGTGACACTGGCAAGAAGCGAGCAGCTGACCCGGGTTTGAATTTAGAGTGTTCATTAATACGATATTATGCCATATGCTCCCGCACACTGTCTCCCTCTAATGCAGCCGCCAATTTGCTGAGCAGCCCTAATTAGTAATGGTATAATGAGAGTATTCAGAGGGTAATGTGGTGGGTGGAGACGAAAGAGGGGATCGCTCCTGACCAGTGGGGGGAGGGCAGGATCTGGCTGCAGAGGGCCAGGGGGTAGGGGTGAAGGGGACAAGAGAAGGGCCGGTTTTTCCCCTCAGGCTGAGGCTCAGGAGGGACCTCCCCTTCACTCAATTCATCAGGGAGCAGAGCTGCGAGGTGTGAGGTGTAAGGTAGGTGTGTAGGTGTAGAACTGGCAAGAACATGACAGGTAGAGGGAGGGGAGAGGCCCTGGGAGAGGAGGTGACTGCAGACCTCTGTTCTTTAACCAGATATGGGTGAATTGTAACAGTGGTTTGTGGTTGATGATGATGATAATGGTGATGGTGGTGGTGGTGTGGTGATGGCTGTAATTGTGCTAGTTATGGTGAAGGTAGAGTGTGGATGTGTGCAGTGGTGACACTCGAACCCGTGAGTCCTGGCCACTTGACTGGCTAGGCACCATGCTGTCCTCTCAGAATGACCTCAACAGGTAATGTGACCCATATGTTTCCAGGAAGGGAAACTGGGACTTAGCGTGGTTTAACTGTTGCTCAGTGGGTGAAACACCCCTCACCTTCTCTGCCTCTGAAGGCCCTAGCTGTTCTTCTTTCCCTTCCCCAGATTGTGGCTCCTCTCCAGAGTCCCTGGATGGCAGCTCACAACATTCCTTGCTTGAGTCACTACAGATGAGGACCAGGACGTGCTTACACCTGTGCCAGAGGCATCTTTGGTGTTCACAGCCGGAACCCCTGACCCCAAGGCAGAGTCCTCCCCTAGCTGCTGATGAAACCCAGAGAAAACACTAAAGGTCCTAAGGTGGAGGAAGTATTGGTGCCCAACCCGATCCTCCCCAAGTCTCCCATACCAAGGTCAGCAGGAGGGTGAGTGCAGGAACCTTCTCTGAGATCCAGTTGCTCAGCCCCTCCTTCCCAGGCATGGCTGGGCAGCGCTCCCTCCCCGGGTGATCACAGCTCTCCCGCCAACCCACATGCAGGAGATGAAATATTCATCACGTACATATTGGCTCCTCCAGCGGCTTTTAGGGAAAGTAAATGAGA